>NW_012098432.1:6624661-6793952 GCF_000951045.1 Mandrillus leucophaeus
CACCAACATGGCACATGTATACATATGTAACAAACCTGCACGTTATGCACATGTACCCTAGAACTTAAAGTATAATAATAAAAAAAGAAAGAAAGAAAAAAACAGGCACCAAGAAAAGGTCAGGGTCTCTGGATCTTGGGATTACTCCAGACAGGGTTATGCTGTGAAATATGCTCTACCAGACAGGCATTTTTAGTCTCTGTGCCAGTGGAAAGGAGATCTCCACTCAGCCATGGGTCTCTCTTTCTATATGGGTCTCTCTTTCTATAGGATCAGCTTGAGAAAATAGCCTTGCCACTGAAGTAATACATAAACTGCCTGGTACAGGACTGTCTGAATTTGAGATGCCAGCAATTTAGGAATTAACTAAGAATGTCGGCTCTTTAGAACTTAGGGCCATGAGATATTGCAGTTGACCCTGCTGGAAGGAGGAAACCTCTTGACCCATGGGAAGTAGAGCTTGGGTGCAGCCTTTCTCTCTGGAAGAAGAGTCCCTAGTTACTGCTGGCTCATTGGTCAATGAAGCTGAGGCCAGGCGCAGGGACTCATGCGTATTATCTCAGCAGTTTGGGAGGTTGAAGCAGGAGGATCACTTGAGTCAGTAGTTATAGACCAGCCTGGGCAACAAAGTGAGACCCTCATCTCTAAAAATAAAATAAAATAGCCAGGTATGGTGGCACATGCCTGTAGTTTCAGCTACTCTGGAGGCTAAAGCAGAAGCATTGTTTGTGTCCAGAAGTTTGAGACTGAACTGAGCTATGTTAGCATCACTGCACTCCAGCTTGGGTGACAGAGCCAGACTCTGTCTCTAAAGAAAAAAAATAAAATGAAGGTGAGCTTCCAGCATCACTTTTCTGTTCATTACAACACAATTCAAAAGTTATTTTATAGATAAAATTAACCAGACTTGATGATGAAGTGGATTCAGAGGAGTATATGATACAAGGAAAGAGAAGTCAAGAACTACTCCGAAGACTATACCTTGGCTAATTGAAAGTATGATGATTTCATTAACTGAGATCAGCAATATAGGAGAAGAATAGACTTTACAGGAGGAGATGATACATTCACGTTTGGATATATTGAGTTTGAGGTATCTATGAGACATTCATCTGAAAGAAATGTAGGCTAGGGAATATTAATTTGAAAGTCAGATGTATTCATTATACTTGAAGCTTGGGAGGTGAATGACAATGACATTGTTCTATGTAGACTGAGAAGACAAGAGAAGGGAAGGGAATTTTAACATTTAAAAGGCAGTTCAGTACAGTTGGTCAGCTGTTGAGTGAGGATAATGCTGAGGATGGAAAGAAAACAAACATGATTTACATTTTAGAAAAAAAACATGACTTCAGATGATAATGAGCTGTCAACAACATGAACCATTCAGACAATGTGAGAATTTGTAGGAAAGTAGTGAAAGCATGTTTTTGCTTTTGTTTGAGAAATGACTAAGTTGAGAAAGGAGATGGCTTCTTTTCAAGAAGTTTGCTGATGAAGAGAAGAGAAAGAGAGAAGATGGGCTAGGAATCAAAGGAGTATCAAATAGGAGAAGATAATAGTATTTGTTTTGCCATAAAATCATATTAAAGAAATACCTTATAAAGCTTTGGGTTCACATTCTACAATATACGTAGGATAAAGTTGGGATATATTTGCCTACCTCAAATTTTTTTTAAATGGTAATTATGTTTTAAGGCATTTACCAGAAGAGATTTTACTTTAAGTATAAAATGGATCTTCAAAATAGTTCCTCTATTTTAATGCCTTTCTATGGCTTTCCCTATCTTCATTTTTAATCCCTCTGAGTCAGCCCTCCCCTAATTCCCAAGACTATAATAATTGATCAAAAATAAAAATTTAGTTACATTGCCAGATGTTCATGCCTTCCATGATCTGTTTCTTGCCCAGATTCAAATATCATTTAGCATATATTTATTACTTACCTTTATGTGAGGTGTAGTGCGGAAGAGAGAAAGCTAAATGAACAACCATGATACAGCATGCTGCATGCTATAATAGGGAGAAGAATGGCAAATCAGATCTAGAGAGTCCTCCAGTGTGGTCATGGGTGAGCCAAGTCCTAAGGAAATGTCAGGAGTTGCCTTCATCTCCCACAAATGCCCCCGCTTTGCTATGGCCTTTCTGTTTCAGATTTCCATATCTTCGTATGTGCTGTTCCTTCCAAATGAAATGCCTACCTTCACCCCCATCAGCCTGTGGAACTCCTACTTATTTTCAAGACTACACATACATGTCACCTATCCTTAAAGCCTTCACTTATACCTAGGCTCCTAGGCTGGATTAGGCGTCCTGACTTTGTGGTCCCAAAGGATGCTACAGCTGCTTCTGCAGAGACATTTCTCTCTACATATACCTAAGAATGTGCTCTTCAAAGGCAGGATATGTCTTTCATCTCCAATTCCTCTCTTCCAGCATAGTGCCTGGCATATAATAAATGTTCAATAAATGTTTGTTAAATGGCTGAGTGAATACATGTTGTCTGTATTCTAGAACATTTTAGGATTTGAGGCAAGGGGGTGCTGTGACCCTTGAAAAATTTTCTCTCCGATCTTCTCCAGCTCTGCATTTGGCTGTTAATTACTAAGGTCCTTTACCACAACAAAAGCCTGGGACTCCATTTGACTCTGTGTCTATAAACATATATAAGATTTGATTACTGAAACACGTCTGCAACTGACAGAGTCTGATGAACTAATTCATTTGACTTTCAACCAATATTTATTAAATGTTTACTCTGTGCAAGGATCTGTACTTAGCATAACTATCAACCACGCAGACAGACAAAGACCTTGTCCTCATGGAATACATGATTTAAGGAGGGAAACAGTAAAGAAATCAACTTTTATATAAATACAATTTGGGATACAAGTAATGGAAGAAAAATAATATAACGCACCAAGAGAGATTAACAGGGGAGGTCTAATTTAGATTATGGAGTCAGAGTAGGTCCACATGGTGAAGTGATTAAAACTAAGACATAATGGGGGTATAGGAGGTGAGGAGAGGGCAAGATCATTGCCTGCTGAGGGGAGGCATTTGAGAAGGTCCTTTGTCAGGAAGGCTGGCATGACCAGAGACTGGTAAAGGAAAGGCAAGCCCCTCAAGATGAGGTTAAAGAGGTAGGCAGAGGATGCTGACTTTCGGGCCAGGCTATTGATTGTGCAATTATTTCTATGAGTAATAGGAAATTATTGAAGGACTTTGAATGAGAAAATCATATAATCATTTATGTCTATGGTATAGAAAGTGGATTTGAAGAGGCAAGAGGGAATATGAGAGCCCAATTAGGAGGTCTATTGGTTAGGAATTTGGATTTGGTTCCTTGTAATAGAAAATCTCAGAGAAGAATGGTTTTAGAAAGCTGGAAGCTTGCTCTCCTCTCATGTGAGCAGAAACCTGGAAGAGACAACTCAGGCTTGGAGTAGCTTGTCAGGGCTGAGACTTCTTTGATTGCCTGGGCCTTTCTCTCATGGGGTGGGAAGATAAAGCGTCCGCCAGCACATTCACATTTCAGGCAGAAAGAAGAGGAAAGCTTTAAGGGCAAAGACGGAACATGTCAACATCCAACTATCCCCTGCAGCCCCTGCTTTGAAAAGACTTTTTTTTCCCAGAATTCCACCCAACAATTTTTACTCACATTTGTCTACCCAAAACTGTGTCACATGGCCACCCTTATTTGCAAGATAACCTGGAAAATGTTGAATTTTTTTTTAAAAACCGGATCTGTTACCAGCCCAGACAAAATCAGGCTTAGTAAGGAAGAAGAAAAAAATGAATATTTGACAGGCAACACATTACCTCTGCCCTGTCCACCACTTTCCATCACTTAAAGGGAGAGTGAGTGTGGTTTGCTTGTATGAGGGATGGCTGTACCCTGTTAGGCAGAAGCAGACTGTTGTTTCTAAGTTTAATCATGGGAAGAGAAAAGTGAATGTAAGCATTGAAGAGGAGGCCTAGCAAATGACTATAAATTGGCTCACTCAAAACCCACCCTTCTAACTTACCTTCCTGAACTAGATTCCTTTGCAACTGAGATGCTGGTATATTACCTGGCTTACACCTTGCATACAGAGTCATCCAAATTTTGGATGCAGAAGTGAGCAATGTATAGTGGCATATCCATACTTATAGGGATATCAGCTTCTGTGGCAAGCAATTGGCAGATACATCTGGTCCACCTGGTGCTCCCACGTTCTAGGGTCTCAACCTTAAGCTTAATAGGTGCTAAACAGTCCGGGGGTGGGTGTGGTTGGGCACTCTTCCTGAGTGTGTTGTCTCTAACTGTGACGTTCATTGCTACAAAGTATCCAAAGGTAGTCCTCTAGCTCTATCATACATTATTTGAGTCAACTAAATTTCTGTAATAAATACTGTCCTGCTATGAATAACTAGAGCAGATTCACTTGTCTACAACTAAGAACCCTGAGCAGGATAGAAAGCACCAGCCTATGGCCCAGCATATAGGCAGTTTCTTGTATTGTTGTGAATATATAATGTTTATATATTATGAATACAGGTCATTTTACTAAAAGCTTACTATGTGCCAACTACCTATTGAACTCTCCTCTTGGATATCTCAAAGATACTCCACACTTCAGCAGACAAGGAACTCCTGATTTTTGCCATTCAGCATTGTTTTTATGGCTTTGGGTTGTGTAATCCAGAAATCCAGAAATTTGGGAAGCTTTGTAGAGATCCCTCTCAGTATACACATTTATTCCACAATCAGATTCTATTTTGCCTCCTAAATACTGTATCTCTGGATTTCAGACACTTTTCTACATTTCCATCATCATCATCATCATCATCATTCTAATCCAAGCTACCATGATCTCTCACCTGAACTACTATATTAGTTTCTTAACTGATATAAGTGCATCTTCTCTGCACCCCCTCATATCTAGATTTTATAATTTTGCCACAGTTTTTAACATGAAATAAGATCATGTCTCTAACTGGTTAAAATCCTCCAATGGTTTCACATTGCTTAGGGGATGCAGACAAATTCATGAACCCACCCAGAAGTCCCTGGACAGCTTGGCCCTTGCCCTCCTTTCCCACACTGCCCCTTGCTTTCTATCTGTCGGCATTCTTGTCACACTCTCAGCCCTTGCACATGTCACTTTCTCTTCTAGAATGTTCTTCCTTCCCCTCTTTTCCTAGGGAACTCTCACACATCCTTCAGATCTCAGCTTAAGCACAACTTCCTACTTAACTAGGCTCAGAAAACCACCCTTTACTGCATTAATCACAGTGGCAATTTTAAATGTATTTGTTATTATTTGGTCGATGCCTACCTACATCTACTAAACTGTAAGTTCTATGTAAAAATGAATAATATTAGGTTCCTTCTGTACCATATATTGTTTTAATTCATATTTCTTTGATCACTGAAGTTGAAAAAGCCAGAACTTTTGAATAGTGAATAGAAAAATGATCAAGCCAGGTAGTTGTATGCAAAATTGATAATTTTGATGTCAAACTTGCAAAGTAGGCATTATTTCCAAATCTATAGACAGGTCCCAAAAGCACTATGTGGCAGGAAAAGATGGGACATAAATCCAGGTCTGTCTGAATGAACCCTAAATCTGAATTCCTCCTACTTGACCATGCTGTCTTCCCCTCTTAAACCGCACAGAGTATGTGAGAGGACTTAGTGAAAAATATTATTGTTTGGTACTTTTTATCCTTATTATGTAAGCTGGGAGAATGAATGAAGGGCAGTACTGCTGCCCATCATCAACATAAAATACCAAATAATGAAGGGAAGTATCTAGCACACCCAGTTTGCACAGCACCACACTGGCAGCATCCTTGCATTTCAGTTTGGCAGGCAGTCTCAGGAATTTCATATTTTATTAGGTGTCTTGTGATAACAACCACTCAAAACACAATTCATCTTGATTATTAATGTCTTCAGTATTTCTATAATAAATATAGTGTTCTGATCTGAACCAGATAAAACTAAGACTTTATTCAACTTTCCACATCTCCGAAACCTGTAAGTCATCAACGATATAATGTGAGAGGCAAAGAACAAAGGGGTAGAAAGATGAGGACAGAGAGAAACAACTCATCATTTTCTTATTTCTGAGGAATGTGCCCTCCCTGTATTTCTGACTAACTCCAGCCAATTACTTTGATTTGTAGCTGGGGGGATTGGTTTCCTCCAGGTAAACGCATGGTCTACTCCTTATACTTAGCAGAGTACCAAGAGGGATAGCTCCTTGCGGTCTTACGCTGACCCAAGTCCTGAGGGCAATAACAAAAAAGCAGACAGAATTTGGGAAACACTGCCAAGGGCAGGAGGAGTAGGGACTCTGAGGACTATAAATGTCAGGCTAACTGATGCCCAGCTACTCCAGTCCCCATCTTAAATTAGGAAAGGGAGGAAACAAAATCAGGACAGTTTTTCCAAGATACTCAACGTGACCAAAGTTACTCATTAAGTGGTGACAGATATTAAGAAGAGTGCTCTGGTATATTGCTTTTAAAAAAAGTATTAGTTTTTTTTCTTTGAGTTGGGGTCTCACTCTCTTGCCCAAGTCAGGGTGCAGGAGCACAATCATGGCTCACTGCAGCCTCGACCTCCTGGGCTCAAATGATCCTCCTGCCTCAACCTCCTGAGTGCTGGGACTACAGATGCACACCACCCAGCCCAGCAAATTTTTGTATTTTTTTAGAAGTGGGGTTTCACCATGTTGCCCTGGCTGGTCTCAAACTCCTGGGCTCGAGTGATACGCCTGCCTTGGCCTCCCAAAGTGCTGGGATTACAGGTGTGAGCCACCACACCAGGCCAACATTTCATTATTTTTCTATTGAGGATTTGAAAGCTGACATATTATAAGAAGCAGAAAGATGTCCATTAAAAATCAGCCAATAATGGTGCCATAGAAATAGCCTCTGTTAAGTTTTGATCAGACATTTTACTTCCAGTGTTATGTGAATCTCTTCACATAGCTGTTAATAGCCTAAATATACAATTTTGCATCTTTTTTATAAGATATAGTGGTATTATTTTACCAGTTCATTAAAAATTTTTCACAGACATAATTTGAATAGACAGCATAGTATTTAATTATACAGATACACATACTGTACTTAACCCTAGCCCTAATTTTAAGATGTTTTTCTTGTTTCCTTTTATAATATAGCACCATAATAAACATTTTCGTTGCTAAATCTTGTCTATATATGTCATTATTTCCTTAGGCCTGATTCTGTAAGGGAGGTTTTGCATCAAAGGATGTGAAAATTAAGGCTTCCAATACAAATTTCAAAATTCCTTTCCACTGCCAGCATGAGTTAATCTCACTTTAAATATTAGCAATTTAGAAAACTTTTAATATTCCAAAGAGTAGTAATAGTCTTATTTAATTTTCATTTGTTACTAATGAGATCAATGAGAATATTATATTTACAGTTTACATTTCTTATTTTAAAAAACATGTTTATGTATCCTTGGCCTGTTTTTCTACTGGACATTGTTCATTTTCTTAAAGATTTATGTAAGCCCCTTATATAGCTAGAATATATATAGCTTCATAAGACTAAGGCCTATGAGTAGCTGTGTTTCCTGAAAACAATAGAGTTTGACAATTCAGTTTGCTCTAATTCATCTAATTTACTATTAACATTTTAGAAGATGGCCAAAGAGAGTAAAGAGATAATCAAGACTAATCAAGTAACTTTAATTTTTTTATCTACCATAAGTGATCTTTATGTAATCAGGGCTCAAGTAAAACAAGCATATTTTTAGGAGGAAAGAGGAGTTCCAAAGACCCTCATGGTCTGAAGGGAATTCGTATTTGCATTTAAGGTAAGAATTTCATTTCCATTTGACTTCCTATCTAGGTGGTAACCAATTACATGTGTTTAAAATGCAAACTGATCAGCGAGTAAGAAAATTAAGATGAAAAGGCTTGAGCAGTTCCTTCTATATTGCTTTATATTGCTTAAATGATGTGTTCCTAGACAAGGTAAAATTAGTTATCCAAAAGTCAAAGAATAAAAAAATACTTTAAAGGTGCAGAAAAAAATAAAAATCAAATTATTTTTATTTCCATCATTACGCTTTTTTGCATTTGTTTTAGTAAGTATGTATACCACAAACATATTGTCAGAGAAAACAATAAAGCTATCAAAAAGTGGCCTGAATTTTTGGCAAATTCAACAAATTTAATGGTTATTCCTCAAAGATCTAGAAGCAGAAATACCATTTGACCCAGAAATCCCATTTCTCAGTGTATACCCAAAGGAATATAAATCATTCTATTATAAAGATATATGCACACATATGTTCATGGCAGCACTATTCACAACAGCAAAGACTGGGAATCAACTCAAATGTCCATCAAGGATAGACTGATAAAGAAAATGCGGCAGATATACACAATGGAGTACTATGCAGCCATAAAAAGGAACAAGATCATGTGCTTTGCAGGGATATGGATGGAGCTGGAAGTTGTTATCCTCAGCAAACTAACACAAGAACAGAAAACCAAACATCGCATGTTCTTACTTATAAGTGGGAGCTGAACGATGAGAACACATGGACATATAAGGGTAACAACACACACCAGGGCCTGTTGGGGGTGGAGAACATTAGGAAGAATAGCTGATGGATCCTGGGCTTAATACCTGGGCCATGGGTTCCTCCGTGCAGCAAATCACCATGGCATGCATTTATCTGTGTAACAAATGTAAACATCCTGCACTTGTACCCCGGAACTTAAAATAAAAGTTTATTTTTAAAAATCTAAAATAAAGAGAATATGATACCACCAGAGCTGTAATATGTGATTATTAGTGGAGGGAAAGTCTGGAAGCAGCATTTCTACTAACACCAAAGAAGGGGCATGTATTCAGCGATAAGATAAATTCCCTTGTAGTTACCAGGGGGAAAAACTAGAGAGTGTGATTTGGAGTCAGACAGACCTAGACTTACACCACTACTCATTAACTGGCTAATCTTAGAAAAGCCCCTTACTCTCTGATCCTCATCTTCCTTATCTGTAAAACAGGGGCTAAGAATACCCACTTGTACGATAACTGAAAATTAGCGCCAAGATATGCAACACATTTAGCATAGATGGACACAAAGTAGGCACTGAGTAAATGGATAAATATTATGTTTATTATAATTGTCACATACTGATCACATGACTTGTCCTGACACAGTGAATCAGCAGAATACTCACTGACTTCCTGAAGGGAAATCCAAGATAGGTACCTAGCAACTAGTCCAGAGCCTAGGATATCTTTTTGTAGGTATTATTTAAAGCCACTACTTATTGAGTACTCATTATGTGCCAGGCATTGGCATAAGTGCTTTTTATGCAGCACCTTATTTTAATCCTCAAATAATCATTTGAGGTGCTTTCTATCCCCACTTTACAGATAAAGACACTGCTCAGAGAGGTTAAATAACTTGCCCAGGAGTTGGTAAGTCATGGAATGGGATTTGACCAACAGATACTTAGCTTCATAGTTGGCTCAGAACCACTAAGGTGCTCAATATATGATATTTGAGTGAATGAATAAATATTGAATATGATGATAATATCCCCAAAGCCAGTTATGCAATCAAGAGAAACCTGGATTCTATCCTGGGTGAGTTTGAAATTCTAGCTAGGAAACAGAAGGACTTTGGAGCCTACATGCATTTAACTTTTTTTCCCAATAAATGTTTCTGACTCTGTATGAAAAAGGACTCCTTCTAGTCAAATCTCCATACAGGGTGTTAGATGAACCAGATTTAGCCTTTAGATAAAATTTGTGTCAAGAGATAAAATACATGTCACAAAAGCTGGGAAAAATATGTTTGGCAGAAGACACAGTAACCTGACCAAGAGGGTTTTAACCTGAGATGTGGACAAGAGAAAAGTAAATAAAGAAAACCACCAAGGCACATTCAATGGAGGACAGCAGGTATGACAAAGAAAATCACCATCATGAGGGTGCAGCTAACAATTCTCAAGGAAAGACTGTGAGAAGTGGGTCAGTCACAGGCCTTGCAGCACCAGGCATGTTGGCATGGCCAAGGGAGAGAGGGAGGTGTTCCAGAAAAAACAAACAGTATGTGAAAGCACGCATGGGATGAAGAGGGGTGAGGACATGGCACAGTAAAGGGGCTGTAACAGTGTTAAAATGGTTGTATGGAAGGATGTCCATGGAGAATTATGAGAGGGAATCTAGAAAGACTGGCAGAATTCAAACTAGAAATATCTAGTATGGCATGCTATGAAGTTTGGGTTTTATCCTGATAAAGAAGAGGAGCCACTGTCATATTTTAAGATGGGCAATGATACTTTCAATTTTTTGTGTTTTTACTGGAGACTGGATGGAGAAAGTAATGACAGTTGGCCATAATGGTGGTTAGGATGCATATGAACTAATTAGGGCAAGAAAACATGAAGACCGAAATGCAACACTGTGCAGAGAAACTGGAAGGCATAAGGCTGGTTCAAGAGCTGTTTAGAAAATAGAAGCCATAGACCTGGCTGTGTGGGATGCAGGAGGATGAAGCATTGCAGATGACTCATCAAACGTGGAACATCTGCACTTGCTTCCTTTTTCTCCCAATGTCTCAGTTAAAATGTCATTTCATCAGAGAAGGAGTCTCTTACCACATTATTAAAAATAAATCTCTTTCCCATTTTCTGTCTATCACATCATCCTGTTAATGTTTTTCTTAATAGCAATCTCAATTGGCAATTATTTTACCTATTTATTTACTAGCTGTTGTTTGTGTCTCTCACTAAGTTGTAAATTCAATGAGAAGAAAGATATTTTTTGCCTTATTCATCACTACAGAGCAAGATACATACTAGGCAGTTGTGGTCATGATTCTAACCTGGGCAACTGAGAGATAGTGCCAATGACAAAGTTAGGAAATACAGAAAAAATAACAGATTTTGGTGGGGGCAGAGGAGGAAGTTGAGAAATTCTGCTTTGGAAGTAAACAGTTTTAGGCATTTGTAGAAATTACAAATGGGGTATCTAGTGGCCAATTGATCAAACACCTACGAAACTCAGGGCACAGACATGGGCTGGAAATGGGGGTTGAAGAGCCAACTGTATTTAACAGCAGCATTGAAAGCATTCATATGATGAGGTTCTGTGCTCACAGGCACTGATCCAAAGGGATTAGTAGGGGCTGAAATCCAAGCCTGGGTCTGGTTTGCCAAGCCTTATGCCCTAGAGCAAATCTAAAGCCCCTGGAGGAAAGAATGTTTTGTTCTTCACCAAAAACTCCTGTTGGCCAGACAAGCCACATGCCCAAGAAACTGTGACACCTACCAAAGCAAAAAGGACCTCCTTTTTCTAATTTGACAAAATTAGTCTAGGCAAACTGCATGCCAGAATATGAATGAAGAATATTCTGAGCATAGAATGGACCACAAAGGACTTACCACAATTATCATTCTGTTGGGCTTAATTTTGATGCATGGGTGATTTCAGCTGAGAATCTATGGGAGGCTGGGTGCGGGCTCCTGGGTGTGAGTGATTCCATTCAAAGCCTAGCTCCTCTACTTACTACCTGTCACCCCAGAAAAGTCACTTTATCTTTCCTGGTTTCAATTTTCTTATTTTTAAAATTGGGGAAACAGCAGTACTCATCCCACGGGATTCTAGAGAAGATGAGGTAAAATGATGTCAACAATGCATGTAGCACAGTGCTTGGCACAGACCAAGCCCTGGGAAATGCTGATTGTCATTATCAGAACTATGGGGGGGCCTGATGTGCCACCACACAGACTCCTCTTCAGGAATAAAAGATTTTTCCCCCCAGTGAAGAGTGCTGCTAACAGAAAGCTCTTACAGCTTCTACAGAGATAGTCATGGTCCCAGAGAGCCATTTTACCCTAGGTCACACATCGTCCCCAGAGTAACCAGCATCCAATGGATAGTCCACCTGTAACACAGAAGCCAATCCCCTTCACCCACACTCAGAAAAGCTCTGAAGGCTTATCCCAGCTTTGGAACTCCTCTTAGGGTCATCTCAGCCTCCGTGGTGACTGTATTACAGCTCCAACTTCTCCTTCTGGACCCTTGGTTTTCCTTTCACAGTTGAAAACATCCCCAATAAAGATTATGCACATTAATCTCCATCTCAGAACCTGCTTCCCAGCAAAACCAAATCTGAAACAGTGCTCAGAGTGATTGGAGGAAGAGATGCTGCGACAAGATTTTGGAGCTTGCTTACTCACCATCTGATGGCAACGAAAACCCAATCACTGGTGGCAGGTGGAGCACAGATAGTCCCTGATTCATGGTGAAATTGTTAAAACTTCTTGGCCGGGCGTGATGGCTCACGCTTGTAATCCCAGCACTTTGGGAGGCCGAGGCGGGCGGATCACGAGGTCGGGAGATCGGGACCATCCTGGCTGACACGGTGAAACCCTGTCTCTACTAAAAATACAAAAAAAAACTGGCTGGGCGTGGTGGCGGGCGCCTGTAGTCCCAGCTTCTCGCGAGACTGAGGCAGGAGAATGCCGTGAACCCGGGAGGCGGCGGAGCTTGCAGTGATCGGAGATCGCGCCACTGCACTCCAGCCTGGGCGACAGAGCGAGACTTTGAAGACTTCTGCCAGTGGTAAAAAGAGAAGGTACACTAGTGACTTCTGCCAGTGGTAAAAAGAGAAGGTACACTAGTGGAAGATAATGCATCAGCTGGTTGATGTATTAGGCTTTTATGAAATATGGAAGAAATAGTACCTCTAAGTAGAATGGAATTGGGTGGCCATTGCTAAATCAAACTGACCTCTAGAAAAAGACAACAAGAAGTCAAGAGTGTTTAATAAATGACAAACTTACTATGAAAGCTAAAGGACTTCTTTGGAAGCATACAAAGATGCTCTGACCTCCTACAGTGTGAGGGCAGAGAAAGCTGAGGACCAAGCGTAGGACTTCCTTGGAAGAGTAGCATAAATCCAAAGGAAGTTAAATTCCTAACCAGGGAAGGTCAGCTATGTCAAGCTCATGGCCTTGGCAAGAAAGAATGTGATGCTGACACGTGGGGCATCTATGCTGATGCACCTGCAAAAACTAACTCCCAGATTCTCTGAACACTCTGAGCCTAAGGAAGCATCCCTTCTTTAAGAATTAGCATTTCTCCTTTGCTTGTTACAGAGGAAAGGGAGGATGACCCAGAGGCCTCTCTCTAAGATGAAATGTGTTCCTCTCTAGCAATGCCTCACCTTCCCTCCTAGTCACTACACAGATAATAAGGGTAAAATTACACCACAGCCCAGCTGGAGACGTACTGGGCTTGATAAACAGGAAAGAGAGTGTATCCCAAAGGAGCCACAAGACATAGCTAGCATGTAATGACAGGGGCTGGGATAATACACGTGGGACTGGATTTTGGGGATACTTTATCAAGGAAGTTGAACATAATGTTTGATAAGGAAGAGCTGATCAATTTGGGAGTGCTTTCTCGGGATGTAAGATTTAACACCCTGGAAAGGATTTTGGAAGATGATGTGAGCATGCTACTAGAATAACACCTATAAGCATGGTAAAAATGATGATCCACACAACACGAACTGGAATAACTATGACATATGGTAAAAGGAAGGAATAAAAGACTCAAAAAAAAAAAAAGCGGGCCATAATAAAGTGGATATACTATTTAAGGCCAAAAAAACAACTAGAGGACTATGTTCCATGGGGGAGTCCAAATGATACACCATTTACCAAAGTAATAAAGAATGCACTAGTGAGATGGGCACCACTGTCACTAAGCAGTTTAGTGGTGCCTCGCCTCTGCAGGCCAGAGCCGACAGTTGGAGATTCCATTACAGGATCGGGCTCACAAATAATCAGGCAATAATAAGACCCTGAAACATTAAAGACCAGATGCCAGAAGACATATGGATTCAATTACGGTGAGTGACAAAGTCAGAAGAGCTGCCAGGGGACCTGACCTACAGAGGATATGGAGATGATTAATTGTGTATGACATTCCTGAGGGGGAAATAGATGAGTAGTCAACAATAATACTAGTCAATATACCCAATCAAAAAAATGGAGGATAGATGAAGTGATATTTTGTGAAGATGAGAATGAAGGAACAGGGAAGTCACTCCAGTAAAAGGTTACAATTCCTTGCCCAGTTTCCCAGCCTAAGCTAGGTTTCAGACCCAGAATCCACTGACTAAAAGAGATGGTGAGTCACAAGAAGAAGGGCCCTGTAACCACACAAGTATACATAATAATGATTGCCCCTTAGGGACTGTTTTAACTCGCAACACTTCTGACACAAAACGTGTGGAATTCTTCATCCATGCCAACCAATTTAAAGACACTAGCTGGGTGTCCTGCAATTTAATTCAATTCTGACACTGTGTACCTGGAGTTAGCATCAAATCCTACAAGTTAAGGACTCAGTTTCACAAGATGGCCCTTACTTCAGATGCTAATCGCCAGTCCCATGCCTCCCATCACAAACTGGGGGTTCCCACGACTGTATCTTCAGGTTTAATAATTTGCTATAACCACTCACAGAATTCAGGAAAATAGTTTACTTGCTATTACTGATTTATTATAAAGGATACAACTCAAGAATTGCCAAATGGAAGTGATACACAGTGCAAGATATGGGGAGGGGGAAAAGTGTGCAGAGCATTCATGCCCTCTCTGGATATGCTCCCTCCAAGCATCTCAATGTGTTTGCCAACTCAGAATCTCTCCTGAGTTTAAGGTTAAATCCTGTCATTTAAGGTTTCTATGGAGGTTCCATTACATAGGCACGATTGATTAAATCGTTGGCCATTGGTTATTGCACTCAATCTCCAACCCCTCTTCCCTCCCTGGAGGCTGGTGGATAGAGCTGACAGTTCCAACCCTATAATTACATGGTTGATTCTTCTGGTCACCAGCGCCTGATCTGAAACTATCCCAGGGCCTAACGAGAGTCAGCTCATTGGCATAAACTCAGATATTGTTGAAAAGATCTTATTATTAATAACAGAGTCTCCTTTCACTCCTATCACTCAGGAAACTGTAAGAGTTTTAGGAGCTCTGTGGTGGGAACCAAACAGGAAGACCAAATATATATATTTTTATATCACAATATCCCACCCCCAAACTGACCTGTAGCCATTTACTTGAGTGGCTGTACACTGAAGAAAGATTACTCAAACACTGAGAGGGCCCTTGGACACAGAGTCTGGGTTGACACCGATACCTAGAGACCCAAGGTCGCATTATAGTCCTCCACTAGCATGAGGATATAGAGGGACAAGGCAATAAATGTAGTCCTAGCCCAGTTTCAGGTCACAGTGGGTCCACTGAGTTCTTGGACCTACCTAATATTCATTTTCTCAGTCCCCACATGTACAATTAGTATGAACACACCTAGCAGTTGGCATAACTGACACAGAGAATGCTCTGCCTATAAGACAAGAGCTATTATGGTGGGGAAGGCCAAGTGAAAGTCTCTGAAATTGTTCCACACTCTAAGCCAACATAGAAAATTAAAAATAATATTACATCTCAGGGAGAATGGAAGAAATTCGTGTCACTCTTAGACCTAAGAGATGTAGAGATGGTGATCCCCATCTTAAGAGCATTTAATTTATAATTCTGACCTCTATGAAGAAGTAGATGAATCCTGGAGGATGATAGTGTGTTACTGCAAATTCAAAGAGTAGGAACCCTATTTGTAACTGCTATACTAGATACGTTATCTATACTAGAGCAGATTAACACAACCTCAGATATATGCTATGCAGCTATTGATCTGGCAAATAAATTCTTTTCCACCCCTATCAGAAAAGAGCATCAGAAATAGTTGTGCTCACTCGAACAGACAGCAATATATATTTGCAGACTTGCCCTAGGGTTTTGTGGAAGAGACAGAACACAGGACATCAAACGATCATGCAGCCCGAACTGTCCATCATGTCAGATTCACCAACTCATAAAATTGGATAGGCCCAGCAGCAATCCATCTTAAATTGGAAGTGGTACAGCCAAAATTGAGCATGAGCAATTCTGGAGTGCACAAGCAGGCTACAGGAGGAGGTAGGACAGATCGATATGCCATCCACCCCTGTTTTTGCACCAGCAATTCTCCCTCACCCATTCTTCCACACCTATGGGCCCCTGGGCAATCCCTGACGACCCACTAATGCATGAAAAAAAGGCCACCAAATTTGGTTTATAGGTATGTCAGTTTGGCATCGAAGTGAAAGCTGAAAATAAAGAGTGACAGCAATATGACATCACTTGGTGGTGTCCCTGATAGTAATGAGGGGAAATCCTCTCAATAAGCAGAGTTTTGAACAGTTTACCAGGCCATCCAATTTGTGTCAAAAGTGAAGTGACTCAATGCAAGAGTATATGTGGACTCGTGGACAGTAGCAAATGGTGCCCCTAGTTAGCCAAAGGCCTGAAAAGAGAAAAATAAGAACATCAGAAACAAGGAATTGTAAAGAAGAGGGATTTGATAGTGAGCACTAAGTAATTGTAATCTACCAAGAGTATGTTGCACGTATTCTCTCTCTGCACAGTTCTTCCTTCTGCCCTTCGTGCTCTTACATGGTAAATCCAAGAGCACAACCGAATACATCTTCAGCTCAGAGTCTGCTAGCTAGAGAAGCCAACCTACAAAAAATATCTCAAATATTTAAATCATAACTTCATTTTCTGCTGTATTCCCAGTGCCTGGTTCTGCCTGGCACATATTAGGTTCTTAATAAATACTTGTTAAATAAATTATTAAACCTCAAGGAAGGTGATTTGACAAGACCCATGACAGAACTACCTCTGAGCTCTGTACCCAAATGTAAATTCTTGCCTTCTTGGTCCTACTGTAGGTTCTAGCAGCCTGAGGAGGACATAAAATGGTAAGGGGAAGAGGATCATTCTTACTAAATTTTGTAGGTCCAAATGGTCATAACCACAAAGACACATACACATAGGCACAGACACATACACTCAAACAGACATACCGAAACGCACACTTTTGTCTGCATTTTGGACACCCGTATTATATATTAATAACTTATAAAATCATTAATAACACAAAATATCATTATAAAATAATAGTTATTAAACTTCTTGATAAATTGTATTAGAGAAAAAAATAGCATTTTTGTACATCATTAGATCTTTTAAACCCACAAAAAAGAGTCACTTGGTTGTCATTCAATATTCCTGGCTTAAAATTTTTTCATGGGTACTCAAATGCAATGCATCAGTACAGTTGAAAATGTGTTACATATTGTAAAAATAATTTATGTTCACATATTCAAAATAACAGAGATATAAATTTTAAAATATATATATGTAGAGTTAGTTGAAGGCCAAACTGGAAGGGAGCTTGAGAAATGTTCTTGGTGATATTTGATGTTATGCATAATAGCATCTGCTGTGGTTTAAATGTGTCCCCCAAAGTTTATGTGTTGGAAACTCAATCCCAATGCAACAGTGCTGAGAGGTAGGACATTTAAGAAATGATTAGGTCATGAGAGCAGACCCCTCATGGACTAATGCTATTATCATGGGGTTGGGTTAGTTGACATAGGAGTGGGTTTCCAATAAAAGAATGAGAGTCAGCTTCCTCTCTCCCTCTTTCTCATGTGTGCACTCTCTTGCGCATATAATGCTTTCCTTCATGTTATAAGTTAACAAGAAAGCCCTCACCAAATGTGACCCCTTGATCTTGGACTTCCCAGCCTCCAGAATTATAAGCCAAATAACTCTCCATTCATTATAAATGTTGAAGTCTGTGATGTTCTGTTATAACAACATAAAACAGACTAAGACAGAAAATTGGTACCAAGAAATGGGGCTGTTTTTATAACAAATACCTGAATATGTGGAAGTGGTTTTGGAACTGAGTGAGTGGGCAGAAGGCTGGGAGAGTTTGCAGGAGCAGCCTAGAAAAAGCCTAGATTTCTGTGAATGGATAGTTAAGGACATTTCTGGTGAGGGCTCAGAAGAAAACAAGAGCCATAGGGAGAGCTTAAATCATAGAGATGCCCTAAGTGGTCAGGATCAGAATGTTGGTAGAGACATAGGCAGTAAAGGCCATTCTAGTAAGGTCTCAGAGGGAAATGAGGAACAAGGTATTGGAAACTGGAGTAGAGGCCATCCTTGTTATGAAGTTGCAAAGTCCTTGGGCATGTACTAGTACTTTGTGAAAGGCAGAACTTAAGAGTGATAAACTAAGATATCTGGTGGAAGAAATCCAAGCACTCTTAGATTTCTCTTCTATTTTTGAGATGGAGTCTTCCTCTCTTGCCCAGGCTGGACTGCGGTGGCACAATCTCAGCTCACTACAACCTCCACCTTCTGGGTTCAAGTGATTCTCCTGCCTCAGCCTCCCAAGTATCTGGGATTACAAGCGCCCGCTGCCATGCCCTGCTAATTTCTGTATTTTTAGTAGAGATGGAATTTCACCGTATTGTCCAGGGTGGTCTCAAATTCCTGACCTCAAGTGATCCACCCACCTCAGCCTCCCAAAGTTCTGGGATTACAGGCATGAGCCACCGCACCCAGCCACGTTCTTAGATTTCTCAGCAGCAAAGCACTCAAGGTGCTGCATAGCTTCTTTTGGCTGTTTAAAGTAAAATGAGTGAAGAGAGAAATGATTTAAAGATGGAATTAATAATTTAAAGGAACGAAGAATCAAAAGATTTAGAAAACTCTTGGCCTGGCCTTGTAAAGATTAAAAAAGCATGTTTGAGAAAGAATACCAAGGGTGTGACCAAGCAATTGTTTGCTAAAGAGATGAATATGGGTAGAAGGAAGCCAAGTTCTATTCACCAAGACAAGGAAATAATTACCCTGAAGGCATTTCAGAGATCTTTAAGGAAAGCTAAAACCTTGAGGGCAAGGTTTCCAGAGAGATGCCCAAGGGACCTCAGCATTTGTTGCCTTACACTGCTTCAGTAGTCTATCTCCCTATATTCCAATACAGTGCCCCTCAGTCACCCCAGCTGTGATTCAAGTGTTTCCAGGTGTGGCTTAACATGCCACTCTGAGAGGTGCAAGCCTCGGCAGCATCCAAATGGTGCTAATTCTGCAGTTGTGCAGAATGCAATAGCTGTGGGGCCATGGCAGCCTCCATCTAGATTTCAAAGGATGTTTTGGACAGTGTGAGGACCTAGGCAGAGACTCATCACAGGGCAGAGTCACCACAGAGGATCCTCGCTAGACCAGTTCCCAATGGAGCCATGAGAGAAGGCAACCTCCAAAACCTCAGAACTGTAGAGCTACCAGCATGCAACTCCACCCTGGGGAAGTTGCAGGCACAAGACTTCAACCCATTTGAGCTGTAGGGTGGAATGAGACTAGCAAAGCCATAGAAATAGGGCTGCCTGAGACCCTGGGGGCCCAACTCCCACCCTAGTGTGTCCAGGATATGAGACATAAAGTCAAAGATTATTCTTCAGCTTTAAGGCTTAATATTGTTTTCTCTGTTGGTTTTTAAACTTGCTTGAGACCAGTTTCCCCTTTCTTCTTGCCTTGTATCCCTTTTAAAATGGAAAAGTCTATCCTATGCCTATCCTCCACTGATTTTTTTTTTTAACTTCACAAACTCACAGCTGGAAAGGAATTCTCCTCAGGATGAGATTCACCCACATCTGATTCAGATTATACTCTGAACATTGGACTATTGAATTGGTGCTGGAATGAGGTAAGACTTTGGGGCTACTGGGATGGAATGAATGCATTTTGCATGTGAGAAGGACATAAATTTTGAGTGCCAGAAATGGAATGCTAGGGTGAAATTTGTGCCCCAAATTTCATGTGTTAGAAACTTAATTCCCAATGCAAGATTGTTGAAAAGTAGGATCTTTAAGAGGCGATTAGGTCATGAGGGCTTGGCCCTCATGAATGGATTAATGCTGTTATCTCTAGAGTAGGTTAGACATCATAGGACTGGGTTCCTGTGAAAGGATGAGTTCAGCTCCCCTCTTGCACACAAGTATGAACTTGTGCACTTGCTCTCTTGCCCTTCCACCTTCCTCCATGAGATGACACAGCACGAAAGCCCTCAACAGATGTGGACCCTTAGACCTTGGACTTCTTAGGTTCTAGAAGGGTAAGAAATAAATTCCTTTTCTTTATAAATCACCCAGTCTCAAGAATTCTGTTAGAGCAGCACAAAATGGAGTAAGACAGCATTCCTCCTAAAATGTGACAAATTAACTATTTGCTTTTTGTCAGGTTCCCTTCCCAACTTGCTCTCATATTCTACTTGCCTGAACAGAGAAAGAACTAAAAGTTCTGCTTGCACCACTATTTGTGAGATAATACAAATTCTAATTCTAATCAAAATAATTTTCTTTGTAGATGGGCCAGAATAAGTTGATTGAATATGAAGCTTGCCATCTCATATAATTTAATAAAACTGTATTGACCCAGCCTGGGTGTAGGAAAGAGCTTCCACTTATCTGAAGGCTGTGCTGGTGACAGCAGCAGCAGCAGCCTGACATGGTCCTTTAACGTACAACATAGTTGTCTGGGACATTGAAGTAACAGCATTTTAATTACCAATTATAGAAGGTAGTTAGAAATTCACGTATCTCAGTATTTTTTGGCCTGGATGATCACTAAAATGTTAGGTTAATCTTTATTGCTAATCCGTCTTTCATTTATTTATTTTTAAGTATTTGGTTATGTTTACTACATTTAAAAGTATTATTTACACACTATAAAAATGCTAAAGCTAAAGTTATGACCCTCCCTTTCCCTTCCCAATTCAATCCACATTTCATTGTTATGAACAGGGAATGTGTGCATGTGGGGGGGGGGTGTATAAGAATTTTATATACATTCATTTTTATATAAATGAATTGTAGAATCATCCTATTGTTTATATTTTTTCAGTTATTTGCTAGATGGTCTATGATATGCCTTGGCTGTGTCCCCACCCAACTCTCATCTTGAATTGTAGTTCTCATAATCCTCACATATCGTGGGAGGGACCTGCTGAGAGGTAATTGAATCATGGGGGTAGGTTTTTCCCCTGCTGTTCTTGTGATAGTGAATAAGTCTCATGAGATCTGATGATTTTATAAAGGGAAGTTCCTCTGCACATGCTCTCTCTTCCCTGTGTCCATATAGGACATGCCTTTGCTACTCCTTCGACTTCTGCCATGATTGTGAGGCCTCACCAGCCATGTGGAACTGTGAGTCCATGAAACTTCTTTTTCTTTATAAATTACCCTGTCTCTGGTATGTCTTTATTAGCAGCATGAGAACGGACTAATATAGTCTATATTTTGGTTTTATTTTGTTTCGTAAATTTTCATTTCTGACCTACCTTTAGTTCTTTCAGTGTTAATTTTGTAACTACATGAAATACACAGATGTCTCTGTTTCTTAGTTTAACAATGTTATATTGAATCTGTTGTCTCTAATATGAAAGGTGAGAGCATTAGCATGTGTACCTCTCTCCTTGTTCTTCTCCAAATCTCCACCACCTCACAACCTCAGTTTTGTCAATGGTATTATTACGTTTTCACCTTGTTAATCATAACAACATTTATAATTTGGTTTGTAACCATATTTCTAATAGTTTGTTAACCCCTTCTCTTTTTGTAATAGCTTTCTAATGCCAGAGTTCTTCATTTCCCTTCTCATAATTGGCATAATTTCTTTACTAATTACAGCTCAAATGTTTGAGAATATATTACTCCTGTATTTTTTCATAAACAAATTGGCTTGATACAAATTTTTGGGTTACCCTTTATTATCTCCTCTCAAACTTCTAAAACTATTTTACAATATCTCAAAAATTTGAGGCCAGTCTGATTTTTCCTTTCTGTATAGACTTACTCTTTCTACATGGATATCAATAGGGCTCTTTTTAATTTTTCCTGGGGTTCGCTGCCTCAGCACACCATGCCTTGGGGTTATTTTTGTATTTTTTTGTGTTGTGTTGTTCTTTCTGGAACAACCTGATGTAAGAGAACAACACACTCTCCTGGAGGTCAAAAGACCTGGGTACTAGAACTTGACATAAATGGATGATTTTGAATAAGTTATTGAAGCTCTCTGGGACTCAATTTCTATATAGTAATATAGGAGGAAAGATTACATTATCTCTAAGGATACTTGTAGCTCCCAGAGCCAATGATACCCATTCAGACACATGGCTTTATGCAATATTTATTAAGCTACTGCAATTCTTGATAAACTGATACTATCACAATAAATTTAAGTTAATTATAACAAAAAAGAGAGAATAGATGTGAGTATCTCTTTAGCTCTTCCTTCTTGCTACAGGTTCAGTTGGCTAACATTTAACATAAATGAAGGTTCATAAGTGATGCTATAAAGGATATGGGAGAATTAGTAGGAGAAAGAAACAAAAAACATTCAGAGCCTCAGGCTTTATTCTTAGGGTCAAGGTTCAATCTTGCTTGGAGGCATCATATCACTGGGAAAATCGCTGGGCCATGAGTCAGAAAATCTGTATTCTGGTCCTATTAATGCAACTGACTTATTGGTATGAACTTGGGCAACCGAGTCAGATAAACCCAGATTTGAATCCTGGCTTTTCCATTTCCAAGCTGTGTGATGTTGGACAAATTACAACATTTCTCTGAGCCCCAGTTCCCTCATATGTAAATAACAATAATTATTCCAATGTTCTAGTGATGTTGTGGGTGTTAAAAGAAGCACATTTATTTAAATGGATGTTTGCTTCTCCACCTCCAAGCCACTTTCTGAGTGCTCTTCCCATTTTAACATTCTGTGAGTCTAATTAAAATTGGGACAATATAGCATATTATTCATTTCCCCCCATTTCTCTGTAATATTTTTGTAAAGCACTTGTCATTATAGTTTAGGTATAACATTTTTCTATTATTTGGAAATCTCATTTTTAATAAAATATTTACCGAAGACCCATTTATGGTCCCTAATTAGGCATGACTGATGGGCATCCTTGAGACCACCATTTAGTAACTGCAAAATAGATACCATAAAAATACATAAAGAGGAAGAAAACTGCATCATAGCAACCAGATTCTCCTCATTCCTCTATTTAACAGTTTCATTAGATCTGGGGAATTCTCTGAGGTCAAAAAGAAATTAGATGTGTGAACAAGAAACTTGACATTTTGTTTCTAAATAATCCATCTGCAGAATCTGAATTTGACATGAAATCTTGTTCAATTAAAGAAAAGAAGTTAAATATAGTATTTTGAAAACAGAAAACAGGTGCTGGTTAATATACTGTATTCTCGTTCTGTTAAAAATGCAAAAGAGAAATAAACTATATGCTTAACTGCTTTAACTCTCTTAATTTTGTTTCCTGAAACCATACATCATCTGGCTAGGTGATGGATGGTATCAATTAAACTCAATTCTCAAAAAAAAAAAAAAAATAGTCCATTAGGTTGCAAATAAAATTGTCATATTTTTCATTGACAAAAAGAAAAGGTAAGAGATGAATAAATTAGTAATCTAGCATTCCTCCTCAGGGAATCTGGCATTAAATATTTTTGAAGTAATGAGCAGTGTGGTGGAATCAACACTAGGATGAGCTCTATTTACTAGTAAGGTGACCTCAGGAAATGGCTCCATCTCTTTGGGCCTCATTCTTTTCATCTATAAAGTGGTGGGGGGCGGGGAACTATTCCAAAGGTTGTTTTAAAGACGAGACTAAGATAGTAACCTAGAAAAGGCATTGTAAAATAAAATGGCATCATTAATAATGGCTAATAATTAAAATGAAATCTTGTCATCTCTTCATGCTTTTTATTTCATTTTCCCACAGCGCTAAATCTAGAAAATTTTTATTTCTTCCCTTTCTCTCAGTTTGTAGAAGAAAGTATAAATTTTAAGAAACTATCACATTCCTCTAGATTTTAGCTCCAAATTTAAAGCCTTAAGACATATCCATCTAATCAAATCAACACATCTTTGGGAAAGAAGGAATGCTGAGGCACATTAATTTATGGGATGTTATAAAACAGAATCACATTAAGCAAAACCTCTTCAGTAAAAACAAGGCTGAATATTAGAGTCCTCCTTTGAAAAGGGACTTACTCCAATCTCTTTTTTCTAACACCTTGAGTTAAATGTCTTCCTTTTGCTTCGCCTTCTTGTTTTCTGCCCTCAAAGGCTGATTTGTCTGCCTGTATTGGCAGTTTCCCCAGCCCTAGTTGATTTCAGTCAAAGAGGAGCCTCGCCGGTGACTGGAGGCAGGAAGGAGGCTGAAAATGAGATATTTCCACAGCCCCTCCCATGGACTGGAAATGACCTTCAGCTGAAAGTCACAGCTTCTTCTCTGCTTCCACTCTGGGGATGGCTCCTTCCTCCATCCTTGCTCATGTAGTAGCATGAATGGTGTCTGGGCACTGTACTGCCCTTTATGGTTCTCCTACACTCTGCCAAAGTTGTAAACAGGCTCTTTAATAAACTCTCCTCAAATTGCTCATTTTGGACACAACTCCACTATTTTCAAGCCCCTAATGACTACACCCTTCTATTCTCAACCTTCCACCCAACTCTACCTAGCACCCATCCACTTCCAATTCTAGGTCTTTATAGGAGAGGGAATATTTCACCTTTATTCTGTTAGAATCTCTAGCTGGGCTTAAGAATTAAACTAACATAAGACAGAATAACTGGAGAAAAGTATACAAGTTTCCTTTTTTTTTTTAAGGTTCATGTGAGTTTCACAAGAAAAATGAAGACCCAAAGAGGCAGTTAGAGTTGAAACCTTATATACTAAGTTGGACAGAGAGTAGTAAATTGAGAAACATGACAAAGCAAAGGGAGCTGGACTAGGGTAGTTAATCTTGAAGAAATAGCTAGGAAGATAAAAGTTCCTTTGATAAAGTTTGTTTTGTGTAGATTTCTCTCAGCCTCAACTTTCCATTCTTAGTGATAAGAATGTTTCTTTCCTTCTGATATAGGAAAGGCATCCTTCTCAAAGTTGTTTCATCTCCTGATTTCAGGAAGAAAAAGAAAGTTCCAAGTGTCCTTCTTGCATCTACTGATTTTCAAGTGCTTTCAACTCAAAATCATCAGTATGCCAGAGCAATATATTTGGGGGTGGTCATGAACTTGTTCATGCTGTTTAGTTTGGTGCCTGAACACCAGCGTTTCTCAGACTTAGGGATTTGAAGACCCCTGAGAATACATTTACGACATCTCGGGAGTCTATGGATACCAGTCGGGAAAGCATTGTTTTGTCTATTATTCCATCCTCACTCCCCAGCATGAGAGCCCCATGGACGAACTCTTTTTCTATTTAAAGGAAAATTACCTTACTAGGAAGAAATCAAAATAACAATTCTATGTTGTTGTTTTATTTTTATAACATTACACATTACAAAATCCAATAGTCTACATGACCTTAGATTTTTAGGACGAAGACAAAAACAGGGAATTTAATGCAATGTTTTTATTTTGCAAAATGAATGAACTGAGATTTAAAGAAGTGAAGTGATTTACTCAAGGCCCTACAGCTGTCATTGACCGAAGCTATAATCTGCTTCCTGGGTCCTAATCCAAAGCTATTTTCTGCCCAATACCATGCCCAGTGTACACTATCTTATATATAAGATAATGAAAAATATAATGTGTGCCCGAATAGGAAGATTTTTCTAAGAATCTATTACTAGGAGTGAAGAAATTATAAATTTGTGAGATATGGGAGCTAAATAAAAGATACTTTAGGACTCCCTGATTTTCTAGACAGGGAATCTGAGCCCCAGGAATGATCAATATCTTGTGCTCCCCACATTTCTTGGATGATTTCCATAGCATTTTCTCCATCACTTTCAGGATCTCTAGGGGAACTCTGAGTAATTTTACAACCCAAATGTCTCCATAAATCTCATTTTTCTTGATGGTAGGATTTTAAGGCTCAAAGAGGTAGAAAGATACAGAATGAAAAAGCAAAATATGCCCTCTGATAGTGAATATTACAAGAGCTGACCTGTAAATTGAAATATGAGTTAGTTAGCAGATCCCTTTATACTAGCTTGATGGCAACTGACAAAGGCTCTGTGAAAAGGACGTCCTTGACCAGTGAGCCCACAGAGTCCAGGTATCCGTGGTAGTGCATGTTCTATTAGTATGTACTCTGGCACTAACAAATACAAGGAACGCTTTTGCCAGTGCAAGATATTCAAGATAAAGTTTTCAATCTCCATCTGAGGAAGAAGCAACTACCATTCAATCCACGGGAACACTTACTCAGCGTCAAAAGATGCTATTAATGCTCCGCTGGCATCGTTTTTCATCTTAAAGAGGGCACTAAATAAGCACAGTAAATTCATACCAGTGAACCTACATGTACTAGCCATAAAACAGCACATTGTTCAGGTTGAATTCCTTTATTAATGCTTATTCTTTGAGTCAATTGGCCAATAACTTTGCCAAATTGTTAATATCTATATTGAGGAAAGCCATGAAATTGAGGTCCGGGGCCCCCACTATGTTATAATCAGCTCCAATTGTCCTTTTCTGCCATAATCAGTGGGCACACTGGAATTTGGAGAGAGACACCTGCGTTTTGTCCTTGGGGGTCCCTTTCAGACAATGCAGGGCTACTCATCCCTGGTACCTGGTCATTACATGTTGCTCACCCTTAGAATAGAAAGACCTTTTGGAGCACAGGCATTTGCTCAGTCAGGTTAGAACTTCTCTATCAGAAAAAGAGACTGGAGGGGGGAAAAAGAAGTGAGATGTCTTCATGTCTGAAATCCTAGTGAGAAAATTCGTAGATTAGGAAAGCAATTTGATTGGATAATCCTCAACGTCCCTTCCAACTGTCTAATCCTCTGGTTAGGAACTACAATGTGCGCCTCTGCCATGGTCTACAGCTGAACTAATCCACCAAGGTTTGCCACAGAGTAACCTAGACTTCCATGTGTCTCACTGACATACCCTCCAGCCCCTTTCTCTACTCTGCCCTCCATCCAGGATGCAGTGCTATGACTCTCTGAGACTTACCTAACCAAAAGAGGGTCTTCTACAGCTGCAGAAGATTTCTCAGGCCCATCATTCTGTTTGAAATCTTTAAATTGTCTGCAAAACAAGATGGAGTCCAGAGGTGCAGCCCACAAAGACCACTAGGGTGCTTAACCCAGTTTATTGCAGAATGAGCGCCTCACAATCCTAAGTTTGAGTCCTGGTATAACCTTAGTCCAGTTAATTACATTCTCTGAGGACCCCTGCTTTCATCTACAAAACTGAGCATAGATTTCTATCTAGTGGGGTGTATGAAAGAGTTAAAAGAAATCATGTGTGAGGCTTGCACTGAAGTTCATCTCCAGGCCTGGGGTTTAGCCAAAATCTGGTACAGAGCTTCAGCTTTAGCCCTGATCTTTAAAAAGCATGATAGACAATTTACCTACTTCATCAGCATTTCTTGCATCCCTCACCTTGAGAGTGGTCAATGATTGTGTGCTCTCATCAGTAACACAGGATCAATACAACACACAACAAGATTGGTAATGAGAACAAGGGACTCTATTCGGATTCATCATTAATATCTTTATATTCACTTTCTAGTAGACTGACATTCCTGACCCTGCTTTATTTTTCTGTCTAGTCCTCATCACTACCTGACTCAATAACATAATGATATTTGTGTTTTCTACATATTGTCCGTCTCCCTAACTAGGACATAAGCTACACCAGGGCAGAAATTTTGTGTCTCATTTATCGCAGTTTCCTAAATGCCTAAGCAGTGCCAGCCACTTCACAGGCACTCAATAAATTATTGTCAAACAAGGGAATAAATGAATGAATCAGCAGCAGGTCCTAATCTCTATCTTCACACTCAGACATGCAAGAACAATCTCTTTTTTACTCCCCTGTAACTGAACTGACCTGCTCTTCACCAGAGTGGCAGTGTGGGATTCAGCCCCTTTTCTAAGGTGGGTCTATTATATATAAGGTCTGGACTTTACACAGTATCAAGGTATAGGGTGGCACCAAGACCTCAAAGTAACCTTTCACTTTACCATGCTGACACCCACTGTCTTTTTCCATACTGTTACCCACAGATATATTCATTCTAATAGCTGCTGTGTCATTTCTTCTATTCCACCAGACTTTTAGTAGCTCTCTTTTCCTGCTGTTTCTAGGCCACTCCTGGACACCCAGGAAACATTGTGCACCTCCCATGCCACATTAGAACTGAGGGGAATCCTGCATTTCTGAAGCCCAGTCTGCCTAGGCATCACACAATCACTCCTCTTCTAGTGTCTATCACTTAACCAGGGCTCTAGCTAGGAGAGGTCCCAGAGACCCTCTATTTTCAGATTTGACAAGTCCATCTGAGTTTTCCAGTGGTCCAGAAAGCAGGACACACACAGCTTCTTCCTTAGGGACTCATGGGTGCTGCTTCTCTAGCTCCTATCCCTAGTGAGAGAATTCTTAGGCAGTCTTTGTTGAGCAGTCTGGGAATCTTCTCAGAGTCTGTGCTTTTGAAACTCAAAAACCAGGAGAGCAACTCCCTTTTCTCTTTTCTATGTAGGCATTTTCTTCATCTAGGCCAGTGAACACAGACTAGTTTGTCAAATGTGGTAGAAGAGTCAGGCATAAGAGGAAATATAAGGAAGAAAACATGTATTAGCATTTCCAAAGTATCATCCCCACCCCACCAGCACACACACATACAAAACTGAGCAAATTTAAAAGTATCAGTTCAGCTGTTTCAACCTCTCAATGAAAACTCGCATTCTCTCTTATTTGGGAAATAGCAGACCAATTTACGTAAGAGCTCTCAAACCCTCCTTCTAATAAACTGGTCTAGGCATTGTCAACAACATCTATAAATAGATACTATGGTACCAAGCTCTCAACATCAAGGAACGCAAAGGAGGCTTATTCTCCCAGACCTGCTTTACTATCACCTCCTCTGAGAAGCCTTCCCTGTTGTCCCAATTAAAAGGTCACCAGTCCCTCCTTAGTGTCCTTCACTATATCCTACTGTGTTAACCAAATTAAGTTAGGCTGCAAGTTGCAGAAAATGCTAAAGAATAGTAGCTTAAACAAAATGTATGCTTATTTTTCTCTCATGTAAATGAAATTTGATGGTAAGACACCCAGGCTGGAGGCTGGCCTCATAGTCACCAAAGGATCTAGATTTGGCAGTAAATCTCCTTTGCTGCACAATATTGTCTCCCTGCAAGACATCCAGCTCAGAGGGAAGACGACTGCTGAAGCCCCAGCTATCACAGACAGCAAAGGAGAAAAAGCAAAAGAAAAGGAGACATTAAAGAAATATGTGTTTACCTTCAAGAAACATTCCAGATGTTGCACACAGATCTTGTGTTTATCTCTCATTGGCTATAAATTACTCGCAAGGCCATACCTAGCTATAAAATGGAGTTGGGGATATAGTATTGGAGCCAAAGGGCAATGTTTTCAACAAAAGTTTGGAATTCTTGTTTGTAGAAAAGATGATGGACACTAGAAGGCATCTCACACTTTCTTCCACCTCTTCTTATATTTTTTGTTTGTTCTGTTGTTGTTGTTTTCACCCCTTCTTGTAAAATGGTCACCATGCTTGTTTACCTATCTTCTGAGCCAGATAGTCAGTTTCTCAAAGAAAAAATAAAAGAAAATAACATCTCATTTATTTTTCTTTCCCAGATTCTAGCACGGGGCCTGATTGGAGTAACACTCAGTAAATTCTTATCAGTAAAGGAGAATTTGAAATTCCTGCAATGTATCGGACACCTGATATATGTAATCTCCAGTTCCTAATTAAAATACAATACCAAAACCAAGAAAAGTCATTTTAAAAAGAAGCTGTTTCTTTTTTTGTTTCTTTCTAAAAGAAAAAAAAAATACTGGAACACTTTTTTCCTTCTCCTTTTCCAAAAGAATCCCATTTTAGGGGAAATGTAGAAAATAGACTCGAAAATATTAAGTCACTTACACAAGATTTCATGTCCTCTAAGTAGCAGAGGCCAGAATTAAAGAAAGGACTGCCTGATTCCAAAGTCATACTCCTCCTACTATATGAGTGTCCCTATTCACTGCTTTTGGGCTTTTCTTCCATCCCACTATGGTGACAGTACCAGGGAGGTAACATGGGCTTCTGAACCTTGGTTTACTGAGTCCTGTGATCAGCCATATCGTGACCACTCTGGTGGGAAAAGCGGCTGGTGAGAGCAGTGCACCACTCCGGGCTCTTGAACGTGAAAACTTTTATTTACCAAGAAAACCCTTCCCCATTTAATCTCATACTTTACTGTCTACTCCAACCATTCCTTTACTCCATCCCAAGCCCTACTTTCAGGGCTGGATGATATGAGCCTGTTCTATTCTGCCTTGGTGACTTCATTTGCATGTAATTTTGCTCATCTTAGTATCGTGAGATAAGGAAAGGCTTTGTACTTGGACCACCAAGAGTGATGCCTGTCAAGTCCATGCTTACCCAAGATTTCTTCCCATTTAATGAGATGCTAATTGATGTTCTTGGCTCTCATTATTGCTATGGTCACAAAAACACAGAACCTCACAGCCTCATCCTCTCCATCTTAATAGTGCCTTAAAATAGCTAACTATCTAGAATCTATTCCCCCAAACTCACTGATTCATTATATTCTATTTCCATTAATACAGCACAAATTATTTCCAAGCATATGTAACCGCATAATTATATCTTTATAAACCCTCTAACCAAATACATTTTATATGCTTATTAATTAAACTAATCAAATTTCCAATAAAATTTTATACAGATCTACATTATACACCACACCACACTATGTTGTCTCTCAAACAGAGAAATTCTTAACCACTTTTAGCCTGTGACTACGCAACTGAATTCAGTCACAGATCAGGATTAGAATGTGAGGTCTTTGGAGAAATTGACTATCTGTACATCTTCGATGCCTCTGTTCTCTGGCCCCCACCTTGCCATGCATCATATCAGCTCTCGCTTATTTCTCAGACTGATCCATATGGAATAACAAAGCCTTCAGCCAGTGATCAGGCCCGGCTCTAAATGTTCTTTGTCTTCTTACCAAATTAGAACTTTCAAGAAACCAGTAATACTCAGGAAAAGAGAATTTTGTTCATGTTTGTGTCCTCTATTTTCTGACCAAGCCAGGTGGTAATAAAGAACATCTGAAGAAATGTTCGACCAGAATAGCAAACTGCCCAACCAAGGATGGGCATTCCTTATTTTCTTCAGGCAGTGTCTCTAAGGGTATTGCAGTCATCTCAGTGAGCCTTTGATTACAGCCAGTGAGGGATAAGTCAAATACTACTGGCATCCTCTAGGCACACATTTGAAACACAATTATCAGGAGCTTTCAAGGAACTGGAACCTGGAATAGGCATAGAAATCCTAATATATATATGTGCATGTGTGTGTGTGTGTGTGTGTGTGTATATATACTCAATATATGTATTGAGTGCTTAGTACATACCAAGGACAATACTAGGCACCATGGAGGGTCAGATCGATGAATAAAACACACTTTCCATCTTCAACAGGTTTACAGACTACAGAGAGGGATAGAAGTATGTATAATTAGTTGATTCATGGCACATTGTAGCACGCATTCTAATAGAGGTATAGGAATATGAATAAGAACATGAATAATAGTATAAATATAGATACAAACGCAAACATAAACATGGCAAATATTTGCTGAGTGCTTACTGTGAACTCTAAATGCATTATCTCTTTTATTCCTCATGGTAACCTATAAGATAGATATCAGTCGTCTCCATATTGCAGACAAAGAAATGCTATTGGGATGAACAGAAGGGAGCAACAAATTCTGCCTTCAGGCATTGGAAAAGGCTTCACTGAGAAAATAACATTTGTTGGTATCATCAAATCTTGTTCCTGGTACAGCCCCCAGCAGGCAGCAATGAAACTTCATAATAAAGTCACTAATAGAAATTACATACTGGGGGATTTCCAGTGAAATTGCTAATGGGGAAACTGCCTATATTAGATGACCAAATATGCTGTTCTGGGTCATTAAAATTGTATTATGCATATGCTAAGGTTGGGATTGGCTACAGCATTACAGAGGGCTGCTAATCTGATCACTAGACCATGTTCAGTAAATTTGTTCAGGGATGAGCTAAAGATAAAAGTATAAATCCAGCTGTAAATAAGGAAATAATTGGACTGCCTGAATCAGTTGATGGGAGTCTCTGGCCAGCTGGAAATTTTTAAAAAATGTATTTTTCATAAAATATTTCATACATTCAAAAAAGGATGTGTAATGAATACCTAAGGTATAAAGAATAATTAAGTGAACATCCTTGTTCCCACAGCCAACTTAAGAAACAGAAAATTACTAATTTTGGTAAAGCCCTTGATATTCTTCTCCATTACTTTTTTATTTCCCTTCTTCCACCAGAATTACAGTTTTAAAAAATAGTAGTAATAATCCACCAAGCATTATCATTTTTAAAAATAGTATTATTACATATGCATATAACCCAAAATTATAAACTACTCATTTTTGTACATCTAAATGTTATGTAAGTGAAATCATGTTCTGTGTATCTTTCGTGATTTGTTTTCTTCACTCCAAAGTATGTTTTTTATTCTTATCCATGTTGAAGCATGTAGTTGTATTCAATCATCTTTACTGCTGTATAGTATGCAATTTATTGATACATTCTTCTGTCAATGGACATTTGGGTAAACATAGTAGGAATATTATTATACAATGTGCACAAAAGCAAGAACCTCTTTACCACACATACCTAAGAACGAAATTGCTAGGTAATAGGATATAGTTTTCTTCAAATTTAAAAAAATGCCAAATAATTTTCCAAAGTGATTATAAATTTACAGTCCTACAAGGTCTAAGTGTCTCACATTCTCATCAAAAACTTGTCCAACTTTGCCAATCTGATAAGTATAAGATATTAATTTACAGTTAATTTGCATTCTTCTGATTACTAATTAGGCTGGATATTTTCTTCAGGTATTTACTAGCATTAGGGTTTCTTGTTCTGTGAAATGTCTTTCATGTCTGTGCTCATTTTTCTCTTAGGTTTCTTTCTATTTTTCTGTCTTCTGATAAGCATGTAATTTTTTGTCAGTATGATCAAATGTATTGCTTTTTATATTTATGATTTATGTTTCATGTGAGTTGTTCAAAAATACATCCCTACTCTAAGGTAAATGAAGATTTTTTTCCTATATTCGCTTTCAAAAGTTTAAAGATTTATTTCATTTTTAAACTTTTAATTCACCTGAAATAGATATGTTTAGAATATGAAGTAGAGTTTCAATTTCACTTGTTTCCACACGGATAGTCAGTTGTCCCAGCACCATCAATTGTACAGTCCATTTCTTCCCCTTGGTGCGCAAAGAGCTCCCTGGGTAATAAGCTTCCATAGATGGGTTAGCCTGTTCCTGCTCTGTATTCTGTTTAGGTGATCTCTTTATGTACCCACATAGGAAGCTAATATAAAGTTTTATCATAAGTCTCCATAGCTGGTAGGTCAAGTTCTCCACATTTTTCTCTTTTTGGGATGTGCTTTGCTATTTGTTTTGCCTTCCGTTTCATATACATATTAGATGGCATCTACCAAGTTTCATAAAGAATTCAATTTATATTTTAACATATCGGTTATGGGAGACCCGATCACTTTACCCAGGAACACTTCATGTCTCCATTTATTTAAGTCTTCTTTTCAGTAAAACTGTATACTTTTCTGACTGGTGTGAAATGGTATCTCATTGTGGTTTTGATTTGCATATCTCTAATGCTCAGCGATATTGAGCTTTTTTTCATATGCTTGTTGAACACATGTATGTTTTCTTCTGAAAAGTGTCTGTTCATGTCCTTTACCCACTTTTTAAGGGGGTTGCTTGTTTTTGTTGTTGTTGTTAATTTGCTTAAGTTCCTTAAAGATGGTGAATATTAGACCTCTGTCAGATACATAATTTGCAAAAATCTTCTCCCATTCTGTAGGTCATCTGTTTACTCTGATGATAGTTTCTTTTGCTGTACAGAAGACCTTGCCTTTAATTAGATCTCGTTTGCCAATTTTGCTTTTGTTGCGATTGCTTTTGGTGTCTTTTTCATGAAATCTTTGTCTGTTCCTTTGTCCGGGATGGTATTGTCTAGGTTGTCTTCCAGGATTTTTGTAGTTTTGGGTTTTACATTTAAGTCTTTAATCCATCTTGAGTTGATTTTTGTATGTGGTGTAAGGAAGGGGTCTACCTCCAATCTTCTGTCTCACCAGTTATCCCAGCACCATTTATTGAATAGGGAGTCTTTTCCCCCATTGCTTGTTTTTGTCAATAGCTATTATTAAAAAGTCAAAAAATAACAGATGCTGGTGAGGTTACAGAGAAAACAGAACTCTTCTACACTGTTGGTGGGAGTGTAAGTTAGTACCATTGTGAAAAACAGTATGGCAATTCCTCAAAGAGCTAAAAGCAGAACTACCATTTGACCCAGCAATTTTATTGCTGAGTCAGTATATTCCTCTGGTATATATTTAGAAGGATATAAATTATTCTGCCATAAAGACACATGCATGCAAATGTTCACTGCAGCCCTACTCACAACAGCAAAGACATAGAATCAACCTAAATACCCATCAATGATAAACTGGATAAAGAAAATGTGATACATATACACCATGGAATACTATGAAGCCATAAAAAAGAATTAGATTATGTCTTTTGCAGGAATATGGATGGAGCTGGAGGCTGTTATCCTTAACAAACTAACACAGAAACAGAAAACCAAACACCACATGTTCTCACTTGTAAGTGGGAGCTGAATGATGAGAACTCATGAGCACAAAGAAGGGAATAACAGACCTGGAGTCTACTTGAGAGTGGAGAATAGGAGGAGGGAGAGGAGCAGAAAAAATAACTGTCAAGTACTAGGCTTAATACCTGGGTGATAAAATAATCTGTACAGAAAACCCCCATGACACAAGTTTACCTATATAACAAACTTACACACGTATATCAAAACCTAAAATATACGTTTTTCAAAAATCTTTTAAAAAATAGTGTACTTTTCTACATAAATAACTTGGATATCTTTTGTTTAAATTTATTCCTTGATCATATTTTTTCTGCTATTTTGAAACATTCTATTTAAAATGAACACTTTGTGGCTATTGGCTGTTGTTGTACAGCTATGCAATTGACTTTTTAAAATTGATCATATATGTAGCAATCTTATTAAACTCTCTTAGTGTATTTATGCGTGCGTGTGTGTGTGTGTGTGTGTGTGTGTGTGGTATGTCTATAGTACACATTAGATTTTCTATGTGGACAATTGTTATATTGTCTCTGAATAACCAGTTTTCCAATCATGGCAATTTTTGTTTCTTTTTCTTGCCTTACACCAATGGCTGGATCCTCCAGTACAATGTTGAATAAAAATAATAATACTTGCCTTGAAAAAATTAGAATGTTTCAATAACATTCTTACACAGGAGTCATGCTAATATTCTCGGACTTACTCCATTGTTAGCACATGTGCTGCCAAAGGGAGACAGCCAAACTCTGCTCCCCTAGGTGGCAATTGACCCCTCCCAGGTAGACCTGCAGGGACCTGAGGAAATGACTCTGCAGGTGAGGTCTGTTTTCTGAAAAGAGAGAGACTGCCTCCAGGACAAGAAGTTCTAGCCCTTGGGTTGGAATCATCCTTTTGATCATTATCTCCCTCTGGCCCATCCCCTTGAATATATTCTGCATCTTATAAGTAACCATGAGATTTGTCTTGTTCCCTTACTTTAACCAACTTGAAGAGTGAGCAACATTTCTGCCACACAATGAGCAGAGATCCCAGGAGAACAGATTCTCAATCCTCTAGAGGGCCACATTTGCAGTAGGTACTAACACACTTGATTATTTTGCAGCCCCAGATGTGTCATCTTTATCACCTAAGTAACCAAGTGAATGTACTTGGGCTTTCAGCATGCAGTGTTTTGCCTTTCTTTCTAAATCTCTATTACACAACTTGAAATTTCAGCAGCCAAAGGCAGGTTTTGGTCCATGCTACATTTTTCTAGTTTCTAAGATTGAAATTGAGCACATCAGTGTTAACTCTGCTGGCTATATAATTTAATGAACAAACTGGGACACTTTTGAGAGTGGAAAGAGGTGCTAAATGCATAAGGTGGCTGAGCATAGGTATAAACCAGGGCTCCCCTGAGCAAACCAGGGTATGCAACCACTCCAGCTATAATACTTTCATAAGTCCTGTTTCTTTCCGTAGCTCCTCTCCCACATAGCATTTCTGCCTGTTATATTTCATCCCTAGTTCAAACATTCCTCAGTTCTATTTTGGGAGGGATTCACCCAACCACTGTCCAACCTATTAGTCCACTTGAAAACTGTGAAGCCACAAATGAGGTATAGCTCAAGTACCTCATGTAAAATGATTTCAAAGAACCTCTGATTGACCTCTAATGCTGTTCCACATCCTTTGTAGTATTACAAAAGATAAGCCTCTAATCTTCTCATCTGCACTCTTCTTTCTAAATTGTACTATCTAAATGTCCTGTTACAGCAAACAGCCTACATTACTTAAACACACATACACATACATAAAATAAAACACAAATGATGCCTTTATCCCTGATCAGGGAAATTTGCTATAAGCAGCACCACATCAAAATGTTCTTTGGTCATGTTTTTTGTGCTTTATTGGTGACACTCAAAGTAAAGCATTTCAGTTCTTTTCAAAGAACATTTAGTTGGGTTTCTAGCTTATTCCACCAAAGTGACAGGCATGCTGGGCTGCTTGTCTCTGAACGCCTCTGCCACAAGCCAACATCATTCTATACCAGAGTTATTATTTATTAATTGCCTTTTAATTGGTCTAGCTATTGCCAGCTAATGAGGAGATGACTGTCAAGTGTGACAGATATGAACTTAAAAGAGTGGAGTAGGCACTACACAGAAATGGCCAATTTGAGAACTGGCTTCTCTGAAAAAGGCAATATAACTTCCAGAAGCCACATTTCCTAATACTCCAAAATGGTCTCCTGATGGTCTCCAGTTTTATATTTGCACAAGAAATTATGTTTATCTGCCAGAAGGATGGCTCCAAAGAGTCAGATTGAAGACTGGCACTCAGTCTAGTGTTTCACAGGTACACAGAGAATGACACACTCACAAAATAGCAAATGATAATAACAGTTAACATTTATTGAATTTTTACTATGTTCTCAACACTTATCATGTCAAGAGCTTAATATTTATTATGACATTTAATCCTCAGATGCCTATGTTGTAGGAAATATTGTTAATCTTCAGTTTACAGGTGGAAAACCTGAATAACTTGCTATGGTTGTATGGTAGAGTAGGAGAGATGGAGTTTGATGACAAAGCTGGTGCCTCAGTGTACAGCATGGCTTGTACTATGTTTGCATTAAGTGTCAAGCTATTGATGTTTGTCTTTACAGCCTTTTGCTATCTTATTCTGCAGACGCATCCAACATGCCGAAGAATATTTTTTACCCATGACCCCATGAATATGGCAAGATACAAATTATTTACTTATTCACACATCCATTAATTCACCAAAAATATATATTGCTACAGCTTTACAAAGAAGGACAGTTTGCTTTCAGACTGCAATAATAAAGCAAGATTTCACAGGTGAGGTTAGAGTTAACCAATTTCTTTTAAAAGTTAGGATGGGAATCTTTCCAAGCAGAGGAAATAGAACGTACAAGACAGAGTTAGGAAAGCACAAGAATTACTTAAGAAACGTGGTGGTTCAATGTGGACACAGCATAATACAATGTGATGGAAAATCCATTTGGAAAGGTGGGTTGAGCCAGATGACAGAATTTATTAGACTAAGCCAGGCATCCATGCTCACCCCAGAATGACTCAGAGTTCCTTGGGGTTAGGGATTATGATTATTCATCTTAGTGACTCCTTCTTCCCAGCAGGACATTGCATGATGTCTGGCTCATTACAGGCATTTATAGATATGTGTAACATATAAAGGAATGAAGTGTCAATCTTACCAAGACATTATATTTTTTAAAAACATGGATCTAAACCATAAAGGAAATATGTTCAAGTGTTGTAGTCAGAGTATCATAAGAAGATAGAGAAAAATTTAAGAAGTTTTCAGCATCTCACTAGAATTCCTAAAATTGCACAAGCTAATAATAACTAACATTTTCTGTGCTTGTGCTGTGTGCTAGACAATGTCCTTGGTGTTTCGTTTAGCATCACACTTAATCTTCACAAATCCTATGAGTACATACAATTATTATGACTAGTGTCCATTTAGGGATACGAGGGAACCATTAGTAATCTTTGTCACATTGAACTAAAATTACGTGTTATCAGCATTTACAGAGGCTTCTAATTTAGTATTCTATTAAGTCTGACCACTCTTCAAGGCTTGGCAACACTGGTAACATTCTACTGCCTGGATGTATAGTAGTTACAATTCCCACTATTTGTGAGATGAAAACATGTCATTAGAATATTACTAATGTTGTCTTGATTGACCAGGATTTTCCATGGGTGCTATCCTTGCTTTTAAATTAGCATTAGTTTAATTTCATTGTTTTTACTTCAATTTGTTATCAGTTAATTAACTCTAAAATTAATAATGGCATTTTTGACTTATAATTTTTCAGTAACTAACCTGAAAGAGTTTGACTATGGTTTTTATTATTTTGTTCTTCTCCAATTTTTTGTTACCATGGAGTATTTTTTACGCTTGAAATTGGAAATGGAGAAGATATATGAATCAAGGAATCTTTTGATCCACCTAAGAAAGCTTCAGTGAAAGATAAAAAAAGAAAAAAATGACCTAGAAGAAGGCTACTAAACGAATACCAGCTATAACCACCTCCTGCTCTCACAGCTGACATCCTAATTAGTCATGGAACTCTTTTCACTGAGCTAAAATGCAGCTTCAGAATCCTCCTTAACTCAGCATTCCAGATAGCATGTGAGTGGAAGAGTGAAACCCTATTTCAGTTTCTATCTTATAGCTATTACTCTAATCTTTGATTGGAAAAAATCTGCAACATAATTATTGCTTGTAAGTTATTGTTTTGCTTGGCACAGTTAGGACTATCCAGCATAATCAACATCATCATTCCCATAGCCATGTTTAGGCATCATGCTAAGGGCTTCACATGTTATCTCCTTTAGTTCTCACAATAGCCATATGAGGCAAGTACAACCAACAATCACTTTGTGATAGTTTCGTATTTTAATTCTCAGAAGTGAATCTTATTTCCAAGCTATTGACTTCACTGTAGTCTCCAGATCCTAACAACTAATGGCATCTCAGTCTTTGGGCAAAGGACGGAGACCCTGGAAGAATATTCTGGAAAAACTTCAAACAGCAAATGTCTAAGCAGCTCTGAAAAAAATATGAATACAAGTGCAGTGAGCAAAGCATATTTGTAAAAGATAAGAAGGCTGTGTAGTGGAACTGTTTTAAGGCAGACAAAGAGCTGAAATTAAGCCTCTGGTTATAATATAAATAAAAAACAAATATTTGCACAAGTGTGCATTATATCGGGGAATATGACAAGTTGTTTCATCACACCTTATCGCCACAGCTATCTAGAAGGTAAGTACAGTTTGAGCATCATTTATCCAAAACATTTGGGATCAGCATTGGATTTCAGATTTTTTCAGATTTTGGAATATTTGTGTATAAGATATTTTGGGGATGAGAGCCAACTCTGACTGTGAAATTTATTTATGTTTCATATACAGCTAATACACATAGCCTGAAGGTAATTTGTTCAGTATTTTTAATAGTTTTGTGCCTGAAACAAAGTTTTGACTACATTTTGACTACTACTCATGAGGTCGGATGTAGAATGTTTTACTTGCATTGTCATGTTGGTGCTCAAAAAGTTCTAGATTTTGAAACATTTTGGATTTTGGATTTTCTGATTAGGGAAACTCAAGTTGCATTATTAGCTCCTTCTACAAAGAAGAAAAACAAAATTCAGTGAGATTAAGTCACCTTTCAAAGTCTCACCACCAGGAAGCAGGATTCAAACCAGTTTGCCTTTCCCTACTCTGTTGAGTAACTAACATGGAAGAGCTTCAGTAAGGTTTTTCATTATTTTGTTGCCTGATGAGGCAACCTGAGGGGAAAAAAAAAAAAAAAACACGTCAGTCCTATGTAATTTTTTTACTGGGTTCAAAATTCACTGACATTAAAATTCAGATCCACTAGGTCCTACAGTTTGGGACTGACAGACTTGAGAGCAAGATCTAAGCAACTTGTAAGTGTTAAGTGTAGGGTTAAGTGATGAAAAGGAAAAAAGAGATCCATTCTTTGAGCACTTTTGTCCAATAGTTCTTTAATCAAATATTGCTCCTCTCTAATAAAAAAAAAAAAAAAAAAGACTCTCATCCTTTCTCACCCAAAGTACAGGTGCCAAGGGCCATGATCATTCATTTTTCCCCATTGTGTTGTCATCAGACAAATAATGCTAGTGATTATTTCTGCTCAAGACTTGCCAGTGAAAAATGCATCAGGAAATGTCAGCCTTCCATTTCTCATCTTAAAGACGACAACATTAAATAAGAACAGAAATTCACACAGGTAAACCCATCTGTGCTGAGCATAAAGCCACACAGTCTTCAAGATGAATTATTTCCGTGTGTGAGCCTTTGAGTCAGATGGCCAACTTTGCCAAATTATTAATGTGTTGGGTGTTTTTATCTTCTCTTAGAAAGAGACTGAATTCAGAAGGAAGTTCTCACTCATACTCCCTTAGAATCTGAAATTTAAATCTTGGGTTTCAATGGCTAGATTTTTCTGACAATTTGAAAGCAATCTGGGTTTAAAGAGTCTGCATCCTTTTTCTTGTTGTGCTGCGTTCAAAATATGTCTCCTATCCGTCTCCCAACCAGTGGGTAGCTCCAGCATAATATGCTTCTTCATTTTCCCCCACCCTCTGCTATAATAACATTGGTCAAACTTCATTGACTCTCACTTGACACTACAGGCATTGCAGGGAAGTGTAAGATCACTATGAGGGTCAGGATTAGGAATCTGTTGATTTTTCCTATGGTGCACTTTGTCTTAATTTTTTTTTAATTGAGGACAAATATCCTTCCCTTCATAAAATATTTCTCTAAATGAAGTACAACTTATACAAAAATAAAATGTTTGTAAGTTCCTCCCCTAGCAAGCAAATTTTAAAAAATAATTACTTTTATACTTGTTTAACAAAGAGAATGCTCAATTTTAGTATTATAGCCATTTTAAAAAGCAGTCGTTTCAGAATTATTTGTCAAGTCTTCCATTTTATGCCGTATATAATAAGAGTTAAAATTAGGAGCTTAAGCATAAAAATTAGTCTTAAACATAATTACCCAACTTCTTATCCACTAAATACTCTATTTAATTATTTTCCTATCACAAGAGTAATATATGCTTCTTGGAAAAGTTTTGCTTAAAAATAAAATTCACCCATAGTCCATCATGTAGAGTTAAGCTCTACTGATATTTAAGTGTAGATGTCCCTCTCATTTTTCCCTAGGAATTAACATATAGATAATGTATTCACTGGATGTGGGCAGAAGAAACCTAATTGAAGTAATTAAAGCAAAAGGGAGATTTATGATAAGAATAGCAGAATGTCCCCCTGACCTCACAATAAAAAATGCACCAGGCCTTAGAAACAGACTTAAACACTGCTGGGAATTGGGAAAATACCTGTTCTCTGCATTCTTCACCTCTCTTTCCTCACCCTGTGGCAAAAAATAACAATAATAATAATAATAACAATGGCTAGTAACAACATCTTGTGGTTTTAAATCTCCCTCTGCTTAAGATAACTGCCAGACTGAGACCGGACATTCTTAGTCACAATTCCAAAACCCTCTGGGTAGAAAATGAGGATTGGTCGGAGAACCCTTCACAGATTTAGTCAGCTGTGGACAGAGCCATGCATATGTTCTATAAATATGACTACCTCCATTGAAAGTGTGTGTCTGGGCTGAAGGGGGACAGGAAACAGAAAGGAGGCATTACTCTGAGCTAGGGAGACAACCACAGATATTCACTAGTGGTGGATTTGACATCTTTATTTTGCAAAAGTGAAAATAACCACACATATTGTGTTGTAACTTTCTCCCCTCATTTAATACAAAATGGTTAATGTTCAAATGAGTTTCCTTCATTGCCCCTTTATTTTTGTTATTAATGAAACTTTCTCTGTATATTTGTTTCCCTAATGCAGTGCTTCCAAACTTCTTTTACATTATGACACACACACACACGGAAAACAATACTCGTGTTGCACACTCAGTAAACTGGAGGAAATATGAGGGCATATATAGGGCTTGGTGCAAAATATATTTTCTTTGTATTGTAAAAGAAGTAAAATATATTTTCTTTATATTATAAAAAAGTAAAATAGTACAAACAGTAAAATTGAGGAACACATTAAATATTAAATTACATAAAGCTTCTAATTAGAGTATTTTCAAGATGTTTGATGAAAAATTTGAGCTTGCTTCCACAACTCTTTTATTCATGTCAGATTTTATGCTTGAAATAACTACACAAAATTCCTGAAGAATTTTCCATGATGCTATTTTCCAATTCTTTATAAGCACCATCATGAGAAACTTTGCACATGTAGGTGATAAAATAAAGTAAAGCATTTTTACAATTATTCTGAAATGGACACATTTAAATTATATTTAAAGAAACTAACAGCTCTTCCTTTTATCTATTAATGTAATATTGAAATTTCTTGTGATAATGTGAATGGCTTTTGAATCCATCGAATTTTTTCATATTAAGTATCTCAAAATAATGGTAATTTTCTCATTTTCAGAATGAGCATATATTCTTAGAAAGGCCATTCTGAAGCTAGCTAAGTTGCCACTAAAAAGACACTCTATCAGAAATGGACAGAAATTTCAGATACATGTGAAGGCAGATATTGAGGTTATCACAGGGAGCTGTACCCACATGGGCCCAATCCCACCTGGAGCTAGTGCTATACTCTCCCAAGAACATCAGGTTAACATTGGCTGCTGAGGGAGATCCAGGTGATAGTAGTTCCTCCTTGTCAGTGCCATGCACATCATGGTGGTGCAGAGTGAAAATGAATGAAGACACATTGTCAGCCTGTGGGGATTGAGAGCATACTATCAGACCACTGCACTCTTCAAGGTGCCCTGGATGAGGCAGCTCCAAGTGAAAGGCTATGGGACTCCAGCAGCCCCAGGCCTGCCCAGCTACCCCATGGTCAGAGATCAATATCTTATGGCAAGTTGTAATCCATTCATAGCAGATTGGCAAAAGTTGTAGTCTCACAAAATGGAAGTTTTATTGATTTTATCCTACTAGTGCAGTGTTTTCAAATTTTGTTCCATGAAGCAAAATCTATGCAGGATTTTGCTACAGGGCTCTGAAGCAAAATACAGGTGAAGAGAAAGCCCAGGGGTTAAAGTCCTGGGTTTGCTGCTCTGTCTCAACCAGCGCAGTCTTCACTGTTACTTTTTCTATATTCAGGTGTGTGGGTGCATGTATAGGAAGAGGGGTGGATTTTAACCACTAAAAACAAAAAGGTTTAACCTGCCACGCTGATGTCCATCCTTTAAAAAATAAATGATTTTATATATATATATATGTATATATATTTCTATAAATATCAAATATGACACAGTAGTACTCCTTCATGTAAAATGTGAAATTTCACATACACATCTCAACACTCAGTTTTTGTTGAAATGATCTAGAATTTTAGATCTCAGTTCTTTTAATACATTTTGACATTAGGTATCTCCTGTTTCCCTTTATTTTTGACATTTGCAGTAAGTTTCATAACTACATTAGCATTAGTAATCTAAATGTAATACTATTTCACTAGTTCCATCTTTCATTACATTTCCTTTGAAAAATCTTCCTGATTTCTAAATTCTTTATTATGATTAATTTCTTGGTTCATTGGAGCACTTATTCAAGTAATTTTTTCAGGAAGAATACACTGACAGTATGCTGTCTGAAGCTGTGCACGTTGGAACTTGTTTTTCCTCTACTCTACCATTTGAAGACTAATGTGGGCAGGACTAGAATTCTGGGAACATATTTTGCCCCTGGAAATTATGTGGACAATGTCTCATTGTTCTCTGACAGTGTTCATTTTAAGGAGAAAAGTTCTGATATCACCTAGATTATTTTCCTTTACATTGAATCCATTTGTTTTCCTCAAATCTGCATTCGGGGATGCTTTGAAGGATTGAGAAGTCATTGAGATTTTAAAACTTTGGGATACAGTCATTTTAACTATTTCAACTCTAAGATTCAAGTTTTTCCTCCATTTAAATATATTTTCTTTGACTAGTTCTTTGGTTACTTCCCTCCACCTATCTTCTTCTAAAGGCATTTCAATTATGTGATGTTAAATCACCAGGATCATGCCCCACATCTCTTTTCTGTCATGATTTCCATTACTTTATCCTTTTCCTTCATGTCTTGTGACAAGTTATAAAGCTTATTTTTTATTCATTAATTGAATTTTCTACTATGTTTCACTTATTGCCTGCTTCTTCCATTGTATGCATTGAGAGTTCATGTTTTTCGTCTCCAAGAAATGTTTTTTACTTTCAAGAGACTCTTTTAAGGACTGCCTGCTTCTGTATTATAAATGAAATACTCTCTTATTAAAAATACAAATGAGTCATTATGTGGAAATTCCCTTCTTCCTGTGACTTGTAGGGTAACAGTTGCCCAGGTGTGTTAGCATATCTGCTGTGTTTTGAGCCAGTGCCTCCTCTAAAATACCCAGTGAGTTTTCCATTTGCCTGCTCTGCAGAAAGACGGCTGTGTTTGCCCAGCATGAGGTACTCACTCAGATTCTGCCCCAGAGGATATGGGTCCCTGATCAAATATTTCAGGCTCAAGACAAATTAAAAAGGAAAGGATTTAGATTGACTGTAGTGTCACTTTGTGAGATGAGAAGTCTAGCTGCCCAGGGAAATTGGGAGGAAGCTACAGCCCCAGGGCTAACACTTCGGGAGCCTCATCTCTGTGCCCATGGTTCTGATTCTTTTCCGTGCGTGATGTGGCGGCCAGAACGTGAGCTGGGGCTTTTGCTTTCCTTCTCCTCTAATAGGCACAACCACCTTTGTTAAGAGCCTGCACAATTTAACTGATCATCTGAGTCAATTACAAGCCCTTAAGTGAGTACTAGGAGGGAGTCCATTTTCTTATCTACACATGGGGATGGTAGTACTTACCTCATGATGGTGTTCTGATGATGGAAGGAGTTACTGCACATAAAGTCCATAGAACACTGCCTAGTGTGTAGTAAGCACCATGTTATAGTCTACTATTTTCATACCGGCCTGCACTCTGGGAATTCCAATAACAGCTGCCTTTCTCAGAGGTACAGGTGAATGAAGCTTTCTCTCTCTCTCTCTCTCTTTCTCTCTCTCTCTCTGTCACACACACACACACACACACACACACACACACACACAGAGTCACACACCTGTCACATCATGTGTCCTGCTGTGTAAGCTGGTAGTGTTGTGGACTTTCACTGTGTCTCTTCTTCTCCACCCACACATTGGACTCTTCCTTCACATACAGCAATTTCAAAGTTGGGGAATGCTTCCCTCAACCTGGCCACACCATCTTTTCCAGTAACATTAATTTGCTCCTTTCAATGAAAATTTGGCAAAGGGAGTAAGATTTTGCCCCATTCTGACAGTATTTGGCACATAGTCAGTTCTTAATTTAGTTCTGTTAAAGGAAAGGCTATCCATAGCATCAACTCCCTTTGTGAATCTAAAACTTTCCTGTTTATAAGTGTGAGAAGTGACCTAATGTCATCTCTAGAATGTCAAGGCTTACTGAAAACAGTTTTATCACAGCTGGCAGCAGCTGACACCAATCAAAGTCCAATTAGTCGATGAGAATGTCAGAGAAATGATTTCAGACTCCTTTAGGACTGGGAGTTGGAGCGGCAATCGGTCAGTTGTGTTAGACAAGAAGCTTGGAAACTTAATGAAGAGTTTTTAAAAGAGTTGGAACACCTAAGCGAACGTTCCTGATCAAAGACAGACTGAGCTGCTAAAATCTGTTCAAAGGCTTTTAGAGCTTCAGCACTGAGCTAATTTTAATTACCATCTTTAGATAAGGGAGAAGTAAACAGATCGCTTTGGTACATTTAGAAATGCTATATGAGTTTTGAGCACTTTGAGCAAGGAGGTAGAATCCTGGGTCTAAACCTTCCTCCCTCACACCAGGATTGCAGAGGCCCAAATAGCACTCTACATCTTGAGACCAATACTTCAGTGCAGTTCCTGGAATAAGTTCAAAAGAATATTGAATTTGGAAAGCAGGATAAAATTCATTTTGGACCAACCAAACTAATCCTTCTTTAATGATTAAAAACATGGTACATCCAAAATCAAAACAAATCTCAAAATGGCAAGAGTCAAACTATGTAAACAAGCTAAGAGGATCTGAAATACAAGAAAATAAAATAATAATTCAGACCTTCATGAGGTCCTGTCTCAGTGGATTTGGTTATGCATGATCCAAATAGAAGCTGGTCAGGTAAGTTCAAAGCCATAGATGTTCATGACAATTAATTTAGCAATGCCTAAAAGGAGACTATATCCTGGAGAAAATGGAACCCCATCTAGCCTTCCCTAAATGAGAACATTAAACTCTTTTATGCCAAGCCACTGAGATTTTGGGATTTATTTATTACTGCAGTGTAGTCTAAGAGTGTCAGCTTTCACTAAGTTATGCTGGAAAAACAACCACAAAATACTAGTGGCTTATAATACTATTAGATGTTTTCCCATCAGATATGGCTGTGGATTGGCTGTGTTTCTGCTGTATGAGTCATCTTTATTCACGGGTTCAGAGGGATGAAGCAGCTTTTGTCTTGAATATCATTATTCAAGACATGGAAGAGGCAAGAGAGCTGGTGGAACCACATGAAGGCTTTTGCACCTTCTGTTCAGAAGTGGTACACAATGCTTCTGCCTTCATTTCATTGTTCAAAACAAGCCTCGTGACCAAGCCTTGATACAATGGGGCAGAGAACTGTGATCTTTTCACAGGGAGGGGTAGCAAATAATTAGGAATAATAATACAATCTATCACATCGTCTTACCTTGATGAATACATATATTGGGAAGAGAAGTGGTGAACTACTACCAAATAACAAAGCAAAAACAAAAACATAAAGCTAAAATATGTGGCATTGGCCTAGCCATGAGTGTTGAGAAACCTGCTCTCTGAGGTTGGAGAGATGGAGATCTATGTAACGTATTTGGTGGAACCATCTTCAGAGGTAGCATAGGAAGCTGGTCATGTGTCTGCTGAGCAGGCATCTTAAGAAGAGAGGTTGGAAAACCGAAATTTAATAGTTGTTGTTGTTATTGGCTGTTTGGCAATATTACAAGATAAATAATATCTCAGGAAAGAATTTGGCAATTTCAGGCAGAAATGAAGTAAATGGAGAGTCCAGAAATGTGAGGTCTTGCAAGACCAGAAAAACTGATTGCTTTCAGGCTCCAAACAGTAGAGATGGAAAAAATGACCTTAAATGGCAGACTAAAATGGAATTTTTGTCTTTGGAACAGAACTGCCTACTCATGTTGGTCCTGTTACATGAAGAATATACTTCTATCTAGGGTGAGCTACCAAGTTTCGGGGTCTCCTTGTTACGGAAGCTTAGCTTGCACCTTTACTAACAGATAACTGTAAAGTCACTCTGAATACCAAGATTGCTTTCAAGATTGGTCTCTTGGAGTCTAGGACAACTGACCGGCCTTCTTTGGCATCTAACCTAACCTTGACTTACTTCTTGTTCATTTAGACTTTGTAACTCCCCAAAGACAGGATCTTGCCCAATATGAATGTCATTCTTAGGGAAATATATCAAGGAATTCAAAGCAAGTTCATTGCTCTGCAGAAAATTATTATCTAGTATATAATTTGCATTTAATTTAAAGAAAGCAGAAGATGCAACACCAAATGTAGGTGCAGTCAGGCACCACTGACCAGGATACATTCTAAGAAATGCATCTTTAGGTGATTTCATCATTGTGTGAACATCACAGAGTATACTTACACAAAACTAAATGGTGTAGCCTGCTACACACCTAAGCAATATGGTATAGTCTATTGTTCCTAGGCTACAAACCTGTCCAGCATACTAAATACCATATGCCTACTGAATAATTGCCTACTGTACTGAATACTGTAGGCAATTGTAACTCAATGGTGTTTGTGTATCTAAATATAGAAGAGGTAATGTAAAAATATGGTATGAAAATCTTATAGGACCACTGTCATATGTGCAGTCCACTGTTGATTAAAATGTCATAATTTGACACATGACTATACTGACATTCTTGCCAACCTAGTTCAGTTCCTCATCTATTGAAAAACAGAAAGAAAAAAAAAAAAGCAAAACAGAGAGATAAAGAGATATGCAGTTTTTACCCTCAAGAAGGTGACAATTGATTCAGGGAAACTTATCTTACACATATAGCAGTGATACAGTGTGATAAATGGTATTACAGAGAAAAGTAAAAGGAATGCCGCCATGGAAACACAGCTATAGATGCCTATCTCAGTTGGAGGCAAGGGCTCGGGGCAGGTTTTACAAAGAAGGAGGTGCCTTAACAGAGTCTTAAAGAAAAATAATGAAGAAATTATCCTGGTAAAGAGGGAGATAATCGTGTTCCCATCAGAGGGAGCCATGGGAGCTAAGTCAGGTATGCAATGGAGACATCTTTACTCCTACTCCAAGGTCCGCATTGAATACTGAATCCAGATCTGTCACTCTGTGAGTACCAGGTCGCTGAGACTCTGGAAGCTACTTGATATGCTTGCCTTTCCTTTCTTGAGGAAGCATTCTTAGACAGGCAGTCTTAAAGAGTGTCCTTAGCTACATTTGGTTGTGTGTGTAAACTTGCTAAAGGCTTAATATTCTTCTCTTAGGTGTCAGTTGACAATTCTCCATGGTGTTTCTGCATGTCACCTATCAGTTTTTGTTCCAGGCTACCTTGTCAAGGATGTTTGTTAAACAAGTAGCCTTGGAAGATAGAGATAGTGTCTCCCTTGAAAACAGAAAACATGTATGTTTCCTGACCTAGCATAATAAAGATAATGTCTCCAAGGTTGAGCAGGTTTACAAATAGCCTTTAAAAGATGTGAGTTTTTAAATTTACAATGTATACCCACCATGTGCACATCATCACCTAGGTGTGCCACCAAATCTCCCCATTAGGATTTGACAGGTAAAGAGAACCAATGTAAACATGAAGTTCATGCTGATTGCTGGCTTGTTGTGCCTTCAATAATAAATAAAGTCCTTTGTCTCTGACCCGGGAGTTTCATATCTCCTGCCAGTATCTGTGAAATTGTGGCAGGGTAATTTGTTAGGTTCTGAGTGGGTAAAATCTCAGATTCCTCATCATTCTTCATATTCCAGAGATATTTTCATTTTGGAACGGAAAACATTCCCCTAAAACAAGGTGATGAATTTCCAATTTGTGTTTTAGAAGGATGAATTTTCTTTATTAAGAATTTCAGACATTAATGAATGATTTTTAAGCAATAGACCTTTCCATTGTGTCCCTTATCCAGCTGATAGGACAGCCTGAGTTGAGTGCTTTGGCACTAGCTCACCTCCTGAAAGTAAAGGACTGAGAAAGTCAGGGTGAGCAGAGCCTTTAGAAGACAACAGATGCATCTCAATATATTGTAAATAAAATGTTCTAGAAGCCTGGCAATATATTGCTAATATCTTTTCTATTGTTGAACGCATTGTGTCTGGCTCTGGAGTATGATCTGTGGTTCAGTCAACTTTATGGGAAACCATACATGTCAAGCTCCCTGCCTTCTGAGTGATAACGACTCTGTCATCTCCTAGGGAGTAGTCCTAGTCATATCACCAAAACTATCTCAGAAGCACAGTGCTCATTTCCAGCCAGTGGGAAAACAGAAAGTGAGTACCTGCCTGGAAGGCAACCAAATTTCTTTAAGGAAAATAATGGAAGTTGCATACTTCCCTTCCACTCATACTGTTTCAGGAAAATGTGGTCATTCCTAGCTGCCAGGAGAACTAGGAAATGTTGCCTTTACTGAATGCCTCTAGCTGTGTGCCCTGCTAAAATCTGGTGGAGTTGAGTGAAGGCTCTATAACCACAGAAAGAAGGAGAGAAAGAATATTGGGAGACAGCTGTCTCTTTCACAGACTGAAAATATATTAATAATAACCCACTTTACAGTGCATCTTTGCAATAAACCCAATTATCAAAGGTATCCTGGATGAGATAGTTCCTTAAAACGTCCAACCAGTACATGTGTAGGACCTCAACAAATGCTTTTTAGTCAAACTGAAGGATTGAAGGGTTCCTTTACCTTTATACTATAAGCAGAGCAACTACAACAGAACTTGTGAGTGTTCATGATAGGCCCCAGGAGAGATCCAGAGCTGATGCTCACATAGAAATGAAAATCCCTTGTGTGGCCTGGCCAGCTGGACTTACTCAGCAGTGAGAAGTCAGTATCACTCACGCTGAAGGGTAGCAGACACTTCTCCCTCAGCATTACCTTATTAAAAGCCACTGGTGGTAGGCATGGTGGGGAGGATGGGGTTAATCGTCCCTTCTGATCTGAGTGAGGCTGACTGGGGGAAGACATTGTGATAACAGGAAAGCATGGGGAAAAACTTTCTTCCTTGGATGCAGGTTGTTCTAGAATAAAAAAGAGAAGTGGTGTCCAGTTAAGACTGGTCTGTTTTCTTTCTCAGTAATTTATCTAAATAATTCAGCAACATATTTTCTTGCTTGATGCAGAGGATGCAGTTCAAAAGGTGCCAAGCAGCATTTTACTTGATATTTGTAAGAATTTGAAAATGAGTTACTAAATTGGTTTGGATCCCAAGAGTGATTCGAATCTAAGTTTAAAAACAAAACAAAACAAAACTAAAAAGACCAACAAGCCTTCCATCAGTATTTATGCATGTTAAGTGCAAACGCACTCTACTAAAATGAAGACTAAGTTGGGAGCCTCATGTCATCAGCACAGTCCCCATTAGCAGCTTATAGCCTGAGGGAAAGACACCTCTACCAGCTTAACCCTTCCACAGGCAGCACAACTGCCACCAGCATCTGAAATAAGCCCCTTTCGCAGTGTGATTTTATTACGCCGCTTTAGGTTGTTGGCTGGTTTTGCTCTGTGCTGCCGGTTCTAAAATGACACTCTCCTCATCTCAGGCATCCTCTAGCTGTATGTTTCTCCTTCTTCTGAATTATCTACATGGTGGCTGGAATAATCCTTCTAAAACACAAGTCTCATCATGCCGCTGCTCTACTTAATTTTCTTCAGTGACTTCTCCTGGTCAAGGACAGTGGCTGTCAGTGCTCTTCCCCTGCAATACACAAAATAAATGTCATTTAGAAACAAGAATCCACCTATTGCCAAAGCCCACTCCCTCATTTTGTGCACAAGCAGAGCAAATAGTATCACGAATATTTATCAGAAGAACCTCATGGACATGAGGTTCATCTCATTTCATAAGAAAAAATACTGCTAAATACTGCCAATTTTTATTTTTAAAGAGGGACCGGGCTTCCCCTCTTCCATTCCCCAGGACCATGAGGTTCTTCTCAGTTTCAAGGCCTTTGCAGCCTCTCACATCTTCACACAGTTTGCCACACACACTGGCGAAGGCAGATCTCCCCTCCTTCCAGTTTCTACTCTGTTGCCACTTCTTCAGGGACACCTTCCCTGACTGTTCCAGTCAACACCATCTGTTCCCTTAGGTACTTTAATTTTCTTCCTTGCATTTGTCACTCCCTGCAGTTTTATAATGCATTTATTCATTTGCTTATGTGTTTTCTCCTTCTGCTAACAGAATATAAGCTCTTTAAGGGCAAGACTTTTTCTTTTACAGCTATATCCCCAGTAACTACCAAAGAAAGTGAAAAATTATATTTGTTGAATAAATACATGTTCATACACTATTCACTGTCTCCCAAGCTAGCATTATTTTTACATCCAAACTTTTAATTAAAGTTTAATATACATACATTAAAGAACATTTACAGATCCTAAACTTACAATGTAACGAGTTTCACAAGTTGAACACATCTGTGTAACCAGCATCCAGATCAGAAAATATGTTATCAGCAACCCCAAAGCCCTCTCTGTACTTCCTTTCAGTCACTAACCCCCATCAAAGATAATTATTATCCGAACTTCTACAGCATAAATTAATTTATTTTGTTTTTGAATTTTATCTAAATAGGATTATATTAATAAGTACAGTCATCCCTCAGTATCCGTGAGGGACTAATTTCAAGACCTCCCTCAGATATCAAAATCCACAGATGCTTAAGTCTTTTTACGTAAAATGGCATAGTATTTGCATAAAGCTTGCCACCTGCACACATCCTCCCACGTATTTTAAGTCATCTCTAGATTATTTAGAATACCTAATACAATGTAAGTGCTGAGTAAATAGTTGTTATGCTGTATTGTTTAGGGAATAATAATAAGAAAAAAAATCTGTACATGTTCAGTACAGACGCAATTTTTTTCAAATATTTTCCATCTGTGGTTGATTGCATCCATGGATGCAGAACCCACGGATGTTGGGGGCTGACCACATACACTCGTTTGCATCTGACTTCTTTCATGAATTATATTTGTGAAATTCATATATCTTGTTATATGTAGCTGTAGTTTGTTCTTTCTCTTTGCTGCATAGCTTTCCATCATATGAATGTGACATTATGTGTCTATCATTACCCAGTGTTGATGGCAATGTGGTAGTTTCCAGTTAGGGGCTAGTACACTCTGTGCTGCTCTGAACTATTCAAGGATGTGGTTTTGGTGCATATAACCAAGGTGTAACTTAGTAGTGAAATCCTAAGTCATAGAGTTTGCTATACATTCAGTCTTTTTGTTTGTTTATGTTTTTGTTTTTGTTTTTGTTTTTGAGACAGCGTTTCACTCTTGTCTCCCAGGCTGGAATGCAATGGCATGATCTCTGCTCACTGCAACCTCCACCTCCCTAGTGCAAGCAAATTCTCCTGCCTCAGCCACCCGAGTAGCTGGGATTACAGGTGCACCCCACCATGCCCGGCTAATTTTTGTATTTTTAGCAGAGATGGGGTTTCACTATGTTGGCCAGGCTGGTCTTGAACTCCCAACCTCAGGTGATCCACCCGCCTCTGTCTCCCAAAGTGCTGGGATTACAGGTTTGAGCCACCGTGCTCGGCCACATTCACTTTTAATAGACGCAACCAATCTTTCCAAGTATTTGTACCAATTTACATTCCCACTGAAACAGGTAGGCAGGCTGGTTTCCTGATTTGATGTTGTTTAGAGCAAAAGAACAAAAGCCACTTACTCAAGCTGTAGCTTACCTAACTTCCAGTCAATCAGCAACAGAGGAACCAAGCAGCTATTAACCACAGGTTCCTGTCTTAGTGGGGTAGGGACTTCCCTGAAGGCCCTGGCATGCACAGTTAGACTTAAACTTCATGCCTGGGGTGGAGACTTAAAATGCTAAGGTTACTTCCAATATATGAAGAAACATGTAAAGCCACTGTGCATGCGTTAAAGAAACCCTCCTCTACATGCCCTGATGAAACGCTTCCCTATGGAAATGTCCTATAAAACGAACCCACCACATACTACCATGGGGCCCAGCCCACCCTTTGCCTTTCATCGTGCTCGTTTTCTTGTGCACAAACTCAAAAAACTTTCACTTTCTCTTTGTTACTATGTCTGGTGATCTCTCTTGATTTTTCCATCCTGGGAGATTACAAGAATCCGGAGCACAGTGTCAATGACATTACCATCAGTGTATGAGAGTTCTAGATGCTTTTAGCAATTCATAATTTCAATGATTATATATTTTTTCCTAAATATATCTGATTGTTTTTGATAGTCTCTTGTTTTTTGCTTTCTTTTCTTTGGCATTTCATACATAATTATCATACTGTTTTTTCCAGGACTGCCATAACAAAGTACCATAGACTGGGTGGCTTAAACATCAGAAATGTATTGTCCTAACAGGTTATACGTCCAAGATCAAAGTGTCTGCGGGGCTGATTCCCTCCGAGGGCTGTGAGTGGGATCTATTACAGGTCTCTCTCATTGCCTTGTAGATGGCTGTCTTCTGCCTCTGTCTTCACATCATCTCCCTTCTGTGCAATACTGTGTTCAAATTCCCTCTTCTTATAAGGACACTAGTCATATTGGATTAGAGGTCACTCTAATGACCTCTTCCAACTTAATTACCTCTTTAAAGATGCTATCTCCAAATGTATTCACATACTGCGATATCAGGGCTCAGGATTTCAACATATGAATTTGGGGGAGAGACACATAATTCAGCCTGTAATAGGTATATTATATTATGTCTCTGATAACCCAAGTATCTGAAGCTCATAGGGCTCAAATCTTTGATTGGCTATTTCTGTTGATTCTCAAACATATGTTTGCTAAGATTGAATTAGTTAAAACCACGAGCTCATATAAGGTCTGGTTTTCTCCAGAGAAGTTCTGAAAAAGTTCTGGATGCCAGAACCTGTTGAATTTCATCTGTTAGGTTGCTATTTCATTGGCCACAGAGGTCATATAAATTTAAATTCCAAACACCACTTGAGAGTAGGTCAATGGTAGCAAATTCCCAGAAGATACCTCTGTTTTTCCACCTGGCAGAGATAGGCCAGTTTCAGTGTCAATTTCTAGTCTACTCTGTCAGTGAGAGTGCATACACTTAGAGTGTCTCCAGTGAATGTGGGAGTGACCCATTCAGCTGTCTGGATTGCAGAGGGCTCAGTCTAGTATTCCTCATCCCTGTATGTGTCATTGATCTCCAAAGTTCTATTTTGACGGTAACTGCATTTCTTTCCCCTCCCTGACGCAGGACATCCCCAGGTTGCTGTGCCTCTGGATCCCTCTGGTTTCAGCTCCTAACGATTTAATTTTTAATATTCCTCTGTTTATTATGTTGTTGGAGTTTACTGGTCTTGGGACACTCCCCTTACTTTTTGCATATTTAGTAATGTATTTATAACTTTTTTGTTTGTTTGATGTTAATTTACCCATCATCGAGATGTTTGTCAGTGAGAGATCTTTTCAAAAATATGCAATCTATTGAGAAAAGAAGCGCTTCTTCTTTCTTTTCTTTCTCCTCCCTCTCCCTTCCCTTTTCCTTGGAAATGATGGCCTAGCTGGGACCAGGAAAGTGGTGAAGCTGAAAGACAGCAGGACCAAGGAGGGCTGGCTGCACGGTGGGAGGTCCAAGGAGGCAGTGGTGCTGTGGAGAGGGCAGTGAGACCAGGAAGTGCAACAAGGCTAGAGAGGCAGCAACAAGGCTGAGGACCAAAGAGACAGCTGCATGACCTAAAGATTGGTGCAGGAGGATTGAACAAAGAAATAAGTGTATTGCAAATAATGGAAATAAGTTTCCCACTGTCAGAGAAAGGATTACAAATATAGAAAGAGGGAAGACTAGAAAGAGCTCTAAGGTTTTAGAGTGGAATGGGAGAAATCAGTGTGAACTCATGGTTTTTAATGGATATATAGATAAATATTGATGTATGTGTGTATAAATATATGTATATGTATGCATACATGAGTGATACCTATTTAAAGGCTAAATATATATATGTATATATATGCACCACTCTTTTTATTCATCTTTCTACAGATACTAAGGTTGTTTCCGTATGTCAACTATTGTGAATAATGCTGTAATAAACATGGAAGTGCAGACATCTCCATTTCCACTCAGTATCCTTGAGATACTGATTTCATTTACTTTGGCTATACACCCAGAAGTGATTTCTAGATCACATGGTAGTTCTATTTTTAACTTTTGGAGGAACCACCATACAGTTTTCCATAATGGCTAAACCAATTTACACTCCTATCAACAGCAAATAAGGGTTCCCTTTTCTCCACATTCCCACCAATATTTACCTTTTGCCATTTCAGCAAACATAAGGTGATATCTCACTGTGGTTTTGATGATGATCAGAGATGTTGAGCACCTTTCCCTGGTGATCAAAGATGTTGAGTACTTTTTCATATACCTGTTATCCATTTACATGTCTTTGAGAAATTATCTATTCAGGTCCTTAGCCCATCTTGTAATCTGTTTTTTGTTTTGCTTTGTTTTTTTTTTTTTTTTTTTTCTATCAAGTTTTTTAATTCCTTATATACTTTGGATTTTAACCCCTTATCAGATGTATGGTTTGTAAATATTTTCTCCCCTTCCCATATTGCCTTTTCATTCTGCTGATAGTTTTCTTTGCTGACCATAATAAGCTTTTTAGTTTGGTGTAATCCCATTTGTCTATTTTTACTTTTGCTGCCTGTACTTTTGGTGTCATATCCAAAAAAATCATTGCCCAGACCCTTGTCAAGAAGTTTTTTCCCTATGTTTTCTTCTAGTCGTTTATAGTTTCAGGCCTTATGTTTGAGCCTTTAATCTATTTTGAGTTGATTTTTGTATATGGTATGATAAGGATCCAATTTCATTCTGCATGTGGATATCCAGTTTTCCCAACATCATTTATTGAAGAGACTATCCCTTCCCTAGTGTGTGTTCTTGGTACTTCTGTCAAAGATCAAGTGACTTTATAGGCATAGATTTATTTTGGGGATCCATATTCTGTTCCATTTGGTTCATATGTCTTTTTTTACAATGCCAGTATGATGCTGTTTTGATTAATGTAGCTTTGTAATATATTTTAAAATCAGGGAGAGTGATGCTTTCAGCTTTATTCTTCTTGTTCAGTATTACTTTGTCTATTCATGGTCATTTTGGGGTCTATATGAATTTTAGAAATTTTTTCTATGTATTTAAAGGTTGCCATTGGGATTTTGATAGGAATTATATAGAATCTGTAGATCACTTTGGGTATGAACATTTTAACACTATTCTTTCTTAATCCATGAACTTGGATGTCTTTCCATTTATCCGTGTCTTCTTTAATTTCCTTCACTAATGTTTTACTTTCAGTATACAAATCATTCAACTCTCAGGTTAAATTTATTCCTAAGTATTTTAATTTTTTATTGCTATTGTGAGCAGGATTTCTTTCTTAACTTTCTTTTCAAATATTTCATTGTTAGTGTATAAAACTAAACTAATTTCATATTTTGATTTTGTATCCTGCAACTTTATGAAATTGTTTATTATCTAAGTTTTTTGTTGAGTCTTTAATATTTTCTTCATATACAATCATGTCTTCTGCAAACGGAATTTTTCTTGTTCCTTTCTTTCAGTTTGAAATAAACTATTATACAATGTAACTTCTTCCTTTCTGGTTCAGATGTTTTTTTCTATTTTTCTATTTTCAGATGTTTATTTATATTTATTTGATCTAATTGCACTAGCTAGAACATCCAGTACTTTGTTGAATATAAGTGGTGAGAGTAGGAATCCTTGCCTTGTACTGGATCTTAGAGGGAAAGCTTTCAATTTTCCTTCACTGATAATGTTAGCCATGGGCTTTTCATATATGACCTTTCTTGTGTTGAGATAAGTTCTTTCTATTTTGTTGAGAGTTTTAATTATTAATAGATGTCAAACTTTGTCAAATGTTTTTCTGTGTCTATTTTTCTTTCATTTTGTATTTTTCTTTCATTTTGTTAATGTGGTGTATCACATTGATTTATTCATGCATATTGAACCATCCCTGCATCCCAGGGATGAATCCTCCTTGGCCAGGATGTATAATCCTTTTATGTGCTATTTAATTTGGTTTTCCAGTGTTTTATTGAGAATATTTGCATCTATGTTCATCAGTAAGTTTTCTTCTGGTGTCTTTGTCTGCCTTTAGTATCAGTGATGCTAGTCTCATAAAATGAGTTTGAAAGTATTCCCTCTTCTATTTTTATAAAAAGTTGAAGAAAAATCGCTATTAATTATTTAATGTTTAGGAGAATTCACTCATGAAGCCATCTGGTCCTATGCTTTTTTTTGTTGGAAGGTTTTTGTTTCCTAATTCAGTCTCCTTATTTGTTATTGGTCTGTTCAGACTTTCTATTTCTTCTTGATTTAGTTTTGTTAGAATGCATGTTTCTAGAAATTTATCCTTTTCTTCTAGGTTATCCAATTTGTTGGCATATAATTGTTCATAACAGTCCCTTATGTTCCTTTTTTATTTCTGAGTCATCTGTTGTAAAGTCTCCTCTATCATCTCTGATTCTATTTATCAGTCTTCTTTTTCTTAGTCTAGCTAAGAGATTGTTGATGTTGTTTATTTCTACAAAAAAAAATCTTGGTTTGTAGATTCTACATATATACACATATATTTATGTAGATTCTACAAATCAAGAGATTTTTTTCTATTTTATATTTTATTTATTTCTGCACTAATTTTTATTATTTTCTTTCTTCCACTAACTTAGGGTTCAGTTTGTTCTTTCTTTTCTAGGTCATTGAGGTATAAAGTTAAGTTGTTTATTGGCAATCTTTCTTCTGTTTTAATGTAAGCATTTAATATTATAAATTTCCATCTTAGTGCATCTTACGCTGCACTGTATAACTTTTGGTATATTGTGTTTCATTTTTGTTCCTCTTAAGATATTTTTTAAATTCATTTTTGATTTTCTCTTTGATTCAATGATTGTTCAAGAGCGTGTTATTTAGTTGCCACATATTTATGAATGCTCTTATTTTCTTACTGTTGTTGATTTCTGGTTTCATTTCATTGTGGTTGAAAATAATACTTGGAATGATTTCAATCTTTCTGAATTTGTTAAGACTCCTTTTGTGACCTAACATGTAGTTTATCTAGGGGAATATTTCTTCTGTACTTGAGAAGAATGTGTATTCCTCTGCTGTTGACTGGAAAATTCTACATATATAAAAATGATATGTTTGGGTGTGTATGTATATATACACCATATATACACATATATTTATATATGTACACCATATATAGATATATTTTTAGATATATACCATGTGGAATATACACATCATATATACATATATACCATATATATACCATATGTGTATATATGTGTATGTGTATCTGTATATGTTCTATATATGCCATATATGTACCATATATGTGTGCCATATATGTACCATCCATATATGCCATATATGATGCATATCTATACCATCTATATATACTGTATACATATATACACCATATATACCATATATGGTACACATATACACCATATATACCATATATGTATATATGGTACACATATATGGCAAATATATTTGGTATATAAGCCATATACCTATATACATACATATATGTCTATATGCCATATATATTTACACATATGGTATATATGGTATATATGTATATATGTTGTGTATATATGGTATATATAAATATATGGTATACATATATGGTGTGTGTATATATATGGTGCATATACACGTATATTTTGAACATATATGGTGTGTATATATGGTGTCTGTGTACATATATGTACATATAGTCTATATGTATATATGTATATATACATCATATATTTATCTATGTGGTATGGTGTATGTGGTGTATAAATATATGGCATATATGGTTTCTCATGTATATACAAACACATAGGATGCCATATATATGTATATCTATATATACACATAGATGATGTTATATATATGTGTGTATATACATGAGATACCATATACACCATATATACATGTATACCATATACACTATAAATACACAACGTGTATCTATGTGGTGTGTGTGTGTATATATGTATATATCACTTATGAGAAAAGATTGGGTAAATGTGGTAAAATGTAAAATGTTAACAATTGGGAAATCTGAATAAAGGGATTTTGAAATTTTTTTTTTACTGTTCTGTTAGCTTTTGTATGTTTGAATTTTTTAATAATGTAAAAATGTACCTATGGATAAAATGAAAAATAAACATGAAATGAAAATGAAACTGCAACTCACAAACACCATAACAATGCATTACCACTACAATCATCAACATCACAACAGTACCGGTGGCTCATCCTGCTCTGTGACTGAGATAAGATAGATGGTGACCTGTGTGCAATTCTTGGAGCCACAGTTAAAATTCTACTCCATTGTCTTCCATTCAAGGAAACAAATCAGAATGCAAATAGACAAGACAGATTAAAGAAAAGTCAGCCTAGAATATGCTCTAATTCATAAAAGAAACAATGCACCTATAAACCTTGTCATTTCAACTAATATTAGTATCGAATTGTGACATGATAGACAAGCATGTTAACCATTTTACAGTTGAGAACTGCTTAGTTAGATTAAATGGTTCCCTACCATTTGAATGGTAAGACTTCTTGTACTTCAAATTTTTTCACAGTATAGTACATGAAAGTAATTCCATGGATTTTCATTCAAAAGTTTGACCATATAGGGATTCTTAGAAACTTTGTTTTTTAGACTGTCCAATATCCATTGGATTCATATCTCACATACTGGGAATTACCACACAAGGATTAAAACTCCTTTAGGATTAATTTTGCACTGATTCCTTGGTCTGATCTACTTGGAATTATCCAGACTCATCATGCTGTTTGAGACAGTCACCACTTTACTCGTGTCTTCCCTCTGTCAGGAGACTTATCTCTCCTCTTCCTGCTTGCTTTAAAAGCTTTTCCATTCTTATGTACTTAGGATTGTTAGATGCCAAATCTCTGATAAACACAAGACAAAATAAAATTTTTTAGAAGGCTATAGGATGGTTCCCAAGACTGAATGAATATCAGAAGAACCAGGCTCAGAAGGGGCAGGAACCAGGTCAGCTCCAGAGATCCTATTGGAAAAAAAGTGAACTGTGAGTACTGCCACCATGGGGATGAGTCCACTTCTACTAGTCTTTGTTTTCATCTGTGCATCACTCTGCTCAAGCTCTTAAATCCTGGGGAGGGAAAGTGTGATTGGCGTAGGACATGTCTGCCCACTCATTGGCTAGAGGAGGGCAGGACCCTTTGATTAAGAATGCCATCTAGCTGACACAAATGTGAAAGAACTAATGCCCCAAAAGGAAACCAAGAGAATAGATTCTGGGCAGCAAGAAAACTAACCAAGCTTACCTCCAAAATGTTTAAGACTTAGTTCAAGCAGTATCTTTATCAGGTAAAATAAATGCATATCAAACCAAAAATGTACTCACTTTCTCACCCCAAAATGAAGAATACAACAATGTAATATAATAGGATTTTTTTTTTTTTATGGACTTCTGTCCTCCACCCAGCTCCTATTCTAAAATTGGGCCAAACAGAAATTCATATCTTCTTGAGAGGGGCAAGGGGAAAGGTCAAGTTAGAGAATGACTGCCTTATAATCATTTGGGACTTCCTTAGTTCAATTTATAGGACATATTTTGTTGGCAATTATTGATGTATTTCCCACACAACTAATAATTTTGGATACTTTATTTCATAATGACTGAAAGACCAATTGTTTTAGTTCATTTTTGCTACTCTAACAAAATAACCAAGAATAGATAACTTAGGAGCAGAAATATATTGGCTCACAGCTTTGAAGGCAGTAAATTCCAAGATCTAGGGGCTGGCATATGGTAAAGGCCTTCTTGCTGCATCATCCTATGGCAGAAAGCAGAAGGGCAAGAGAGAACAAGAGGAGGATGAACTCATCCTGTCATAGTAGCTCCATGCCCATCTATCAGGGTGGAAGCCTCATGAACTAATCACCCCTTAAATGTCCTACATCTTAATACTGTTACAATAGCAAGTATATTTCAATATGTGTTTGGGAGGGGACAAACATTCAAACCAGAGCACTAAGTAACAAATACTATTTCTTCACCAACCTCATAATAACATAACATTTTTTTTTAAGTTTCGGGCTCCACTTTTCATGTTATAGTGCTTTAATGTGTGTGTGTGTGTGTGTGTGTGGTGTGGTGTGTGGGTGTATCTATATGTATATAAAGACACATGCATACATACACAGATACATATACACATATGCATGCATATACAGAAATATATAGACATATGCATACATGTTCATATTTGTATTTGCACATATATATATCTGTGTATATATGCATGTGTCTATATATATAGAGTCAAATATATATATATAGACACATGCATATCTGTCTATCTATCTGTATATGTCTATCTACCTATCTACCATCTCTACAGAATAGCAAGGAGACGAATACAGGTCAAAGCTATACATTCTATGTTCCCTTACTTTGAATCATTGATTCAGTCATTGGGGTCTCTGTCCAGTTAATTAATGCAGACTTTCATGATTTAGGGATTTGAACCCTTGGTGGATCTGCCTATGAAGGGTTGTAACAGTGTTCTGTTAAGATTCCATGCAGAGTCTACCGTTTCCATACTTTCTTCTCTCTATTCTCACTACATAACAGCAACCCTTGTTCAAGTTGCTACTCAAGTTCAACCAGCCCAGCTGAAGTGCAACTTCTTTTTGTGTGATCGCCTCATGGCATAAAGAAGCAGAAAGGCCAAGGGGGCACTGGCAACCTCCAATTTAAGGGAAGAATAATGTCTTCTGTAGAAACAGAACCCAGAGTCATAAGGACAAGCAGCACAAATATTGCTAGGAGGTCATTAGATGCAATAATGCAAAACATCACTCCCTTCCAGCTGTTGGTTCCCAAATGTCCTGTCCACATCTTACTCATGAAGAGCAGTAGCAGGAAAATAATATTTATCAATTTCTGATTTATTGCAGCATCTAGAAGAACAAACCAGCTTTACAAGATGTTGGCATCAATCAACAACAATAGTCTGCAATATTGCATTCCTCCACTGTGGAAGAGTAGCTGCTCGTGGGTGTTGAGGCATACGACGGTACCAGTGATTTCCAGGAGCATAATCCCATTGCCCTTTATTCTGCTATGATCTGCATTCTTTAGCCCAACATTGCATAGACGACCATAATATTGCATATGGCATTGGTATGCCCAGAGTGGGTGCTGGCAGAGGCATGATGAGCGGGGAAACAAATCCAAATCTTCTTATCCATACTATGATACAGGTATTCTTATTATTTCCACTTTACATATGAGGCAGTTAAGACATAAGTTAAATAAAACTTGCCCAAGGTCACATAGTAAGTGGTAGAGACAGGATTCACATCGCTGTCTGGGTCTAGTGGAAGATCTTAACCACTGGGCCTCTTAGGACAAATTAGGTGACTCAACCAATGCAATAACCAAGACACTGATCCTCTAATTACTGCTTCATCACTGTGTACTCTCTGCTATACTACCTGCCTGCTTTGTGGGTGCAGGAAAAACACTAAGGATTTATAATCCCTAGGAGAGAAAGAGTAAACATTTTTTACATAACCATTGAAAGTGCTAAACATATCATGTTGTTTATCTTACAAATACGAAATGTGAAACCTCATTAATTTTTAAGTAGCATAGATTCAGTAACATAGGTTTTCACCAAACAGAAGTAAACTGAAATCATTGTCACCCTCCTATGTAAAACCCTGAAGCAATTCCCCGCTCACTTTAAAATAGTGTCCAAATTCCTTAGCCAGGTGAATTTCATGAATTGACTCCTGCCTACCCCACCACCCTACACCACTACTCCAGTCTTACAGCTCCTGTTGTATCCTCACTACAGGTTCCAAATATATTGAAACACAAACAAATTCTTCCATGTACCTGGGCATTTGTGTAAGATGAACCCTCTTCCCAGAAGGTTCTTCTATTTCTGGTTTAGGCCTCTGCTCTGGTCCCATAGAGTTGTATTAAGCATGTTTTTAAATTTTGTTTATTTTGACACTTTCACATTTTAGGGCTTGCTGTCTCCCTGGAGGGATTGCCCTTCCAAAGGTTAGCTACTTCCTAGAGAGAGCAAACAACTAGCTGGGAGTATGCCTTTGATATGCAGACTACCAATGCAGAGCCTGTACCCCCAACCTCCATCTTTATCAGCTCCCATCTACCTGCCCGAATCACCCCAGGGCCAGGTATCAGAAAACTAGAAACAGCCCTTATGCCAGAGACTGCTGAAATTATTGAAACTAGCCAATCCTAAATCTGCTCACTCTGCTTTCTCTAGTCACAAGAAGGGCTGTTGCCCACGTTGCCCCGTCCATCCTCCTCCACCCCCACCTCCTGACTGACCCTAGTGCTTCCCCACATGGCCTCTCATAGCACATTGTACCCTCTCCTCTTGAAGTTTCTGAGTGTAACTATTTTTTTCTATCTATTCATCTCCTAATCTGTTGGCCTTATCATAGCTAAATAATAACAAAAACTTTATTTTAAGATATGATGAGTTGATTGTTCCTGCTTTTTTGCTACCACCGTACCATAAAGATACTGCTGTTGTACTTTTCACACGCCACACTGCATTTCTTTATGGAACGGTCTCTGCTGATGACCTATGAACTTTCTGAGAAACACTTCCATGCTTGTACTATCAGCACATAGCCTGCTGCCGGTCACAGCACAGGCTCTCAATAAATGCTTAATAGATTAATTAATTAATTATTCCTAAAAACCACAGCATGTCAAGTCACTTCTATTCGAATCTCACTTTTCAGCTGCCCTTTCCAGGTAACAATGCTTATAAATCCAGGCACCAAATTTATGCACGAAAAATTAGAACTCAACGCATTGGTGCATATAACCAGTTAATGTAAGTATGAAACAATTCCAACCATGGTAGCAAATGTCCAAGTCAGAAATAGGCTTTACAACTGGAAAATATTATTATTAGCTACAAAAATGTGTGTGAAAGAAGTTCGGGGCAAAAGTACAGAATGTAGCTTTATTGCATTAATTTTAAACTCTTCATCCCAACCCCATGAATCTGAGGGTTCATAAATTCTATTTGATGATAACTTACAAAAGGAAGAAATGACCTCCATATATTTAAGCCCTAGATGTATAACAATACATAAATTGTAAATGAGCTCACAGTATTTCATTTCAGCTACCATGTTCCTAAAGAGGGGAAATCACATGTAACTGAGGGCCTACTATGTGCCGGGGCCTGTGCCAGGTGTTAAATGAGTTATTGAGGTTAGGCCTCATGATCATCTAGCAAATTCAGTGCTGTGGCAGCCCTCTCCCTTCGAAGACACCATGTTAAATGAGCGCCTATCCTTCTACCTGACTTGCAAAGAGAAATAAATTCACATGGGAAGTTAGTCCTGGGTGGAAGGCAGTGGGAGGGCAGGACTGAAAATAGAGAATGAAACAATGCGTGCTTCTGCTGGAAGAGAAAACAGAAACACCACCGAACATATGAGGATACATGGGGAAGGATGCCAGTATCTGGGTTGAGATGGTGCAGCAAAGAAGTAGTCATCCCAACTGCACACAGGAGGAAATAAGTAGGCAGGGTGGGTGGTGGGGGGACTTGCAAGTGCCAAGGTGACATAGAGGGAGGAGGTGTAAGGGTATATAGCTGGGTTTCTGCTTCGATATCTTCAGCCCACACTAGAATTGTGTCTGATTCATTATTTGCACTCTCAATATTTGTTGAATGAATGAATGGATGAACCAATGAATTAACATTTTTCAAACAGTTTAAGTTGTCATTTAAGCACAACTTTTAATGCAAAACCCATCTGGTTGTGCCACTGACATACTTATGTGCGGATCTTATAAAAATGGGCCCCCCAAAAAACTGCTGTCATGGCTCTTGCCTGTCATCTTAAGAGATACAGCTGTCTGTTTGTGGAACAAAAGGAGACGTAGTTACTTCTGAAGTATCCATAAGACACTACAAACAGAACATAATGTACAGGGATCCATCAGCCTGTTTTCACTTCTTTTTATTAATGTTTGCATTTCTCTCCCAGCATTAGGAAGTCTTGTTCTTTCCAAGCTATGCTTGTTTTCTAAGGAAGTGCCTCGGTGGCCATCTCAGCGGGGAGAAAGAGATCTGGGCTTCCTAATCCGATGTCAACCACAGCAGCTTCGATTTAAATTCATATCATGAGCCTCCAGGTTAGAGTTTTATGATAATAATTAATATGATTTGTTTTAAGTTAATTATGTGCCAAGGTCCAAATTCTGACACTACCACTTAGTAACTATGTGACCCTGAGCTTTAGTAACTATGTGACCTTGGGCGAGATGCTGATCTGTGACTCAGTTTTCTTATCTGTAAATGGGGAATAGTAACAATACCTACCGGAAAGAATTGTTATGAGGATTAAGTATATGGAAAATGCTGTACCGTATACATATTAGTTACTCTTCTCATTGTCTCATTTAATCCTTAAAACAGTCCCTCTGAGGAAATATCGCCATCTCCCTAGAGAGATTTGGTATCTTATTCAAGGTCACAATCTATAAGTGGCAGGGCTGGGATTGAAACACAGACCTAGTCAACAGTGGAGCCTATATCTATAACGTTATGCAGAGGTAAAATGGAGGTACCATAGATAAAAAGACATTTGAAAATCACAAATTTACATCTTCTGATGAGGATACAAGGTTCAAACTGACTCTTTAACTGAATGTTGACTTTTTAAAGTTTAACATTTCAATGCTGCTTAAATAAAATCCGCTACTTTAAATGGCATATGCAACATTTCCAAACAAAAGTAAGAAGACACCAGGATGATATAAATTAACGCGTGAAAAGAGGCAGAAAAACACATGTAGATCAATCATGCCTTTTACATTAGCAGAAATATTGCAAGGCCACTCAAGAATGCATGTTTAAATTCATTTTGAAAACTCGAACTGGTTTTCCTTCCTGCAGCTGCTACCCCTTATGTTGCACGCTCTACTAAAAGCACAAAAGAGCCTGCCTTCCTCAATGTGTGCCGTCATCACCCTTGACTCTCTTGGTTAGCCAGGAGCGCAGGGAGTTGACAGCACAGCTTCTCGTTCAGCTTCAGATTGTTACATTGGGTCCTGCAGGGATGGTCCCTTTTCTTTAATATTTGGAGGAAATATCTGTTTTCTTTTAGGGGGAGTCACAGTATTTGCCCCTATTTATCTTTCCCCATTTTACTTTGAGATCCTATAAATAATAAAATGCAATATCTATTCCCAATGTGAAAAGCAGCTCCCCTTTCTGAAGTGTCCTGGTCTTCCTTCATAGTTGTTGACCTGTCCTCATATAGGCCACATTTAATATGCCATTGGGGTTTATGAATCCCCATGCTTTCAAAAAGAAGGTGGAAGAGCTGAGTTCAAGCCCAGACACCACTGATCGGGTGGGTAACTTTGGATACGTTGCTTAGCAATCTCAGTCCTAAGCTTAAAAAAAAAAAAAGTTAAAATAGTGATGACGATAATAATCATTTAGTTGTTCATTCACAATCACATTTTCTAAGCACCTACTTTTTGCGAGGCTCTGGAAAACAAAGATGAGTAATAAAAAGAATTTCTAAATGAAACTGCTCACAATCTAGATCAGGAGACAGGCATCTAAACAAATCAGTGATGAGAAAAAGAAGGGCTGTGACAAGAGATATCTCTATTTGGAGCAGCAGTTGTGGAGGGAGGAGGAACTGACCATTAATAAAAGATACACAGCCTTAGTTGGAAACCACTCATTTTTCTACTTCACAAGGTTATTGGGAGGTTTGAGTGACATAATGAATTTGATTCCTTTGAGAACTTTACAGAGCAATTTCCATGTGCAGCAGATGCTGTTGATGCCCCGCCCTCATCCCTGTGCCTTTACCACTTCAGTGCAAACTGGGGATTTCAAACTTCCAGCACCTGCATGTCTGCCGGAGGGATTTTTCCAGCCTCCAGGACCCACCTGCTTTTCCACCTGTGCTGCCAAGGAATCAACGCCCACAGCCCCAAGCCCAGAGCAGTCCTTAACCAAATAAATATCACTGCTCCCTCACCCCTCAGGTGGAATAACTGAGACCTGAGTTCCACACTGGCTGCCAGGAGGTTCCCAGCAGGACTGAGCTCCAGTTGCCTATAGTAGTAACTTGCTTGATAATGCAGCATGTATTGGCCGCCTTCCCTTCCTGTGCCACTTCCCTACTCTCCCAATGGGGTTTCTTTCACCTGCCAAATATTACTCCATATGGATCCTTATCCTAGGGTATGCTTCTGAGAGAACTCAAACTAAGATAAGATGTAAGCCATTTTTTCTTCTTATCCTGTATCATTCTGAAATGTGACCAGAATTATACACACCATTTTGCATGGAAAGAAAGCACGCTTTGTATTTATAAATCCTCTTCACAAAGTTAGGATTTAATCCACTTTAGCCATTGTAACATAATACCTGCCTAAGAATTTCTCAAATCCATCCCAAGCCAACACTGCTCTGGCTGAAGCCTTCATCTCTCACTTGAATTTCTACAACAGTCTCCTAGTTGCTCTCTGACTCCACTCCTCCCCCCAGCAAATCCATCCTTCTCATCATCTATCTGCAGTGACATTCACCTAGAAAGCAATTCTGAGCAGACTACTCCTAGCCCAAATAATACTTTTATGCATATTTATATAGGTCCCTGTTACTTGCAACACTTTACTTTTATCTACTGGAAAATTGTTGTGACACTGATATCTGGTAAAGCAAAATGCTTAAGTGTCATCTTCAAGGAAACTGACAGAATAAATACACAAATCTACAACATGTATGATGAGTGATGCCCATTTAGATGTACATCCTCAGGCACTGTACAACCTGCGCAACTGTACAGAACCATCTTGGCTCTGACAACTCCCTGCCTCACTCATGAAGTGCTTGTCTGTTTCCAGCACGTATCACAAGGTTCCATGCCTTTGTTTATGCTGTCCCCTCTGCCTGGAAACACTGACTTCTCCTGGCCTGCTTCTGGTGTTCCTTAAAAACCAGCTGAGCATTTCTCTTCTGCCAAAATTTATATCTGAACCACTCTCACATGGCTACGTGTCCCTCTTCTGTGCCCCTTCCGCTTCTTGGTTTGTAACTCAATCTTTACACTTAGCATATTGGGTTAGAACTATCTGCTTATGTGGGCTTAATACCTAGGTGATGGGTTGATCTGCGCAGCAAACCACCATGGCCCACGTTTACCTATGTAACAAACCTGTGCATCCCGCACATGTACCTGGAACTTAAAATAAAAACTGAACAACAGCCAGAAAGAACTATCTGCATATGGGTTTGTCTTCCGCAGTGAGGGCTGTCTTTCTCTTCCCCACATCCCCAGTATTTAGAGGAGGACTTAGCCTAAGGTCAGAACATTTTGGAAACAGTGGAGTGTGGAATGTGGAGTTTGCGAGAGAAGGCTCCACAGTGACACAGACCTAGTCAAATCTTGATATGTCACGTTCTAGCCATGTGACCTTGGGCAAATGGCCTCACTTCTCTATATCTCAGTTTCTTTGTTGGTAAGATGGAGGTGACACCATTACCTGCCTCAGACAGTGATGGCGAGGGTGAAATAAGCTTCTGCGTGTATTGAGCACAACAGCAGGCACACAGTTCATATTAACTCTTATTTTTTATTATAAGCTCAATAAACATTTGAAAGACGAATGTGCCTCCCTTTATACCAAACAAGCAGTCCCTCATGAAAAACCTACCTTCAGATGGACCCTTCTGTATACCCAAAAGGGTGAGGAACACTTTATGTACATTAGTATATTTTGTCTATACAACCACTTTGCTAGAAAGGTTTAATGACCAGCCTGTTACAAATGAGGAAATTGAGAACAAAGAAATCAGTGGCTTCTCTTGGTGGTATGGGAGTTAAGTGTGAGAGGCTGGGCCAAACCTGATCTGCATGATACAAGCTTGTGCTCTTAACCAAATTATGGAAGCATAAAAGAGGAGCACCACTATCCTACTGGAAGTTGAGGAAGTAAGGGAGGCTGGTGGAGGGCGCAGGTGGAGACATAAGGAAAGAGGAGGAGGTGGAGGGGTGGAGGGACTCCTTAAAAGACTCAATTAGTGTAAAGACTGTGAATTAAAAGAACAGTTTTCATGAGTAGTTCCAAGGGTTCTTGTGCAGAAATTAGGAGGTGAGATTGAAAGGGAATGGTGAGTGCAATGTCAGTAAGGATCCTGTGTACTAAACAAAGCTTTGGGTTTTTGTTTGTTTGTTTGTTTTTGAGACAGAATCTCACTCTGTTGCCCAGGCTGGAGTACAGTGGTGCAATCCTGGCTCACTGCAAGCTCTGCCTCCCAGGTTCACGCCATTCTCCTGCCTCAGCCTCCCAAGTAACTGGGACTACAGGCTCCCGCCACCATACCCGGCTAATTTTTTGTATTTTCAGTAGAGATGGGGTTTCACTGTGTTAGCCAGGATGGTCTCCATCTCCTGACCTCGTGATCCGCCCGCCTCGGCCTCCCAAAGTGCTGGGATTACAGGCGTGAGCCACTGCGCCTGGCCAAGATTTGGGTCTTTATCTTGAAAACTGTATAAACCTTTTGAAAGGCAAAGGACACTAGAAAGATTGACCACATCGAGGGCTTGACAAGGATGTGGAACTATCTAGAACTCTCATACATTGCAAGTGGAAATATAAAATGGTACAACCGCTATGGAAAATTGTCTGATAGCCTTCTAAAGTTGACTAGACACCTATCATATAATACAACCACTCCACTCTTAGGTTAATAGCTTTGCTCGTAAGCACCCCAAACTGGAAACAAACTAAATGTTCATTAACGGGAGGAACGATGTTTTTTAAATATTGCTACAGTCACACAATAGAATAGTACTCAACAATAAAAAGGAATAAGATATTAATACACTCAACAACATGGATAAATCTCGAAAATATTATGCTAAGTAAAATAAGTCAGAATAAAAGGTATATGCTGTATGATGTCATCTATATTAACTTACAGAATAGGAAGATAAAACTCAAAACAAGGTCTCCATGTTTGCTTTTTGGTTAGGGGTAGTATGACTCCTAGGAAGTATAAAGGTATTCTCTGGAGTGGCAGAAATGATCTATATCTTGACAGTGGTGGTAGTTAAAAATGCATAATTTTGTCAAAACACATCAAACCATACACTTAAATTCTGAACATTTTATTGTATGTATAGATCTTAAAAAATAAAACTAGCAAAAAAAGTACCTCACAAAATGATGCCTTTGGTTATACTATCTAAAGATTGGATTTTAACTATCCATACAGTATTCTTGTAAATCAGACCAATTTAGGGTTCAATAGAAGAACTTGGCTGTTGGAACTCTCACAAAGTTTCTATTCATTCTTTTGTTGTTGTTGCATTGTTGCTGAGATAAGGTCTCACTCTGTCGCCCAGCCTGGAGTGCAGTGGCCTGATTTTGGCTCACCACAGCCTTGACCGCCCATGCTCAGGTGATCCTCCCACTTCAGCCTCCCTAGCTGGAAATACAGATGCAGACCACCATGCTTGGCTAATTTTTGTATTTCTTGTAGAGATGGGGTTTTGCCTTGTTGCCCAGGCTGGTCTTGAACTCCTTTGCTCAAGCTATCCATCTGCCTCAGCTTCTCAAAGTGCTGTAATTACAGGTGTGAGTCACCATGCCTGGCTTATTCATTCATTCTTTAACAAAAAAAAATGTATTTGTTTTATCAAATGTTTATTTACCCAAACACTACCATCTACTATCTTGGTGACTTTGAACAAATGACTCTTTGATTTTCAGTTCATTCATTTGTGAAATGGGGATAGTAATAGTACCTACCTCATGAGGTTGTTGTAGGGACTAAATAAGTTGATATATGCAAAGTTCTTAGAATAGTGCTGGTGCATAGTAAGGGCTAACTAAATATTAGTGATTAATATTATTATCCTCAGTTATGTGCCAGGCTTTGTGGATATAAACAGTAATAAGACATAGAAAATTTATAGTCTAGAAGAGAGGATGAATAATAAACATGTAAATAGATATGACTAAATATGCTTGGTGCAATAATAAAATTTGAAAAGTGCTTTGAGAACATAAATGACTGTGTTGGCATGGAAAAATCCATTAAAAATGAAAATAATCAGCCACCTAAATCAAATCAAGTTCTGATAGTCATTTGTTGTTTTTCAGTACCGTGGTTACTAAGATTCCTCCTTTTCTTGGCAACTCAAATTTGCAACTCTCAAGACTCAGGCCTGTGACCTCTTCTGTTCTGTGGCTCATTCCTAGGTGATCTCATCCATTCCTACTTGTGATACTCAGTTCACATCTCTAAGCCCAACATCATGCTGAACTGCAAGTGCCTGTGACATCTCACACTGATTGTATCTACATCCAAATTCTCCCTCCACAGCCTCTAAACCTTCTTCTCTCACAGTGTTCCCCATATTGGAAATAGCAGCTCCATTCTCCAGCTGCCCAGTCCACAAGTCTTACAGTTTTCCTTCCCTCCTCTCTACTTCTATTATGGTATCTCATACCCAGTAATCAGCAAATCTTGAATTCAGTCACTTGTTAAAGTTCTATGACCTCATTTCACCTAGACCATTGCAATAGCCTAAACTGATCTCCCTGTATCCACTCTCCCTTCTCCAAAAGCTATTCTCAGCACAGCAGTCAGGTGATCTTTCCAAGGCATTACGGATCCATAATCTTTACCTACCTTAATCCCTCCAGTGGGTTTCCTTCACACCATCTATTTCATGGCTGAAAAGGTCCTAGATGATCTGGTTCCAGACTGCCTCTCTGCCATCCTCCTCTACCACTCTCTGGCTCCCTTTATTCCAGCCTCACTAGCCCCCTTGCTATCTCTTCAACATGCCAAGCAAGGTCTTAGGCAAGCTATCTCTTGCCTCATGGTCTTTGCACATGATGTTCCCTTTGCATGGGATGACCTTCCTCCAGATAGCCTCATGGCTAACTCCTTCACTTCACTCATTTATCTGCTCAATTGTTGCCATCCTAGCTACAACAACTCCTACACTTCAATCTCTAACTTTTCCCCTGCTTTTCTTCCTAGCATCTGACATTCTTTTTTTTCTTGACACAGGGTCTTGCTCTGTCAGCCAGGCTGGAGTGCAGTGGCACAATCATGCCTGACTTCAACCTCGACCTCCCAGACTCAAGCAGTCCTCCCACCTTAGCCTCCCAAGTAGCTGGGACTACAGGCATGCATCACCATGCCCAGCTAATCTTTGTATTTTTTTGTAGAAACAGTGTCTCACCATGTTGCCCAGGCTGGTCTCGAACTCCTGGGCTCAAGCAATTCTCCCACGTCGGCTTCTCAAAGTGTTGGGATTACAGGTGTGAGCCACCATGCCTGGTCCTATTGTATTAGTTTATCATCCTTGCTTAAATATAAACCTGATGAGGCAGAGTCTGTCTGTGTCTTGTTCATATCTCCATGACCTAGAATAATACCTGGCACACAGTAGATGCTCAATTGATATTTGTTGAATTAATGAATGAGTTACTATTACCTTAGTTTATGCAGAGCTTCACAGTTTACAAAGCAGTTACATACACAATATCTTAATAAGCCCTCTAACGATTTGTGATATAGGCTTTGTTATATCCATTTTATAGATATATTGACAGTCCCTTGCTCAAGGTCATACAGCAATTAGAAGTAAAAGTCAAGCTCTGCTGTTTTGCCTTCAAGCTCAGTTTATTAATCATAAATATAAAATGCTATTAACAATTTATTAGTGTTGCTCAAGACATTTCACTTGTAGTATCTTGTTTAACCTTCACAACAATGCTTTGTGGTGGGTGCTATTTTGCAGATGTGGAAAGTACATCCCTGCAAAGTAACATACCCTAGATCACAGAGCTGAAAAATGGTAAAGTCAGAATCTGGGTCCTCACAGCCTGATTCCAGGAGCTTATTCTCAACGGATGGAACCACTAGGCTTAGCCTATAAAATGAAGAGAGCTAAGGAAACTGCAAACATAAATGGACAAGTATCAAGTTTGTCCAATGGGAACTTTCCACCATTTTTAAAATTTTTGCTCTTGTTGCATGTAGTAAAACTTTCTTCTTTTTCTTTGAGATCATAATGTGGAAAGTAATTGTATCTCAAATGCAGTTCATTATGTTGTTTTCTGGTTTTAATCCATCTTTGAAATGTTTGAAACGTTTGTTTCTAAATTGAGAAGTCACTTAGGAATTTTAGGAATCGTGGGCAGATCTCGTGGATTTCCAGCAGTCTGTCTTTCTTCCTCCTTTGGTAGCTTCTTGCTGCCTTTTGTGGCATGAGCATAGGCTGGTATTCCCTCTGAGCACAGATTCCACCTGCTGTCTCATCGCCCTATGACATGCCTTGTTTCATCAATTCTCACCTTCATTTTATCACATAACCTACATTGCAGAACACTCAATTTCTTTTCCTTTCTTTTTTTCCTTTTTTCAAAAGGAAGAAGCTATTTGATTGGATGTGATGGCACCAGAGGCAGAAATGTGGCAAAATTTTAAATGGTGAGAAATCCATCTCAGCTATCTGGATTTTGAGAAACAAATTGTGATTTCTCAACTCACTTTGTATTGAACTGTGCAAGTTAGATGAACTAAAAAGCTTCACTGACTTGTCTACTTGTCCACTTGTCTCCAAGTCAGTCAAGTGTTTGTGAATGCTGCCTGTTTTCTACTCTGTGTAGCTATTCAAATGATTAACTTAAAGGTGCATATAAAGGTACATAAACATAGGTAGATGCCCTTGAAATAACAAAGCCCTCAGACCTTACATAAGCAGGCATTTAGAAGTTGAAAAACAAATCAGGTATGTTGATTGTTTCTAAAGGTTGTAACAGAAAGATTCTAAGCACTTATCTGGGAATAGGCTATGAGGATAGCATGTGGTCTATTGATCCAGGTATCACCAATGCCTGGCACATAGTAGGTACTCAACAGAGTAAGTCCTTAACATAGGAAGTGCTTGATAAATTTGTGTTAGCTCTATAGTACTCTGCCTTTTATTGCCTATTCATGAACTCGTCTCAACACATGTGCATACACATACACATATTAGGCTGTAAGCTCTTAGAGGAGAAGGTCTGTCTAATTCACCACTGTATTCTCTAATACAGAATCACCAAATAACAGGCGATCATTAGTGATCATCAAATTGAAGTAAATTCTATGACTTGTTTTCTTTATCTCGCTTCCCTCACCCTATCCTGTCCATCTGGCTCTCAAGCCAGAATGCCTAAAACAGCCGCATTAATCTAATCAAATATGTAAAAGCCAAGACCTTGAAATCTTTCAAATCAAGCTCTGAATTACATTTTTAAATTTACTCTGGCCATTTCATAAGTAGATTTAGCAACTAGCTAACTGCTATCCCAGGAGGGGGAAAAAACCCATAAGCTTAATGAATTTGGTCAGACATACTGTGTAACAGATGTCCAACATGCCGCCATGAACTTAAATCATAAACATGATGCCTCTGTTTGGCATGGCAAAATATATTAGAATTGTTTTATCAGTCACTGGGCAACTTGCTAGATGGAGAGGGAATAATCCTGAAAAATGCAGGAGCTGCTTCTAATAGCATCTAAAAGGATCCCTGGAGAAACACAGATAATCTGCTTCCAATGATTCATCAAGTTGGTCCTTTGTTTCATTAATTTGAGTGTCAAGTGCAACCATACAATAAAGAATTGCCAAGACCTGATAAGATTCTCCTCTGGCTGCTGCTTTTCCTGCCCTAACAACTGATACTATTCATGCCTAAAGCACAAACTGAATAAATAGCTTCAAGGCTGGCAATGTTGGACAGTGCTTCCTATTTTGCTTTTCCTTGAAAGGCTAAATTATGTGCTTTCTTGCCCTCTCCCAAACACGTTGCTCTGATATTCATTATTGCACCAATAATTTTAACTTTCTTAATACTAAGTGTGGAAGGATGCCTCATAAGGTAAAAATAGTTCCTGTTGTATCATCAGTCCAGCAATAGATTAGGGAAGATTAAAAATGGATTGTAATGCCTTTTTTGGCCTTGAGAAAGCTCTTATTGTGCCCATGGTTCAGTAGGCCTGCTGATCATTTCCATCTTAATGTAATCTTTAACATTACACTGCTACAGGTGAGGTATTAAGTAATACATTAAGACAACTATTTTCACTGAGCAATTTCACAAGAAATACGTTTTTAGGTAAATTAGACGTTTAACAAATGCCATTTGTAATTCAATGCAGAGGAGAGAGCATCCTTAAAACAAGCTATTGATGTGAATTTCCCAACATAAGACAATAATTATGTTCTTTTAATTTTAATTGAAGTCCTGAATGTGAAATTATGTGCCGTCAGTACAGTAGACCAACGGAAAGCACCAAAGACCTTAGGATTAGGAAATAAGCCATACGCAGTTTTATCTCTAGCAGACAGAAATTCTTCATCCAAATTAGGAAGAATCTACAGGTCAAGTTAATCATGTAGCTGTGACATGCTGAATGTTTTTAAAACTTTAAGATCATTTAGATGAACACTAGGAACCTCAAAAGTCAGGCAGAAATATAAATGGCAATATTTAATGAAAATAATAAATGAAACACTTGAGATGAAATATTGTGAGCTAAAGATTCCATGAGAATAACTGGATCTGATAAAGTAAAAATAAGAGGGAAGAGAAAATTATAAAGCGAGCAATTGAAAAATGTAATAATAAATAATTTTTTAAGAAAAATAATTTCATTATAGATTTCTGTATGCTACGAACATAAATGCAAACGCTATAGAGTTGTTGACATCTGGCAGACTGACTTGTTTTTATCAACATCGCAAAACAGAAAATTTAGTTTGCAAATTTTCAAATGGCTATCACGTTCAGAATCCAATCAGGTTCTCCTTCTTTATTACTTGATGACTTCTTTAAAGATAAATAAGCCCGCGGACCAAGAAGTGGGTACACTGGCTCGGTTAACTCTCTCTGTCCAGAAATCTCACTACTGAAAATTTCAGATTGTTATTTGGGGGCGGGGAGGGGGATGCAGAGGTCTTTAGGACCCAGCAGGCGGCGGCAGGCGGCAGTTGTGTAGATCACTGAGAGACTACGAGGGTCCGGTTCAGTTTTAATTCTGTCTCTAATCTCTGCAACAGCGGCGCTTCCCGGGTCCCGCGGCTCCCGCGCGCGATCTGCCGCGGGCGGCTGCTGGGCAAATATCAGAGCCGCCTCCGCCCCATCACCCATCATGGAAACCCTCCAGGAAAAAGTGACCCCGGACACGCGAGCCTGAGGATTCTGCACAAAAGAGGTGCCCAAAATGAAGACCCTGATGGTGAGTCAGTTGTGGCAACTCCACTGGGCAAAGAGGGGGATCCCCGGGCTCAGGGTCCGCTGGACGCACCGGGGAGACTCCGGGACTTCTAACCCTGGGCCGCGAGGTCGCCTGTTACAAAGGGACAACTTTCTACCCGCTCCGCGTTCCCTCCCGATTCTCCAGCTCTGCCTGGCTCGGAATCCCAGAGCCAGGATGGGAACCCGGGTTGCCTCGCCTCCTAGATCTCCGGCGAGAGGTCCGAGGGGGTGGCAGAGAGCTGCAGGTGCGATGGAGGAGTGGGCAGATTGCTCCAGGGATGGGGGTGCCCAAAAGCAACAGCCTGCCAAAAACTAAGAGGGACAGGGAGGAGGGACCTTTGCAGACTTTCTTCGTTTTCTTGGATTTCAAACTTGCAAGGATCGCCAAGGGAGAGCCCCAGGGCCCCAGGAAAGGAGAGGTGTTAAGGACTCAAGATTCCAGCAGCTTGGCTGGGGTGACTAAGGCAGACGGACCCTTCCACAGAGTGCAAACCCATCCCTGCCCTCGGCCCCGGCGCGCTCCCTCCCTTAGCCTGGGGCCGTACACCACCTGCCCTCTACCGAGAGATCTGGGCGGCGGCGGCCGAAAGCAGCGACGCTCCCGGAGCATCCCTTACGGTACGCAAGGGGACGGTGCTTTCTCTGTCCCAGTTGCGTGCGGCGGGGCTGGGGCCCAGGCTTTCCCCCGCGCCAAATCTCCCCCACTAGTGTGACCACCGCGCAGGTGTCCCCGCTGGGCGCGCTCCTCCGTTGTCTGCACTCAGCCCCTCTCCTCTCCTCTCTCCCGCCCGCCCGCAGCGCCATGGTCTAGCAGTGTGTTTAGCGCTCACCACCATGTGCACCAGCTTGTTGCTCGTGTACAGCAGCCTCGGCGGCCAGAAGGAGCGGCCCCCGCAGCAGCAGCAGCAACAACAGCAGCAGCAGGCGTCGGCCACCGGCAGCTGGCTGCCGGCGGCGGAGAGCAGCCCCCAGCCGCGCCCCGGCGTCCCCGCGGGACCGCGGCCACTGGACGGATACCTCGGCGTGGCGGACCACAAGGTGACAGCATGCCCGCCAGCCCGCTCTCCACTCAGCCTGGGGATCCCGCACACCTGAGCCTTCCCCCTTTCCCGGGGCTGGGAGGCGCTGTGAGTAGGTGCCGTTCGCAGGCTGGAGGGGAGTGGACCTGCTGGGGTAGGGTGGGCTAGTTCCAACTTGGTATGAATTCTTATTTAGAGAAAGACACAAAGTTTTGTAGAAAATAGGGGTGAGGTGAGTGGACCCCAAAGTCTAATTTCCCAGCAGAAATCGGCCCTGGAACTAGAACTCCCTGATACCCAGAATTGCAGCTGTGGATGGAGGTCCGGTTCCTGAAGCCTCGGGTTTGGCTGCCGAGTCGCTCCCTGGTGGGAGGAAACTGGGGATGACGCGGGTACCAGCCTGAGCGTTCCTCTGACCCGGAACCGGAGGGTGAGCGCAGCCAGCCCGCGGCCACTGCTCAGGATCCAACGTTCCCCTCTGATCTCTCCAGCGCATTGCTTTGGGCTGAATTCTCTCAGCCCTGGGGAGCGGTGCCCAGGCACGCATGGAAGACTTGAGGCACAAACTCAGCTTCCATTGGTTTGAAACTCATCGTTGTGAGCCTGTCTTCCTCTGCCTTCCGGGAAGCTGCTGGATGGCGTGGCTAATAATTAATACGATGAATCTTTTAAAACTGAGCCTCCTTTCCCTGGAATAATAAATATCTGGTTTCAGTGTGTGAAGCCTCCGGGAGAATCCTAATCAAGTTTGCTGATTCTGAAGATATTTTAATACAGTTTAAATGTATCCCTCATTATTTGAAGTTGCTCATATGTTTTTATTAATACACAATTCCACTCAGCTTTATAAAGCTAGAGGATTTTTTGAAATCTCCCAATTATTCCTTTTATTTTACTAAATTTTATGGTTGTGAACCGAAGTAATATATAGTAGATACTCCTTTTGTGTGAAAAGGTCGCTCTAACCATGTGAAAAAGCCAAACTTTTTAAAAGTGGCATTCGAAATATTGCCACACACTTGTTTAATGCATAATGCTAAGGATTTGAAAGGTATAAAAGAATTTAAGGCAGGACCCAGTCTTACAGATCTTTAAATACCTGAGGACAAAACAATATACTATGAAATGTGTGTAGATGGATAAACCGATAGATAAAAATGTATAATAAATGCTAGAGATGAACAGTACTGTAGGCGTGCAAAAATGAGAACGATGACTTCCCTGGAAAGATCAAGGAAAGCTGCTTTGAAAAAGTGAAATTTTGCAATAGGAAGAATTCAGGGAAGTAAAAAAGGAGGAATCAATTTCATCAGGAAGCGATTATTTATTTATTTATTTATTTATTTACTTATTTTTGTGGCAGGAGCAGGGGTTGGGGGTGTTAGTAGACTTAAAATCCAAAAGTAGATGGCTATCAATTTTACAGTTACGGCTTTCGTTTCCTCTCTTAGTTGTTGATTGATTATATGCTTTGTATCTGCATGTGGAAGCAACCAATAAGGGCTGGAGTTCTAGGAAAGTTTAGACATTAGCTTCTGACTGTGGATGGCTGTGGTGTTTATGTGTAACTGGTGTATGATGGATATATTGAGCTCATGGATTTCCATGGCTATTGTTTGGTGGAAATTACTATCTAACACTTGAGAAGCTTTGATTAATGGCAGCATCAAAAGGTAAATTTGCTGAAAGTTTTGATCAGCTTTTGGGAAGAGATTTCTCATACTTTTCTTCTTGTGTTCTTCTGCTGGACAGACACCAGCTAACAATATTGATAGCTTAATGCAAAGTATAATACCCTAAGATTTATGTTCAAAACAATGTTTATTGACACAAATATATTTGATTTCAATTTTTGTTTATCAGAGCCTTACTTTACTGAAACAAAGAACTGTCCTTTTCTATTTGGTAGGGGGGATGTTGATACTCTACATGGGAAATTGAAATGATATGCAGTAAAAGGGTTTTACAAATTGTGAAGTGCTATATGAATGATAAATATTGTGTGACAGTCATTGGAATTCCTAGTAGAAGAAGATCTTTGGAGATAAATATGAATATCAATGAAATTATTTCATGGAACACCAACATCTCACAAAATTCTATACCCAAATGTTTTGAGGGAGTTCACGTCACCACAAGCAAAGGAACAAAGGCATATCTTAAAGTCTATGTCTTCTGTTTAGACATTATCCCAATTGTCCCACTGAACTAAATATAAACTTCTCAGAATGCATTAACTGATTCTCTTTACTGCTACTATTTAGCTGACAGGAAATTGGGCAGAGTTCCTTTACGGATGGTCATATGAAGGTGCATATGTAAAATGTTGTTCATATTCTCTCCAAAAGTTGCTGTTTAATTAGGTTTATTTGAGATCTTTCTATAGTCTTGCAAAGGCAAAGGTGGAAGACATTTGTTAGAATATTGCTAGGAATTTTTTTTCCAATTAGCACAGGACAGAGTAAGAAATGAAAGCTTTTCTATTCTTATTATATTGCCAGATGATACTCAGATTGCTTATTTTTCTTTTACCCTCGCATCAGGCCTCAGAAAAATGATGGAATATGCTGGATGTGATGACCACCAAGCCATATGCTGCTGCATATTGAATCAGATTTCCAACAGCCTTTTTTATCTGCCATTGATTTACACAGTCTGGAGAGAGTTACAGATATTATTTAGGAAAATATTCACACCTCCATAGCTGGAGGCCCCAAAGACTGATAAATATGTAGTGTTTATGCTCAGTTACATGATGTGGTTAACATTAACAGTTCCAAGATTAAATTCAACAGGTGGTCCTAATCCCCAGCACCTGAATTTCACAAATTACAGCCTGTCTGCAATGATGGTCTTGTCTCATATGGCTGCAGACTGAATTACTGTTGAGATTAAATCACTATGTGCTTTTGTTGAAAGATATGCTGCAAGTCAAGTCAGTGATGAGCAGCATGTGTTGAGGCTTAAAATATCACTTTTCATGGTCATATTCTCTACTTCCTCTTTCACAAACTATGTGAGCTGCAGTTGTAATTTCAGTATCACTAAATGAAGGCTACATGGAGTTTCTTGTCATAATGAAGGCATTTTCTGTTAGAGTCTTTCTCTTCTTTCCCAATCCCTCTCCCCAGACCTCTTCCCACAAATGTTCCACCAACTCATTTCCCTCGTGTTACATGTCTGTCTCTTCAGGTACTATAGCTGTATTCTAACATTACTCTCTTGGTCCCGATTTTTGGAAGCCAATGATAACAAGATTGCTTAGGTACAACTGAAGAAGCCAATTTTCATGGCTTTGGGAAACTTCTGCATTTAGAACTGCAGCCTAATGTATAACCAAGCTAACACACACACACACACACACACACACACACACACATATACACATTAAATCAAGAAATCCTTAGAGGAAAGCTCCAAGTCTTATAGCAGAGTGGAAGGGAACTTGGAATGCAGTTCAGTTTCCAGTCCGGATCTCGTTTGGGTAGACGAGGTCATTTGCCATCTGGTAGACCCTGTAAAATGAAACTGTGAGCTAATTCCCATTTCTAGAGGATAGACTCTTATCACAGAAGGCCCACTATCACCCAGGCTACCCTTTACTGAAATGGCTTATGAAAGGGCAGTGATCAGGGGGGTCTACAGCTGAGCAGCTATCTCTTTGCTTCAGAAGTATCCCCCAGGGATGGATTTTACACATACCCATAACATACTTGTCCTTGGTTCTTTCCTTTTTTAGGCACTCAGTTATTCAGACAAATCAAAATTGCTTAGTTGTTATAGTACTATTACTATTAACTGGTAACTATCCAGTTGGAGTGGTAAGACAAGTCAGTGCAAAAATTGAAAAATCATAATCCAAAACCAGAATTTGGATAAATGCCATCTAACTTATTTTGAAATTATGGGATGAGTATTCCTCCTTTAGAAAAGTGTATAAATTCTCAAATGCAAGTTTACATAATGTATTTGACCGTATATTATGACATTTGAGTTGTGAATGAATGACTGAAATGAATGCTAAATCATTTGAATCTCAAGGAAATTCAAAGTGAGCTAATTTTCAATGTTCAGGTATTATAAAATGTAATTTGCCAATAATAATGAAACCCTGTTACCACAAAGCATCAAACCCCCAAAATCAGGAAAAGAACACTATTTCACAGGTGAGGAGTTGCGATAATGTAGTTGCTTTTAACAGGATAAATTTTTTTGTAACACTTATTAAAATACTTAACCTTCCTTAAATATGTGACAGCCAGGATAATTTTTCCAGCTTCCCACGGGATGATTTCAAGATACCACTATTCTCCTGTAAATGGCAGGTGAGTTTGACCTGGCTCACTCTTAAATTCCAGGTATGCTGGCTTTCCTGCTGATCTGTGAACATTCATTCTGCCTCAGGACCTTTGCACATGCTCTTCTCGCTTCCTGGAAAGCTCTTCCCCAAGTCTTTTGCATGGTTGATTTCTTCTGGTCATTCAGTCATCAGGTCACATGTCATCTTCTTGTGAACCACATTCTTTAACTAGCCCCCTCTTCAACAGTCATTCTCTGTCATATTAGCCTGTTTTATTTTCCTTATAACACTTAACAATATCTGAAATAATCTTAAAGTTTACTTGTCTATTTTCTGCCCTTCCTCCAACTGGAATCTAAGTGCTGTGACAGCAGTGTCTTTTTACATCTTGTTGAACAGTTTAATTCCAGGACCTAGATCAGTATCTAAAGTTTAATGGGTGCACAACAAGTATGTATGGAAAGAAAGAAGGAAGTGAAGGTGGAGGAGAGAAGAACAGACCTACTTACCTATGTCAAATTTTTTCTCTACAAGAATCATCAGTGCAGTCTCAAGACCCTAGTGTGTCTCATTTTTCCTAAATTTGTTCTGCCCACAAAAGTAACTCTAATAACGGGCAGGCAGAGGAGGTAATGATTTAAGAGGAAAGACAAAAGAATCTTTGGGAATGAGATTTAGGTATCCATGTTTAACAAGCTTCCTTTTTAAATATTGCACACATTAAACTTTGAGAAACATTGTTTGAAATGTTTTTAATCATCACAATGTATAGTTCTGCAGCTAATTCATTTCTAGGTTTTTGAACTCATCATAGCCCTTGGTAAATACTTGTTGAAGGCCTAATAGTTTCAAAATTGGGCATTCTTGAGGAAGAACACAGTCCCTACCCTCAAAGAACCTTTGATCTAATAGTTGCAGAGAAAAGACAAAGAAGCAAGAAAAGTTCAATAATAAGGCAAGCAATGAATAATAATTTGAAATCAGGAAGCAATAATTCAAGGCACTGACTCTAAAAAGAAGATAATTTCTGTGATCTTTCTCCATCTATAAAACAAGTTAAATTATATTATTACCTTAGAAGTTTGCAAAGCTTTCAAACTAATATTCCACTCCTTACTAGCCTCATATCTGTTCATGCGTGTGTGCAGGATATCCAATGAATAATAAGTGAACAAATTGGATATCAAAGCAACTTCAAAGTGGATTGATTTTAAATTCAAAATATTGTCTCTTTATGATTTTCCTTTGGCATGACATAGGGTCTTCTGCACTCATGAAGTGAAACCTTCTTATATGTCTCTGTAACATATGGCGACCACCTTAACCAAGCTAAATCTCATAACTGATTGGATTAGTCGGGGTTCTCTAAGGAGATAGAGCTAATAGGGTATTTATACACACACACACACACACACACACACACACGTGGGAGTTTATTAAGTATTAACTTACACGATCACAGCTTCCCACAATAGGCTGTCTGTAAGCTTGAGGAGCGAGGAGAGTCAGTCTGAGTCTCAAAACTGAAGAACTTGGAGTCCAATTTTCAAGGGCAGGAAGTGTCCAGCATGGGAGAAAGAGGTAGGCTGGGAGGCTAGGCCCACCTCGCCTTTTCACGTTTTTCTGTCTGCTTTATAGTCCCTGGAAGCTGATTAGATGGTGCCCATCAGATTAAGGGTGGCTCTGCCTTCCCTAGCCCACTGACTCAAATGTTAATCCCTTTTGGCAACATCATGCAGACACACAGGATTAATACTTTGTATCCCTCAATCCAATCAAGTTGACGCTCAGTATTAACCATCACAAGTCCACCCCTTGTCAACTTGAACCCATACACATCTCCTGAGATCATACATAATCTTCAAATAAAGACAATAATGAGGTCATAATAATGCCTAACATAATATAACTATCCTTCATACAACTGGAAACACACCAACCACCAACCCAAATACTATTACATAAAGTTAATACTTAACTGCTGATATGTGGTCAATACATCTTATGTCACATGATAAAGGAAAAGGAAATAAAATGAAGATCTTTTCTTAGTACAAGTGTATACATGCACAAACGTGTTTTTAACAGGAGGAGGGAATACTCATGACAATTACAGTCTTCATTTCTGCAGCTGCTCAAGTAGCTAGTAATGATGACTACCTTCTTCTACTACCCATTCTGTATTCCCTTTGCCTTCAGCAAGTACCTCAGCAGGTCACGGTTTTTTTCCTGGTGGAGTGACCCAAACCTTCATTCCTGAAGGGTCATTTGTAGTCCTACCTGGATTGGGCGGTTGTAGTTTCCCATTGACTTTAGTCACAAAGCATGATAATACCCTAATGGACACCCTAATGGATCTCCTGTATTCCACGCATACTCTTCCTTACCTCTATTGTGGAGTAGTGGACTGATTTCATCTTGATAGTCTGGGTCAGTCACCCTAGCCAACAGTATAACTCCCTTCTTGGCCTGTTGACTTAAAGGTAGGAGCAGCCCAAGGTGTCCAGGTGGCAATCTTAACTTCAGTTTAATGGAATCATTGTGTCTCCAGGTGGCAGCGTTCCTGTTTTTGTAGCTAAGACCTCTAGGACAGCAGAACGTAATGTTGCAGGAACAGGAAGCAAAAATTTTGCTAGTGGATCACTAGGGGTGATGGTGAGTTGTTCTGCTTCCACTTCCACCCCTTGATTCTTAGACCTGTGAATCCTGGCTATGGGAGAAACAGTACCATATATGGGACACTGATGCAGAGCATACGTCCCTGCCACCATGGCCTTCTGGAGAACTTTGCCCCAGCCCTGCAAAGTTTTGTCACCTAGTTGGCATTGTAATTGTGACTTCGAAAGGCCAGTTCACCATTCTATAAATCCAGCTGCTTCAGGATGATAGGGAACATGGTAAGACCAGTGAATTCCACAAGCGTGAGCCAACTGCCACACTTCTTTAGCCAAAAAGTGAGTGCCTTGATCAGAGGCAATGCTGTGTGGAATACCATGACGATGGATAAGGCGTTCAGTGAGTTCATGGATGATAGTCTTGGCAGAAGCGTTGTGTGCCGGATAGGCAAACCCATACCCAGAGTAAGGGTCTATTCCAGTTAGGACAAACATCTGCCTTTTCCATGATGGGAGAGGTCCAATATAATCAACCTGACACCAGGTAGCTGGCTGATCACTCCAGGGAATGGTGCCATATCGAGGGCTCAATGTTGGTCTCCACTGCTGTCAAGTTGGGCACTCAGCAGTGGCAATAGCCATGTCAGCCTTGGTGAGTGGAAGTCCATGTTGCTGAGCCCATGTGTAACCTTCATCCCTGCCACCATGGCCACTTTGTTCATGGGCCCATTGGGCAATGATACGGGTGGCTGGGGAAAGAAGCTGAGTGGTGCCCACAGAATAGGTCATTATTTAAATCCTCCTCTGCTGAAGTCACTCCATGTGAACACCGACATGGGATACAAATATCTTCACATTTTTTGACCCCTCAAAAAAGTCCATCCACATACCTCTTCCTTAAATTTCTTTGTCACCAATTTTCCAATCATGCTTCTTCCAAGTCCCTGACCATCCAACCAAGCTATTGGCTATAGCCCATGAATCAGTATATAATCATACATCTGGTCATTTCTCCTTCCATGCAAAGTGCACAACCAGATGCACTGCTCGAAGTTCTGCCCACTGGGAAGATTTCCCTTCACTGCTGTCCTTCAAGGATGTCCTAGAAAGGGCTGTAGTGCTACAGCTGTCTACTTTCAGGTGGTGCCTGCATACCATGCAGAACCATCTGTGAACCAGGCCTTAGTCTTCTCTTCTCTGTCAACTGATCATAGGGAACTCCCCATGAGGCCATCCGTGGAGGCTGAGGGAGAAGGCAGGGTGGTAAGAGTGGAGACCATGGGCATTTGAGCCACTTCCTCATGTAACTAACTTGTGCCTTCAGGGCCTGCTCAAGCTCGATCACATGTATACCACTTCCACTTGATGATGGAATGTTGCTGTGCACGACCCGCTTTATGACTGAATGGGCCAGAAAGCACTCAGTTCATGATGGGCAATTCAGTTTGCATGGTGACTTGATGACCCATAGCCAAATGTTCAGTTTCCACCAAAGCCCAGTAACAACAAAAGGAGAGTAGTTATCCGCAGAAGATGGCAGGGCCTTGCTCTAAAATCTTAGAGGCCTCTGCGGTGATTCACCAAAGGCTCCAAACAGCATCCCTATCTGCCACTGACACCTCAAGCACCGTTGGATCTGCTGGGTCATATGGCCCAAGTGGCAGAGCAGCTTGCACAGCAGCCTGAGCCTGTTGCAGAACCTTCTCCTGTTCTGGACCCCACTAAAAACTGGCGGCCTTTTGGGTCACTTGATAAATGGGCCAGAGTAACACACCCCAGTGAGGAATGTGTTGCCTCCAAAATCTAAATAGGCCCAGTAGCTGTTGCGCCTCTTCCTTGGTTGTAGGAGGGGCCAAATGCAGCAACTTATCCTTCACCTTAGAGGGAATATCTCGACAGGCCCCACACCACTGGACCCCTAGAAATTTTACTGAGGTAGAAGGTCCCTGAATTTTAGTTGGATTTATTTCCCATCCTCTGGCACACAAATGTCTCACTGATAAGTCTAGTGTGTTTGCTAATTCTTGCTCACTGGATCCAATCAGCATGATGTCATCAATATAATGGACCAGTGTGATATCTTGTAGAAACGAAAAGTGATCAAGGTCTCTCTGAATAAGATTACGACACAAAGCTAGGGAGTTGATATACCCCGAAGGCAGGACAGTAAAGGTATATTGCTGGCCTTGCCAGCTGAAGGCAAATTGCTTCTGGTGGGCCTTATGGACGGGAATGGATTTGCCAAATCAATGGCTACATACCCGGTACCAGGAGATGTGTTCATTTGCTCAAGTAGTGAAACCACATCTGGTACAGCAGCTGCAGTTGGAGTCGCCACGTGGTTAAGTTTATGATAATCCACTGTCATTCTCCAAGATCCATCTGTCTTCTGCACAGGCCAGGTGGGAGAGTCGAACAGGGATGTGGTAGGACTCACCACCCTGCATCTTTCAAGTCCTTGATGGCGGCACTAATCTTTGCAATCCCTACAGGGATGCAATATTGTTTTTGATTTACTATATTTCTAGGTGGAGCCATCTCTAATGGCTTCCATTTGGTCTTTCCCACCATAATGGCCCTCACCCTACCAGTCAGGAAGCCAATGTAGGGGTTCTGCCAGTTACTAAGTATGTCTATGCCAATTATGCATTCTGGAACTGGGGAAATGACTACAGGATGAGTCTGGGGACCCACCGGACTCACTGTAAGTCAGACCTGAGCAAAACTCCATTAATTACCTGACCTCCATAAGCCCCTACTTTAATGGGAGGACCTCAATGACATTTTGGGTACCCTAGAATCAACATCAGCTCAGAGCCAGTGTCCAGTAGTTCCCGAAATGTCTGATCATTTCCCTTTCCCCAGTGCACAGGTACCCTGGTAAAAGGCTGGAGATCTTCTGGGGGAAGGGTGGGAAAAAGAGTCACTGCATAAATTGTCGGTAATGTAGTAGGGTCCTTCCTCAAGGGGATCCAAGCTCCCCTTCATTCAAGAGATTCTGGGTCTGTAAACTGGCTCAATGTTTGGAAATTGATTAAAGGGCGATGATTCTTTGTTTTTACAATTCAAATTAGTCTTTTGTCCATTTGACTTTGAAATTTTCTGCTTGTATAAATTAAGTAGAAATGCAGTAGGCTTCTTATAAATTTCACTTCTAGGAACACTTTGATTAATTAGCAAATGCCAGAGCTCTACATGAATCGGGCTATTCTGATTGTTGCTTTGCCTCTGCTGTCCATTACGGTAGCTATGCCCACATTGCCTTTGACAGTTGAGTGCCGCCACTTGGCCCCAACACCTCAAGATCCAATTATTCCCACTATATTTAAATTTTATAGTTGACTGACTTGGTTCCCACTGTTAGATCTGACATACAGAGAAGACCAATTATAGGACTCTTCAAAAATGCGGGTGCTGCCCTCATAAATCTATTTCACAAGGCATTGTTCAAGGGTATATCTTCTGGCCCCTCCCAGATGGGTCTAAAGTGACAAATCCACTCCACCATCCCAGTCTCCCTAAACCTTTGGGTCCCTTCCTCTCCATTAAACCAGGGGAGATCAGACATTTCCAGCTCACTCACAGTGAGTCATCTTTTAATCCATATTTCAGCTAACCAAGCAAATAAACTATTAGAACCTTTTTTAACTCCCGGAGCTGCAGTATTAAAAGCAGAGTGGGCCCAAATCAATAAATTCAGCCTGATCCAACTCTATGTTCCTTCCACCATAGTCCCATACCCTTAATATGCATTCCCATGCCTATTCTCCAGATTGCTGTTTATATGAATTAGAGAATTCGAACAATTCTTTTCAAGTGTAGCACACCTCTTATTGGGTCACACTCTCAACCTCATCTCTAGAGGCCTACTGGGACTTTAGTCTAGTTATAGGTCTAGAAGCAAACAGCGGTGTTGGGGGTGGCTCCTGAGGAGAATCAACACTATTTGGCCTGGCAGCTGCCTCAGGGGAGGCCATCACTGTTGCCTCAGGCAGTGCAGGGTTTATCTCCTCAGACAGAAGTGGAAAGGCTGATGGCAGCATGGGTCTGGGAGGGGATGTTGCCACTACTGCGGATTGGGAAGCTGTTCCTTCTGGCAAGTAAAGGTTCATCAGAGTTTACAAACTCAGTGTCCCCAGCTTCACTGGGGTCTTCCACATGTCCCCATTCCAAGTTGCAGGGTCCCATTCTTTTCCAATCAATGGCTCTAACAGTAGACACCTGGCGAGGCTGTGCACGTACCTTTTGTTGCAAGTCAGCCACTTGCATAATAAGAACTTGTGTCTGTTTTCCACAATTTCAGCTCTTTCTCTACGGGAGATAAGACTTTCACTCAGGGCAGTCTTATCAGATTTGAGGCGCAGTATCTGCTTCTGAAGCCAGGAAACAGAATCCCTGAGTTCATCATTTTCTTTCATCAGTTTGTCAACTGAACTTAGGAACAACCAACCAGCTTCATTATGTTTCCTGGTTCTCCACATATGATCAAAGTTATTACATATAGAGTCACTAAACTCCTTGCCTCTCACGAGCGGTGAATCAGGAGTGTCAAATGCATTTATTTTGCATAACTCTCTAAACAGTTTACACCAAGGACTATCAGTGTTCTCCATAGTATTAGAAGTAGAGTCCTTGGCATTTTAGGGTCTAATCATATTAAGCAGCCAACTTCAGAAACCCCAAAACCAACAAAAGAACTTCATCCTTAATATTCTTTTCCTCTAGAACCACTCCTGCTACCAAAATCTGTATGAGTCAGCATTCTGTAGAGAGACAGAACTAATAGGATATACATATATATAGGGGAGTTCATTAAGTATTAACTTACACAATCACAGGTTTCCACAATAGGCTGTCCGCAAGCTTGAGGAACAAAAAGAGCCAGTCTGAGTCTCAAAACTGAACTTGGAGTCCAGTGTTCAAGGGCAGGAAGCATCCAGCATGGGAGAAAGATGTAGGCTGAGAGGCTAGGCCTGTCTCGCCAGCTTCGCTTGAAGCTGATTAGATTGTGCCCATCAGATTTAGGGTGGATCTGCCTTCTCCAGCCCACTGACTCAAATGTGAATCCCTTTTGGCACACACATACCCAGGATTAACACTTTGTATCCCACAATCCAATCAAGTTGACACTCAGCATTAACCATCACACTCATGCTATGGTGAATGTGGATATAATTGTGTTGGCCCCACAAGACAGAGTATTTGCAATCAGGTCTGTCTTAGAAACACGATACCTGTTATAAATGAGAATTTCCATAACCTCTAGGGTGAAGTGTCAGTATAGTATAATTTCTGCTTTGCAAATACTAGGATTATGGAAGATTAAATATGTGAAAGGACTTTGAAAAATTAAAGCATATCATTAATCAACAAGTCATTCCTTAAAACCTCTTATTCACCTATTATATACTCTTTGGACAGCTGTGTAGGGCCTTAAGTATAGAATGACAAGGAGTGATTATCTCTTAAATAATATTGTCATCCATACCCCAGAACTTGATCCAATGGAAGAACTCTCATGGGAGTCAGTGAATTTATGATCAAATGATTGGTAAAACTTGGAGAGGTATGTGCATTTATGAGATGTGTTAAAATTCTTCTCCATAAGCTCTGAGTCTTAAACACTTAGTCTGGGCCTGGGACAAATAAATATTTTTATTGCATGCTCTATTCAATATGTCTTTCCAAATAAAAATCACAGGAATGCATATTCTCAGCATAGACAGCCCATCTGCAGTGAAACCTTCCCTGACTTATAGCCCAGGTTTGAACTGAGCTGTATGTTTTGTCTTCATAGTTGAGATCTCATGATAATACTTATTCCACTTTATTGTTATTTCTTGTCTAAAATTGTCTGCCTTCCCTACTAGACAGCCAGCTCTTGGAGACCAGGCATTTTTTTCTCTCTTTTTCTGTCCTTGTATTCCCAGCCTTTAACATAATGCCTGGCGTATAATGAGTCTTCTATAAATACTTGTTGAATGAATGAGTATATCTACATAAAGATTTTGTATTTCTTCTAAAATAAGCCTACCTCAAGAGTTTCTAACCATTTGGAGTTACTGAAAAGGAATAGCTGCACGTCATAAATATCAATTCCTCCTGCCACAATTTGTAGGTCTTAACTAATTCATTTCTACCTTCTTGTACTAATCAGATCTCTTAAAACATACTCAGAATTTCAGAGCTAGAAGGAAAACTTAAGAATTATCAAAAGGAATTCCAGAGTGGTTGTGTGATTTGCCCAAGGTCGTGCGTTAGTGGCAGAGCTGGGGTAAAATGTCGATCTCTGATGTGAACATCATTACCATAAGGGAAATTCAGTGCCAACATCTTCTAAGGAGTGACTCAACATTATTTGGACAGAATTTATTAAAATGAGGAGCCTGGGCCTACCCAGTTATTGAAAAGTAATAAATATTTAAACACCTTATTATTCTGAAATGAATATGAGAATATGCCTCTGGATAGTTCAAAAGAGTCTTTCACCAACCACTAACTTTGCAATGGCTGTTTCAGAGACTGCATATAATGCATGGTACTAATTAATTGAAACAATTTTCAAATCAGAGTAGATTTTTGCCTTTAAAACATAAACCAAGCCAAAAGGAGTGTCATGTTTAATTATTTGCACAAAATTTTCTGACCAGAGCACTCATTTAGCTGAATTATCTTCTCCACAGTGGAGACTTAGTTAACCAAGTGTTTGAAGAACTACCATTCTGCAAATATCATTGACTCCCCCTAAATTCTGAGATGTAATACTTACTCTAGGCTGGAATTACTTTAGGCAAATAAGAAACCATTTTACCTATCATAGGGAAAATTAACCTTGATCATTGCTATAGCTATGAAAAGGAAACTTTTTTAGTATATTCACTCTTAATGACTAAGGAAGTGTCTGTAGAGTTCCTGGGAAACTGCACAGATTCTGAGTATTCTCTGGCAGACTGAAATGCAGTGTCAAATACTTTTTTAATAAGAAAGCATATTCTGGAAATTGATTGCACATATGAGCCATCTCCACTGACTGAACTGCAAGCATGACTGCATTTCCAACTTACAGATCTTTTCATGTTCCTTGCATGTTTCCTATGGCTTCCCATTGCCTACAGAATCAAGTTCAGACCCTCAGGAAGGCTTGCAAGGCCCAACAGGATCTTGCTGGCCTAATTCTCCAACCCTACCCCCACCGCTGCCCTCAGCCTAGGCACCATGAACCCAGGGAACATACCTTACTGTTTTGTTCTTATCTGCTTTTGCTTCAGCACCTCCTTTCTAAAGTTTTCCCAGATACAACATCTCTGCAGAGTAGACCCAACATTCTCTTATGTCAGCTACACATCAGTCAGTCAATCACATATTGGCTGAGAACCTACCATGTGGCAGGCACAAGGGAGGAAACAAGATAAAGGACATGGTCCCTGCCCACAGGAAAATCAGTGGAGTAAATAAATGTTATAATTACTACACCTTGGTAAGTACTAAAATATTCTCTGTATCTTACACATGCTTCTAATCACACAATGTTGCAATTATTTTCCACATGCATGTCTCCCTGACTAGGTTTTACCTTTCTGAGGCTAAGAACATAACTTATTTATGTCGGTATCCACAGAATTGAAAACTGTATCTCAGACATATGAAAGCTAAATAAATATTTGTTGGATGTTGGGTAGGCAAAGTTCTATTTTAATTATATGTAGTATGAAGAGATTTCACCAAGTCTGGCTAATAGACTCTTAATTATAGGAATGGACAGAAACGATAAGTAAGGGCACAAGGGCTTCAGGTATCTGACATATATATCTTTAATTTCTGTTTCCCCTTTGAATACAGAGCAGCATCTCCTGACCTTTCCAGAACAGTTGACCAGATGTGGAGATGCAATGATGACCATATTTGAAAACAGTATAGTACCATGAGAGGCAGGCAGGCCCAGGCTGTTTATTTGTTGTGAGCTTTTTCAAAAGTCATAACTTCTAGGCTCCATCCAGTTTATAGAAGAGGAAGTTAAATTATATTCATTCATTCCCTCATTTATTAAATAATATTGTGTTTCTACCACATGCCTAGCATTGTGTTCAGGACCCAGGAAGCAATGAACAGTGAAAAAAGATGTGATCCCCAACTCTATGAAACTTACATCTGTTGGGAGAGGCAGAAACACACATAAAATTTCAGTGCAGATTTGGAGAAGTGTTATATGCTGTGGAGATTGAATTTTATCCTGAAAGCATTGAGGAAGTCTTTAAAAGGTAACTTAGAGGAGTAACTCCATCAGATATGTGTGCCAGTGGATCACCCTGGCTTCCGTGTGGCATGGGTTAACGTAGCCATAGGTTGTAGGAAGAGGGATCAATTAGCAGACTGTTGCTGTGGTTTGAGTAAGTGGCACAGCCAGAGGATGATGAAGAGACCTCAGGTTTCTACCTGCTAAGTTTCTGTGATTGGCCACCCTCCTGTGTCTGTGCAGACAGTCTGAATGCAGCTCCTCCACCAGCAGAAGGTTTGTGGTTCAAGATTGCCTCACAATAGCTGGTAAAGAGAGCTGAGGATGATCCCAGATGGCACTTCAGCTTTGTCTAATTTTGAACCTTGCTGTGCATCTGAATACCACGTACTGACTTGAGCAAAACAGTAGTGTTATGGTGAGGGCTGAAGCAAGCTGTTTGTCAAGACTCCATAATGCATACTGGTGGCAACAAGAATTAAACTCTCCACCTGCAGGAGAGCCAGCCAATGGGGTGTAGAGTAAGTGTGCTGGCAGAGACTTTAGTATGTAAAAGTGCCACAGGGAAAGGGGGCACACTTTATTCTAGAATAATCTTGTCAGAGAGATTGTTACATAGTAAATTTTACCAGGTATAGATCTGTTGGAAGTATAGGGTAGAGAATGGTTTTCTCTCCTTTCATTTCCTACATAGCTATAGACAGAGCAGTTATCATTCTTTCAAATCACTTAAGTTTGTTAACAACTTCTAAGGAAAGTAAAGTTTCCATTTCACTTGCATCAGAAGGAAATTGGCCATAAAGTAATGTAAAATTTGTCAAGAGGAGCCTGGTTCCTAATTCTTTCAAAAGCATTTGATTGGGAACACAAATGTATACATCTGAATGAACTCCAGTTTTATGGGGCATATATTTGGAGTTATATGGCAATGTCTCGCATCTACCAGGCTGCTGTCAGGGATATAGCCAAGTTGTCTCTCTTTACCTGAAGTGGTATCTGTCTCTGCTCTGTACTGAAAATCATAAAGCTGGTTTATTTCATTTTTATTCCGCTTGTACGAGATTTGAACAATCAGAGCGCAGGAAGTGATAACGTGCCACTTGTATTCCAGAACACAGAAAAGGGAAAGAGCACTGTAGGAACTTGTATGTATTCCCCACTACCAAATCCCAGCCACACTGACTGAAGCTCCCACCATCACTAATCCCTGGAAGAATTATGCTCATTACTCTCAGTAGCAACTGTGTATGATTTGGGGCTCAGGTTGAAATGTGATGGGCTTTTAATCCAAAAGTTCAGAAATAAAAGAGAAAGATGTCATGGAGAACAGGGTAACCCAACTGAATGAGCCTGCAGCGGTGAAAGCTTATCTTAGTTCATCTTGTGTTGCAATAACACAGTACCACAGGCTGGGTAATTTACAAAGAAATTTACAAATTTACAAAGAAATTTATTTCTCACAGTTCTGGAGGATGGAAGTTCAAGATAAAGGTGCCGGCATTTGCTATCTGGTGAGGGCTGCATCCTCCAGAAGAAAGGAATGCTGCATCCTCATATGGCTGAAGTCAGAAGGGCAAGAGAGAACAAACTCCCTCCTTCAAGCCTTTGTAAAGACATCCAATCTCATTCACAAGGGAAGGAGCCCTCATGGGCTAATCACCTCTTAAAGGCCCCTCCTCTTAATATTATCAGATTAACAGCATCTGAATTTTGGAAGACCCCCAATGAAACCACAGCAGGTAAAGATATTATAGTTAGAACCAGAATCAAGAATAAGTACTAGAGTGAGAAATGACACCAGTTTGCTTCTTCCCAGTATTTGAGAGTGTCTCTTTCTGGCTACACAGACATGAAATGTTGATTGGGTTCCAGAAAGGCAAGAAAGGGTGGCTTGTCATGGGCTTTTCAATGTCTACGAAGGACTCCACAGAGATATAGACCAATGTAACAGAACAGAGCCCTCAGAAATAATACCACACATCTACAGCCATCTGATCTTTGACAAACCTGACAAAAAAAGAAATGGGGATAGGATTCCCTATTTAATAAATGGTCCTGGGAAAATTGGCTAGCCATAAGTAGAAAGCTGAAACTGGATCCTTTCCTTACTCCTTATACGAAAATTAATTCAAGATGGATTAGAGACTTAAATGTTAGACCTAAAACCATAAAAACCCTAGAAAAAAACCTAGGTAATACCATTCAGGACATAGGCATGGGCAAGGACTTCATGTCTAAAACACCAAAAGCAACGGCAACAAAAGGCAAAATTGACAAATGAGATCTAATTAAACTAAAGAGCTTCTGCACAGCAAAAGAAACTACCATCAGAGTGAACAGGCAACCTACAGAACGGGAGAAAATTTTTGCAATCTACTCATCTGATAAAGGGCTAATATCGAGAACCTATAAAGAACTCAATCAAATTTACAAGAAAAAAACAACCCCATCAAAGAGTGGGCAAAGGATATGAACAGATACTTCTCAAAAGAAGACATTCATACAGCCAACAGACACATGAAAAAATGCTCATCATCACTAGCCATCAGAGAAATGCAAATCAAAACCACAATGAGATACCATCTCACACCAGTTAGAATGGCAATCTTTAAAAAATCAGGAAACAACAGGTGCTGGAGAGGATGTGGAGAAATAGGAACACTTTTACACTTTTGGTGGGACTGTAAACTAGTTCAACCATTGTGAAAAACAGTGTGGCAATTCCTCAAGGATCTAGAACTAGAAATACCATTTGACCCAGCCATCCCATTACTGGGTATATACCCAAAGGATTATAAATCATGCTGCTACAAAGACATGCACATGTATGTTTATTGCGGCACTATTCACAATAGCAAAGACTTGGAATCAACCCAAATGTCCATCAGTGACAGACTGGATTAAGAAAATGTGGCACATATACACCATGGAATACTATGCAGCCATAAAAAAGGATGAGTTTGTGTCCTTTGTAGGGACATGGGTGCAGCTGGAAATCATCATTCTCAGCAAACTATCTCAAGAACAGAAAACCAAACACCGCATGTTCTCACTCATAGGTGGGAACTGAACAATGAGATCACTTGGACACAGGAAGGGGAACATCACACACCGGGTCCTATTGTGGGGAGGGTGGGGGAGGGATAGCATTAGGAGATATATCTAATGTAAATGACGAGTTAATGGGTGCAGCACACCAACATGGCACATGTATACATATGTAACTAACCTGCACGTTGTGCACATGTACCCTAGAACTTAAAGTATAATAATAATAATTTAAAAAAAGAGATGTTACATTTGAACATGATTTTGATGTGCTGTTTGATACAAGAACATCAATGGGCAAAAGAATCACTTAGTCAAAAACAAGTTCTTCTGACTAGGACTTACGACAGCTAGGGAAAAGTAGCAACTAGGCTTTTTTCTGGCATAAGCACTATAGTGTCCCTCTATGATGAGCAAGATCAGGTCCTCCAAGGAGTTATACATCACAATATGGACTGGTCTGACAAGTAAAAGACCATTCTTAGTGCCCCCACAGAGCATGCTGTTGGTATCCCAACCTTTGGAAGGTTTAAAGGATGGAATGGCACCCAGACCTTACTTTATATCTCTTCCAGGGTTTTGTGCCAACCTATCAATATGAAAACTCAGCAGTGTAGCAAACTATGCCTGTAGACCATATATAAGAGTATGGAATGGTTCTCTCTGGGAAGAGTTTCCTCTGCCTCATCCCCAGTATAGCATGTCGAAAAGAAATAAGGAAGAAGAAATCCAGGATGCTAGTTTTGAAAAAAAAATTTTGCTCCCTTCCCAATTTTAAATGTATACTCATTGTCTTCTCAAAATGACAAAAGGAAAAAAAAAGAGGAAAGTTAACAATTATTCATAAATCTACCAACAAATTGTAATTACTGTTGATACATTAATGTATTTTCATACAATCGACACGTGTATATATGACATTTAAATGTATTCCTTCTAGTTTTTTATTCATCTATGTTGGATATGTGGGGTCTATGTGTACATTAATTTAGCAGTGCTAAATTAATATTTAGCGTGATCAGTGGTTTAAATATAGCATGATCAGTGGTTTAAAGGAAGGATGGCTTTGCTGTTAGATCCCAGTTATAAAGAGTTATCTTGTTTAATAGTTTGAAACCAAAATCTATTTCAATTAGAGTTGGAATAATTAGGAAATAGTCTTGATGCTTACACTAAATTATCCATTTACTAATCCAGAAGATATATTCATCCCTCTAGTAGCTTAAAAACCCCTTTCTTTCCCTGCTGTTTACAACCCTTAGCACTTTTCAGTTGTGGCATGCTTCCATCTCTTTCATCCCCCACCTGCATGCTCAGGCACAGAATGTGTTCAGGCAATTTTCAAGTTTTGTAAATCATTCCCAATAGTCCCTTAATCCTTCTTGCCACTTTTCTCTAAATCCCTTTCAGTCGATCAGTAGCTACTTGGAGGGTATGGCCCGCGATAACCTCACACAGGCTTCCAGGACACTGTTAGAGATGATCGTCATCTTCATGGGCAGTGGGGCAGTCCTTTGTACATATGCAGCCTCACGTTTGCCTTTATTTTCCCGGCTTTTGCTCCGTGATTCGATTACCTCTCCATAAATGGTGCAGATCTAATTCCCTGACCACATATAGTAAAAGTTTACTTTGACATACTGTCTTTCCTAAAAAGAAATTGTACAGCACAAATAGCTGTAATTATCACATTTTTCTTAACAACCTCTTTTGTATTTCTTTCTCATCTTCCAGTTTTATAAAACATTTTCTTTATCTTATTTTAACCCAACTTACTGAATTCTATGACCATCTTCTTGATTCCTTTTTTTGTACTTGATAAGATCTCTGAGCTCCTCTTTATTGCTTAGATTTTTCAAATATGTGGTATTATATCTTAATTTTGGTGTAATCTCAGAACTCTAGCTATTCTTCCAGTCCATGGGTAGAATAATTCCATCATTAGAGACACTGGAGCCTGCCTCTCCTGTGATGGCCAGCTGGCAGGGGATGTATTTTCTATGTCTTGGTTGATGGCTTTCAAGTAAAAGGGTGAGTCTAAGAAGACCAGTGCTCCTTGCCAACAAGCTCTTTATAAAATCAATTATTTTATTTTGCTGCCTGAGCTCTCCTTTAGCCTCTAGATTGAACAATCACTGGAAGTTTCCTAAATTTGTCATCAGCCCAAACAGAGACTCTGTAATATTAAGTAATAACTCCTTATTTTCCCCTTCTACCAGTCCCTGGTAACCTCAATTCTACTTTCTGTTTCTATGAATTTGGCTATTCTAGATATGTCCTGTAAGTGGAATCATTCAATATTTGTCATCTTGTGTCTGACTAATTTTATTTAGCATAATGTTTTTAAGGTTCATCTGTGTCATAGCATGTATCAGAACTTCATTCCTCTTTAACACTGAATAATATTCCATTGTATGGATATACTGTACTTTGTTTTTCCAGTCGTTAGATGATGGACACTAAGGTTGTTGTCACCTTTTGCCTATTAAAAATAATGCTGCGATGAACACTGGTGTTCCCGTTCATTTTTTGAAGTAACCCCCTCTTTTTTTCTTCCTTCTCAGCCACATGGTAGCACTTGAGTCTCCAACTGTCATATCCATGGAGGCTGTCCTACTTCCAGCTGTTCCCACCTCCACACACAAAACTAAAATAGAAATTTTTTAACAGGGAGAAAAGAAGCTATTAGTTGCCCTAATTGTATTTCTTTGTTTAAAAATTATGTGTATTTTTGAAAAATATAGAAAAAATAGGAGAAGGGAAATGTTCCCATACTCCTACCACTTTGGTGTAAGTAATGATAGAATTTTGGTTTATTTCTGCCAGTTTTTGGTATTCCATTCTTTTTCATAGCTAAATGTGAGCATGTTATGTGTTCAGAAGTCTAAGTCTGTTTTGTTTTTGTTTTGCTGAAATTAAAATAGCCATTAAAATTTCCTTTGGTCAGTGTTTGCCTTTTATGTCTTTTTCCATCCTACAATTTTCAGTCTTTCTGTGTACTTATATTTCATGTATGTCCAAGTCTGCTCATAATATTTGCAGAGCCTGAGGCAACAATACAAATAGAGGCCCACAAACATCCTAATTGCTTTATTCAGTAATTATATCTTCATTTAGGAAAGATTTTTAAATTACAAAGGTCTCATCTGACCGATTCCAGTTACAAATTAGATCAGAATAATTCTCTTGCTCACTTTTATTATTTTGGCTAGTAATTAAATCTTCATTAAATATAAAATGTGTTGTTTGAAAATTTTTTATGATGAATGCTTGACAGAGATTTACCCACTTTCATTATTTCTAGTTTTTAAAAATGTCAGTAGACTGCTTGTCTATTTTATTTTTTTGGCTTTTTTCCTCCTGAGATTTTTTTTCATAGGTTCTCTTTTATCATAATCTCAAATTCTTCTTGTTCTATTTCCCCTCCCATCATATACACTGTGAAGCAGTGACTAGCTCCTTCTTAGCTGCAGTACAACCTACAAATCTTTATGGCATTTGAACACAGTGACCATTTGCTTCAAGGATTTAGGGCAAGGAAATGTGGAGAAGTACATTTTCTGGAATGTGAATGGTATTAGACACAACCACGGATGTTTAGGATTATTGATCATGCTGTGACAGAATGACAAAGGTGTCAATGTGGTCTTTAATATAATTTGTGTATTATAATCTGTGATGTGATGTGCCATTTAAAGCAGTGCTTCTCAAACATTAATGCTACATATGCATCACCTGGAGAAGCTTCTTAAAATGCAGAATCTGAATCTTTAGATTTGGGATGGGGCCTGACAGTCAGCATTTCTAACAGGTGCCTGAGTGATGCTGTTGCTGTTGGTCCAAGATCCATCTCTTGAGCTTTAAGACTCTGAAGCATAGAACCTAGATCAGGGGTTTCTCTCATCTGATATTAAGAGTAATACTGTGTATGTCCTATATGAATACTATATAGCTGGAATTGATTTTTGATTTAAAATTATAATCATTGCCTTTTAAGGGTCATGTTTAGTTTATTTACATTTATTGTAATTTTCATTGTAAGTTATTGATATATTGGAATTTTTTTCCCCTATTATTTAAACACTGGCTTTGCATTTTATTCATTCTGTGCTTTGGGGTTTTTTTTAACTCTCCTTATCCCCTGAACCATTTTTTCCCCTTCTCTTATTCCATTTTTAGCCTGTACTAGTTTAAAAATTAAATGCTTGTTTTCTATTCTTTCAACGACATTCTTAAAATTTTAACGTGCATACTACCAAAGTCTTAAATGAATTAATTTATTTTTAAATTTATTTTTAATTGGCAAATAAAAATTATGTATATTTATTGTGTACAGCATGATGTTTTGGTATATGTATACATTGTGAAATGGCTGAATCAAGGTAATTAGCATATGCATTGCCTCACATACTTATCTTTTTTTGTGGTGAGAACACTTAAAATCTACTCTGTTTGCAGTTTTTAAAATACAATATATTGTTACTAACTATAGTCACTGTTATGTACAATAAGTCTCTTGAATTTATTCCTCCTGTCTAACTGAAATTTTGTATCCCTTAACTAACATCTTCCCAGGTGCACCCCCACCCCTCTGGTAACCATCATTCTACTCTCTAGTTGTATGAGTTCAACTTTTTTAGATTCTACCTATAAGTGAATTAATTAATATCTTTGTCATCTTTCCAGATAATTCAAGGACCTTAGCATTTTAACTCTAGTCAACTCCAATCTTACATTCCATTGTATTGCAGCATTTTAGTCCTCTTCTATTAAGCCTTACAAACTGAATATTAGCATTATTGTGGTTGTTGTTTCAGATAGTCAATATTGATACAGATTTACCTGAATATTACCCATGATTACCATCATTCCTTCTTTCTACTTAGATCTCCATCATTCTTCCTCCTGAAATATAATTTTTAAAAGGTCCATTGATGAAGTTCTGTTGATGGTAAATACTGTTTTACTTTCTTTGAAAATATCTTTATTTTGTCCACATCAGTTATTTTCTTGTTCAGTATTAAGAAAACCTAATTCCCGTGTTTTCTCCCAATCATTGTTAATATTGTGTTGTTTGCCATCAGGCGAATGTCATTACTTTTTAGGTATTCTAAACTGTTGTCTCTTTAAGTAAGTACATTGTCTCCCTTTAATCTATTCTCTTCATAATGTTTTATTTATTTGTCTCACTATGATGAATTCTGGACAGTTTCTTCTGATCTTTCTCTCAGTTTGCTAATTCTCTATTCAGCTGTATCTAATTTGCTATTTAATTCATCCATCAAGTATTTTTTCCTTAGTATTTTATTTTAATAATTTTATTTACTATTTCTAGATTTTTTCCTAATCATCCCGGTCTTTGTCATAGTATCTTCTTCTTTATATACATTTTATTTATGTATCTGATGACATTAATAACTTAAACCTTTGTAAGTATAAGTATGTTTTTAGTTTTTGTGCTGATTTCATTCAAAGGAACATATTTTTTAAGTGTGTTGTTTGTGTTCATGCAGATGTGTATGTTTATCATCACTCTATGTTCATCTGGACTATATCTTTGAGAATTCTTCATATTCTATATTGAAAATGTACTCCTTCAAAGAAAGATTACATTTGCTTTTGCCAAGCCCCTAGAACTCTACTAACTGGAACTAAAGCTTTACTAAAATAAGCCCAGACCTTGTGCACACATGCCAATGGTATGAATGCAAATCACAAATCTATATCATTTTTATGAATTCTAAACTTTTATGAAGCAGAGAATTTTTTTATTCTTCACCCAGAGCCAAGGACAAAACAGACACGTTTTCTTTTACTTTCCCTGTGCTGGCTGGATTTTCTTTTTCTAGTTTACTCATTCCTTAGGGTCATGGTTTTTCAGGTCTTCCCTCATTGCTTAGGCTCAAGACTGTGCCTCTTGTCCCTCCACATGGCTGTTGAAATGCAAAACTCTAGGTTAAAGGATCAGCAGTTACACTTAGAGCAGCCACTGTCTGCAATGCCCATTCATTATGCTAGATTTTTACTTCAGGTTTTTTTCTTTTTTTTTTTTTTTTTTTTTTTGAGCTCTATGGATTTCCCTTACTTAACTGTTAACTTGCTTAATAAAAACAGATTTAAGAAACATTTTGAATGTTTAAATACCGGCTTTTCTTGGTGTTCTATAATGTGAGTGCTTGTATCAATGACAAATTTTAAAATACTATTTGTAAATTAAGTGGTTAATATGGTTGATTTAGAAGTGCAGAAAAATTGAAAAATAAAAAATTTTAGGAATTTTGTAAACTAGAGATAGCACAGCCATTATAAACATGTTAGAATTTAAGATTTTTTTCCATATATGTTTTTACATAAATGAGATTACACTACATTTATCGATTTGTGCATAAGATATTCTCAAGTGAGAAAGTGAATGATTATATTGAGAGGTTGGCAGCAAATAATATCAAGTCTTTCCAAATGAAAACCTCAATTATCATATCATTAAATATAAATTTTTCAATATAGTAATAATTCATCATGTATATTTTTAACAATAAAACTTTCCCTTAAGCAATCCTCTATTTGTGGAAGTACAAGTTTGGCTAGGGGACACATATTTTCACTTTTCCGGGGTATATACCTAGGAGTAGAATTGCTGTATCATATGGTAACCTGAGTCTTAACCTTTTATGGAACAGTCAAATGATTTTCCAAAAGGCTGTACCATTTTACAGTCCTGCCAGTAAGAAGAGGACAGTAGGACACAGAGACCACGTGAAGATACTTTGCCAACACGTTATCATCTGTCTTTTTAAATTTTAGCCATCCTATCAGGTATAAAGTAGTATCTCATTGTAGTTTGAATTTGCATTTCTTCAATGAAGAATGATGTTGAACATGTTTTTATGTGCTTATTGTCTATTTGCATATCTTTCCTGGATTATGTCTATTCAGATTCTGGGCCCATTTTTATTGGATTGTTTTTATTTTTGAGTTGTGTTTTTAATATATTCTGGATACAAGTTCATATAAAATACATGATTAGCAAATTATTTTCTCCCATTCTGTGGGTTGTCTTTTCATGGTGTTCTTTGAAGCACAGAAGTTTTTAATTTTGATGATGCTAATTTATCTATTTTTGTCTCACTTATACTTTTGGTGTCTTATCTAAAAAACTGTCACCTAATCCAAGATCATGAAGAATTACTCCTACGTTTTCTTCAAAGAGTTTTGTAGTTTTTGCTTTTACATTTAGGTCTACAACTCAATTTGGATTAATTGTATACATGATGTGAAAGAGAGAGTCCAGCTTCATCTCTTGCATGTAGATATCCAGTTGTCCAAGCATCATTTGTTGAAAAAACTCTGCTTTCCCCTGTTCAGTTGTCTCGGCATGCATTTTTATAAAAAATAAATTGCATATCTATGTATTTTAAATTCAGTTATACATACTGTCACTAGCCACACCAGGCGTCATATGTACTTACAAGCTTAAGACTAGCATGGAAATGATTATCACTGGCCCTGGCAAAGAATAATGATCTGTTATTTCCAAAGATTCTGTGAAGATGACTGTGCAGCTGAGAATTTATTTGGTTTATACAGACTAATATTCCATCTGCTTTGTTCACTATTGAGTTAGTAGCTAAACGGTTGTAAAATTTCTCAAGTCTCTCAGAGCTCACACTTGCAGGAAGCTTGATTTCACAACTTGTACATGACAGTCTCACATAAAAGCACTCTCGTGAGAGTGTTACTATGGACAGAAAAAAAGACTATACCTCTTTTATGACTGCTGTTGTTATTTAGGGCTTCTTTTTTCTTGATGTTGTTTCAAAAGGTTGCATTTTGCAATAAGCAGCAACACCTTAAGATAGATCTTAAACAGAACCATGTTTAGGGTTTTTTTTTTTTTTCTCCCCTTCAGTCACAGTGATTTTCCATTTGCCCTGGAAGGCATTCAGCATTACTTGTAAACAGCAAAGATAAATGTGGATTCTGATATTCATCTTTATGAATAGTTCATATGTTTATAAATAGGAACAGAACAAAAAGTGCTGTCCCAAACTTTCCTTTAAATTCTAACCAGTATTTTAAATATTCCACCACATTAATCTCACTTTTAAATAAAACATTGCATGTCTAAGGTGAAAAAACAGAAGACTCCTCGGCAATGCCACACAACTGCATATTTTTGAAAATAGGGTGGTCACTTTTAATTGATCTAGAGGAAATTTGGGAAAGAAGAAAAGTAATCAACTTTCCTATATCTGGGGTCCTTTAACCAATAAACAGACAAACCAACATAAAGGACACATGGTAAGCTCAGCACACATAACTGAATTTCTCTTTTTAAGTTTTTGCACCTCAACCTGTCCAGTTGCGCAAAGAAGGGGAAGAGAATTAAATACGCAACTGAGTAGCCAGGGCCTCTAGCTGCTGGGAGTTCCTCAAAGCTGTACGTCCCTCCCTCACTATAACCTGTTTGTTCTCTCCAGGAAGTATCATTTACTAGGGTGCCCAAATTCACCTCTGTAGGCCCAAGACTGTGAGGTTCCTAGACAACAGAATTTTGCTCTAAATGTCATCCATATATCCACTCTTTCATTTAGCCCCCGTCTTGGCAGGCATAAGGTGTAGCACAATGAAAAAATGTAGATCCTGCCCCCAACAACTGTGTAAGCTTAGGAGACCAGCACTCAGAAGATATTTTAGCATAGAGTAAGTGCTCAGTAAAAGTTTGTTAATAAGGAAGGAAGGAAAGAAAGAGGAAGGGTGTGCAGGAGGGAGGAAGGACAAATTTGGATTTCATAACTCATACCAGAGAAAGGTGAAAGCAGCATATTGAGATATAGAAGTGGTGTAAAAGACAAGAAGAAATCAGTTTAGGAAGGCATAGGAAACAGAAGTGGAAAATTATGGTATAATGCTTCAGTGTCTTTGGAGACAAATCGGATTTGAATCTTAGATTTGCCATTTGCTGGCAGTGGTTTTGGGCAATTTACTTTGTTATGTTTGATCTTCAATCCACTCTATGATGTGTAAGAAGTAACAGGATCTACGTCATTGGAATTATTAGGAAGATTCAGTAAGATAATAAGTGTTACCAATTTAGCACAATACCCAGCACATAGGAAGGACTCAGGAAATATTAGCCATCAATAGAAGACACAATTTATTTATTTATTTATTTATTTTTGAGACAGAGGCTCACTCTGTTGCCCAGGCTAGATTGCAGTGGCATGATCTCGGTTCACTGCAACCTCTGCCTCCTGGGTTCAAGCGATTCTCCTGCCTCAGCCTCCTGAGAAGCTGGGACTACAGGTGTGTGCCACTACATCTGGCTAATTTTTGCATTTTTAGTAGAGACAGGGTTTCACCATATTGGTCAGGCTGGTCTTGAATTCCTGAACTCGTGATCCATCCAGCTTGGCCTCCCAAAGTGCTGGGATTACAGGCATGAGCCACCACTCCCAGCCTAGAAGAGATGCTATTTATATTCGGGTTTTCTTTAACCCTGAGATGTGGCCATGGCACACAAATGTAAACATTTTCAAATCAGTCCCAGGTGGTAGGCTTCTAGATTTTTGTTTTTTACCTTTGAAATTGGTTCAAGACAATGCCATTATGGAAAGCCTCTGTAGAAGAAACTATTTTAATTGTACCAATTGCCTTTCTAAAATCTGTCAAATCTCTTAAGTTTCTCCCTTGACCTTTTTGGAAGCTTAAACAGAAACTGAATCATCGTAAAAATTTTTAAGTTTGCCTTGAATCTACTTTGGAGCTGCATGAATTGAAATCTCTTGGTAACTGACCTTGTGTTGACCCAGATAGACCTGTTGCTGTGTACACCGCCCACCTGCCACCGCCCCTGTGGAAGCAGTGTTCACGACCCTAAAGAGTTTTGGGTGGGGAGTTATGCCAGAAGTCAGCCAAGTGTAGGTAATGATGTCAGGTCGCATGGGAGGTTGGAGCGCAGGAAGAGGCAGGGGGGAACTTTAGGCAAGGAACCCTTGTATCCAGCTGTGCCAAATGGGCCTTCCCTGAGGACTTAATAGGCACCCTATTGTCACTTGTAACTCAGCAATTGAGGTCACAGTCCAAGAAAAAAACCTTTATTTTTCACAATGTCATCTTTCAGCAGTGCAGCTTCATAAGCAAAGATGGTGATGTTCCAACAGTTCATCTAAACTCTTTAAAATCCTACCAAATCCGTTGCAGGTGGTTGGTATGTAGGAAAGGTGGATAGGAGGAGGGTAAATATTGAAATCTGTTTCAGATATGAAATTACATGAGTAAGGTTTGGTGTTTTCACCACAACCATTCATAATAACCAGAACTTTATATTCTTAGCTACAATTATTAAAGATTTTATAGGTTACAATACACTGGGATATTCCTTTCTCAAAGAAACCTTTAATGTTATCCCAGAATTAAAATATACTTTTGCAAAATAAAATGTTTATCAAGTCTGCCAAAAAGAGAGCCAATTATTTGGGTTTCTCTCTAGGATTTTAATAAATTCCTTTGATACCTAGTCAAAGCAGTTGAGCATCCTCACATTGAACAAAATGAAAGCAAGGAAGTGATCAATCTCATTTCAAAAGTGAACACACATAAAAACCATTATATTTTCAGATTTTTCATTTTTACATTTTGCAAATAAGAATAACCTTTCTTATGTTTATTACATGTTTCTTATTTCCTCAGTAATTTAAAAATCATATTTAGATACATTTATTACTAGTGAATATTTTTTCATAGTTTAATCACATTGATTTGTTTAGAATTATCGGAATATATAATTATTGAGATAAGGAACTGTGAGATAAGACAGTCTTATGGATTAATATGTTCTCAGAACATCAGTGTTTTAACAAATAAGATGTTACTTACAGTTAGCACATTGTTAGCCTCCCTAGATGTCAGTGTAGTTCTCACGTAAGTAAATATTTTACATAGTTCCTCAGTAGTGTTGAATGAGAAGATGTTTTGCTTTAGAACTTACAGATTGAGGAGATGGAATAGTTGCAATAAGCGTTTGTGGTACATTAATTCCAACATCCTTCTCTGATGAAAACACATAATTGGTAAATTTATACACATCAATTCAGAGCCACAAAATATTCCAAGGATGAAAATAATTATGGATTCATAGGATACATTGTGCTTTCTTAGTCACCAATGTATTCTCTGTAGAATGAAAAGTCTTACTACACATCACAACATACTGGTCAGCCTTTTAGGGCTTTTCCCAATTGCAAAGGGAGAGTGGTTACTCCTGCCAATACCTACCTATGCCCTCTCAGCATCTGCCATGAGAGGGCAGCACTGAGATTGTCTCCAGCCCAGGGAGCAGTGGGCACTGTTTAGTATGGGTTAGCACTTAGGTTTTTATGTGGAAGCATTCAAGTCAGGTTGTGGTGATACATGTTCTTAGAGTCTACTGTAGTATCATTTTAGTGCTTTTATTACAAGTCATCAAACAGTGTATCTGAGAAACATGAGGATAAAATATGGTACTTTCAAAAACTGCTGATAAATAACAAAGAAGAGAACAGGATACTTTGGGAATATAAGGCCTTTTGCATGAGAAATGTTTTGTGCTACCTATGAGTGAATTTTCTACATGCGGAGAAGTTCCATTTGGTCCTCTGAACTGGTTAACATTTTCTTGATTCTTTGCTTAGTGTAACAAATAAAATCCTGTTTATTCTTTTTGAGAGTTCCCAAAGTATCTTTATTGATTTGGATTTTGCTTTTTCACTTTATTTTATAGTTGATTTTAAGTTTCTCTTGAGTGTGTACATGAGATAGCCATATAAAATGGGACAACATATTTGTAATAGCAAATATTATGCATGATATCTTTTTGGACAGCCCAGTTGCACAGTCAACTCTGAAAGTGGAACGTATCACTCTCCTCTTAATTCCTTTTTCTGTTTTTCCTCTGGATCAGAAAATGTTACCTTCTCATATCCAGAAAAGTGTTATAAAATGATACATTGAGATCATCTGATTCCCTCTTTATTGTGATTGTTTCTTTAAAAGAAAAAAAGCAAAAAGGGGCCATGAACTTATAAAGAAAGTTTTAAAGAATACACCAAAAATTGTTAAAACAATAAATGATTTCATCAAGGTTGCAGGGCACAAGATCAACATACAAAAATTAATTATATTTTTATATAATTGAAATAAATGATCTGAAATGAAGGAAATAATTCTATTTACAATAGCATCTAAAAGAATAAAATATTTAAGAATAACAATAACAAAAGAAGTGTAAGACTTGTACTCTGAGAACTATAAAACATTACTGAAATAAATTACAGAAGATCTATATATGTAGAAAAACAGCCCATGTTCCTGAACTGGAAGATTTTAATCTTGTTAAGATAATAGTGCTCCTCAAATTGATCTACAGATTTAGTGCAATCTCTGTTGCAACTGGGATTCTCTAGGCCAGTTGGCTTCTTTGTACAAATTGGTGAGCTGATCCCAAAATTCATATAGAATTGCAGGGAACCCAGAACAGTCAAAACAATCTTTAAAAAAAAGAATAAGTTGAAGGCCTTTCAAATTTCACAACTTCCCAATTTCAAAACTTACAATAAAGTGACGATAATCAAACATATGTTACTAACATAGGGATAAACATATAGATTAATGGGATAGAATTGAGAGTCTACAAATAAATCTATATGTCTTTGGTCACCCAAATTTAACAAGGGTGCCAAGGTTATTCAGTAAAAATATTTTTTAAACAAATGGTGCTAGGATGATTGTATATCCACATGTAAAACAATGAAATTGGACCCTTACTTCACACAATATAGAAAAATTAACTCAAAACTGATAAAAGATGTAAATCTAAAATGTATGTACATGTAAATCTATAAAACTCCTCGAAGAAAATTCAGGGGTAAATCTGCATGAGCTCAGATTTGACAATGAATTCATAGGTATAATTCCCAAAACATGAGCAACAACAGCAACAAAAAATTAGTTTTCACCAAAATTAAAATTTTTTGTGCTTCAAAGGATGCTATCATGATGTAAAAAGACAACCCATGGAATAAGAGAAAATATTTTCAAATTATATATCCCCTATGGAACTTGTATCCAGAATATATAAAGACCCATACAACTCAATAATAAAACAAATGAACTCAATTTTAAAATGGGCAAAGAATCTCAATAGACATATCTCCAAAAAAGACATACAAATAGACAAAACACATGAAAAGATTCTCAACATCATTAGCCATCAGAGAAATGCAAATCAAAATCACAAAGAAACAACTCTTCACACCCCCTAAGATGGCTGTATTCAAAAGATATAATGACAACTTTTGGCAAAGATGGAAAGAAATTAGATCTCTCATACATTGCTGGTGAAAATGTAAAATGATGCTGTCACTTTGGAAAATGACCTGGCAATTCCTGAAATGGTGACACATAAGAGTTACATGCGTCCCAGTAGTTCTACTCCTAGGTATATACCAATATAAATGAAAATATCTAGCTACAAAAAACTTGTAGACAAACGCATTATTCATAACAGCATTATTCATAACAATCATAAGGTAAAAACCTAAATATGTGTCAACTGTTGAAGGGATAAGCAAAATGTGGCATAAAATGTGGCGTATCCATACAATTAAATGTTATTTGGCCATAAGATGCAATGAAATACAGTAGTTAGTGATAGATGCTACAATACGAAGGAAACTTGAAACCGTGAAACCATTATGCTAAGTTAAATAAGACAGCCACAAAGGACCACATATTATATATTCCCATTTATATGAGATGTCCGGAATAAGCAAATCCATATGAACAGAAAGTAGATTAGTGATTGCTCAGGGCTGGGGGTGATGTGTGGGTAGAAGATTGATGGCTAAAGGGCAAAAAAAAGTTCTGAAGTTGACTGTGGGGGTGGTTTCACATATCTCTGAATAAACTAAAGTCATCCAGTTGAGTGAATTTAGTGGGTGAATTCACACAGCTGTGAATTTTATCTAAATTGTAAAAATAAAACAGGAATGTGATGCTCTAACCAGCATAGGCCCAAGCCGCATGCTTCTGGGGAAGAAATTCCACCTGAATGCTTGGGCTGTAAATAGGTCATTTTCCTGGGAAAAGGATGAATAGACATCAGATGGTAAGAAGGGTGAAAGTCTACTACACATGTCTGTGAGGTCAATAAGGGATCTGGTCTTTGCAGAGGAAGGTTATATTAGAGCTCAGTTGAGAAGAGAAAGGGAAAGGGACTCAAATTCATGGTTAAGGGTGCTGTGACAGGAATCCATACCTTTAATAAGAGACATGTACAAGAATGTTCATAACAACACAGTTTATTAGCCCCAAATATCCATCAATATTTGGACAAATAAATTGTGGTATATTCATAATGGAATACCATATGGCAACAAGAATGAACAAACTACAAAAGCACACAATGTGAATGAATCCCACAAACCTAATATTGAGTGAAAAGAGTTATTCGGCCAGGTGTAGTGCCTCAGGATTGTAATTAAGCATTTTGGGAGGCTGAAGCGGGCGAATCACTTGAGGTCAGGAGTTTGAGACCAGCCTGGCCAACATGGCAAAACCCCGTCTGTACTAAAAATACAAAAATTAGTTGGGCAGAATGGTGCATGCCTGTAATCCCAGCGACTTTGGGAGGCTGAGGCAGGAGAATCGGTTGAACCTGGGAGTCAGAGGTTGCAGTAAACCAAGATTGTGCCATTGCACGCCAGCCTGGGCAACAGAGTGAGACTGTCTAAACGAAAAAAAAAAACAGTCATTAACAGACATACAAACTATATGATCCCATTTACATAAAGTTCAAAAATAGGCTAAATGAATCTATGCTATAGGAAGACAGATTAGTATATGTCCTTGTGGGGGGTTGTGAATGGGTGAGTGGAGGAGAGGAAGGACTTTGGGGTGCTGACAGTGTTTTGTTTCTTGATCAGGGTGCTGTTTATATGAGGTGTTCACTTTATGAAAATACTTTCAGTAGTGCACTTGTTATTTATGCACCATTCTCTATGTAAGTTAGACTTTGACAAAAGTGAAATGAAAAAGAAACTAAATAGCCTTGTTGTTGTTTACTTTCCCTAAAGACAGCGAGCACATCGTATTTATTTCTAATGCTTATTCAAAGGAGTAGAGACTCTGAGGAAGGGTGAGGTGGCAGGATAACCCCTTACAAGAGTCAGAGTTATGGGCTACGATTTCCTGGGCATGGAAAGAGTAGACCCCTTCCAGCCTAGTCGTTTCGTTCTTATTATCTGGGAAGCAAACTGTCCAGCTGTTCTTCCTAATGTCAGGTTAACAATGATTGTGGCCGTTCCCTGCTGCATGGATCAGGCTGTGAGACACCCTCCCCTTAAATTTACTTAGAGACAGAAGGTATAGATGGATGCAAATGGGAAGGGAACAGTGTATTTCTCCACTGTGTGCTTATGTCCAAATCAGAAACCAGCCTTATTCTTGCTTATTAATTATTAAGGAAAATAATTTTAACTATCAGGGCACTATTCTTCAAATGGTGATTGGGTGAAGGGGATTTTCTTTGAGTTCTGTGAAATACCAAAAATGCTATGTGTTGATAATGACTAAAAATACATTTTCCACTCGTAAAAACAAAACTTCGGTATTGCAAAGTTATTTTCATAGAATGAAATCTTAGTTTCTTGAGTCAGTCTTTTGCAAATAGGGGTCCATGTATAAACTATCAAGAAAATATTTCCAATAAATGCACTGGGGTATATTTAGGTTTATTTGACATATACAGGAATATTTGAGGGAAGGGAGCAATAAATTCATCTCTTTAATTTGCTGCAGGCTTTCCTTAGAGGGAGTGCTTTTTTAGCTGGTGTAAAGATGGAGAAAGGTGCCTTCTATCGTGCTATTGCTGAATTCTCCGCTCCAGAAACATGCAAAACATTAGCATGACCCAACTGCTTGAAAGCAAACAAGATGCTCTTGTCTTAAAGAGCATAATTTCGGAGGAAGAAAAGCCATAATGAGCCCTTCCTTTTTCTTTTTCTTAACTGAGGAGTAGCAAATGGTATTTAAGCTGTTATCTGGTAACAAAATATTTCAAGTAATGTTTTTTAAAAAAGCCTGCCAACACTTCTTTCTGTTGGGCAGTGATATATCTGAGTTAAAAGCCCTTTCAAGATGGAGAATATGACAAGAAAAGTTGCATACCCCTAACCAAAGTGGGCTTTCCAAGAGTTAGAATCAAGCCACTTCATTAAGGTTTCTCACACCGGTGTTTTTTGGCGGCATTTTTCAAGAATCATTTCCTCTATGGGGGAAATGAAGTGGCAGTGTCTTTCCTGACTGTTGCTAAAGGTGAAGTAAGCATTTGAATTGAGAAAGGCGGTTAAAATAGTATCTGAACTTTTGAACTTCCTGATCAGATAATTATTCTTGAAAGTCTGTATAAGATGGAAAAGAGAATTAATGCCACTTAAAATGTTTAATTTTAGAGGGATATCATTATTAAATAGTACTCCTGCTATAATTTTTTGATTGTTGAGTACAGGTATGACAAGATTTAATGAAGATACTTCTGATTGATAACATGGGATATAAACAGAAAGTTCTCTTAAATAGGAAGGTGTATATGTTTGGAAATTGAACTTGTCTCTTTTGCTTAGAAGTATGTATAAATTAATGCAAGATATTTGTCTATATCTCAACCCCAGGTCTCCCTCCTGAGCTGCAGATCTGCATATCCAACTACTTACTAGACACATCCCCTTGAATGCCCCATAGGTACCTTATTTCAACATATTCTAAGTAAAACTCATCATCTCAGCCTTCTCCTGCTCACCCATCTTGGCCTTTTACCACTATTTCCTCATTATTTTTTCTATTAATCATTGTTAAGCCAGTTTCCAAAATCATGCATCTAGTTATCAACCTTGGATTCTGCCATCACTGATGCCACACACCCCAACAGGCCACTTGCGATTTATTTCCTAAATCTACTCACTTTCAGCAACCCACTGTTGCCCATATAGAGGGGACCACTATCATTCTACCATTCAACATTCTGCTAATGAGTCTTCTTGTAGCCCTTCACTCTTTTGCCTCCTTCAAGCTGTTACCACGGGAGGGATCCAAGATTCAACTCTCATTTTTTCCATTTCTATACCAAAACCATTCTTTGGGTTTCTGTTCTTAGGATGAACTCCTCAACATGGTTTGTAAGATTCTATATACTCTGATCTTGACCCTGCTTACTACTCTCGCTGATGTGAAGCCTCCTATTCCTATTATCTCTGAGCACACCCAACCCTGCTTGTTGGCAGTAAGGGACAGAAAAAGCACTTGAGGCAGCAGGCTGTCACATTTGCTAACAGTGCAAGCCAACTTAGAAAAACCACTACGTCCAAGACAAGGGCTCTTTCTGTGAAGTAACAATGACAAGTAGAAGAGACATTTAGTCAGTGTTCACTGGCTGTACCTGTACTAGTGAGAGAAAGTCCTGCTCCATAGTTTCTTGCATCACTACACTCTGGGAAGCCGCTGTACTTTACCATGCAAGTGTAGGCCCACATCTTCTCACTCTTTGTCCTGAGTTTAAATTCCTCCAACTCTACCCAAGGGTCCACAGGCCCCTATCCCTGGATGCCATGTGTTTCATTGACATGAGGTTTCCTCCTATTAAGCAAAGAGGAGTCTTATAAATGGCGCTGTGAGGACAGATACTTGCACTTTGTCTTGACCTCTGCTTCACCTAGTGTATTCTAGCTACAGCCTTAGCTCACTTCAGTTTTAGTCTCAAGATCGTCCCAGTCCCCTCCTCTATATTTGGTTCATGTTTTCATATATTGTTAATCAGGAATGCTAAAAATATTAATTTGATGCATTACATTTATGGGAACACTTGAGATGTTTCTAGCACGCAGAACCACCTGCAGAATCTCTGGAAGGGTTTATTTCCTACATGCACAATTAGCGCAAAACCTTTTGAATAAAGTAGATTTTTTTTGATGATACTATCTATAACTTACCTTTTAACATTTTCCTTTTCCCACCTATGGCTCCAAGCAGACTAAATTTCTCTCAGGTTCTTATTTTTGTTGTGCTCTCTGTCTTAGTCTGTTCAGGCTGCTATAATAAAATATACCATAAACTGAGTGGCTTATAAACTATAGAAATGTATGTCTTACAGTTCTGGAGGCTGGGAAGTCCAAGATCAAGGCAGTGGCAGATTTGATGTCAGGTGAGGACCTGTTTCCTGGTTCATGGATGGGGGCTTCTCACTATGTCCTCACATAGTGGAAGGGGCAAAGCAGCTCTCTGGAGCCTGTTTCATTCATAAGGGTGCTAATTCCATCCATGAGGACTCTGCCCTTATGACTCAGTCACCTCCCAAAGGCCTCACTTCATAATCTCATCACATGGGTGATTACATTTCAATATGTGGATTTGAGGGGGACACGGCATTCAGATCATATTACTTTCTTTCCAGACTTTTACACAACAGGTTGCCTCCAGATCACAAGGCTCTTAGCTCTCTTTTGTGCTTGGCTACTTTATAACATCCGTTTAGACCTCACTTCCTTCAGGACACCTAGGTTAGACCTTTGCCTGAGTACTTCCCTAGCACCTTCCACTCCCTTCACATAGCACCTAACACACTCTGTAGGGTTTCTCTGAGGTAAGCTCTGTAACAGCAGGGTTCTTGTCTTGTTTGTTCATCCTTGCAGTCTTCAAAGACTGCTGCATCACCTGGCCCAGAGCAAGTACTTAATGATCATTTGTTAATGAATTAATAAATAGATTTTTCCATTAATCATCTAATCAGTGAATTTACAATTCTATGCAATTATTTGATGCTCTAAGAAATTGAAGTTTTATTTTCTGAAGTTATATATTAGTTTTATTTCCTAAGGAATTTGATTTATCCTTACTTGAAATCATCACTACCCAGTGGTTATTATAGCTATGCTGCCATATGGTAAAACACATGAAGCATCTAATATTGCCTTAAGAAAGTTGTTTCACAGTAAAAACTCTTCAGGCCTTTCTCTCAACACTTTTCATTTTATGTTGAAATTATTGGTGTTTGTATCTCTCTTACCTGTAAGACATTAGGTGCCTCAAAGGCAGTGACCATGTGTTATTCACCTTTGTATCCTCACAACCTTGTATCTAGTGCAGTGTTGGAAGTCAGAAATGTCTATATAAATGCTTAAGATAGGCCAGAATCCACATCTTGGCTCAAAAACTGTATAACTGCCAACACCTGTCTCTGTACTTACACTCTCAAAGCCTCAGTTTCTACACCTGTGAAAATGAGGATTCTGCTGTTATAAAAGATCATCTTGCAGGGTTGTTATGAAGTATTACATAAAATATAACGTACATAAGGAACTCAGCATAGTGACTGAAACATAGGAACTATGAATAAGCTAGGATGGGGACAAATCTAAGTTCCTTTGTGAAGACGTACGGTGTGTCAAAATGTTAATTTTTCACTGCCACAGGCTGGCAAGACACGGTCTTAGATCTAGTAAAATTGTTGCAAAAAGAAAACAACGAGGTAAACTTTCCAATTTTTATGTTAAGAATATTTGTCGGGCCCCAGAGAAAGCCAAGTGGCCACCGAGCCGGCAGAGACCGGCGGAGAGCGTCGGCGGAGGGAGCAGCGCCTGGGCGCATGCGGGCACCATGACCCAGACGCCTGCTTTCGACAAGCCCAAAGTAGAACTGCACGTCCACCTAGACGGAGCCATCAAGCCTGAAACCTCTTATACTATGGCAGGAGGAGAGGGATCGCCCTCCCAGCTAACACAGCAGAGGGGCTGCTGAACGTCATTGGCATGGACAAGCTGCTCACCCTCCTGGACTTCCTGGCCAAGTTTGACTACTACATGCCTGTTATTGCGGGCTGCCGGGAGACTATCAAAAGGATCACCTATGAGTTTATAGAGATGAAGGCCAAAGAAGGTGTGGTGTACGTGGAGGTGCGGTACAGTCCGCACCTGCTTGCCAACTCCAAAGTGGAGCCAATCCCCTGGAACCAGGCTGAAGGGGACCTCACCCCAGACGAGGTGGTGGTCCTAGTGGGCCAGGGCCTGAAGGAGCGGGAACGAGACTTCGGGGTCAAGGCCTGGTCCATCCTGTGCTGCATGTGCCACCAGCCCAACTGGTCCCCTGACGTGGTGGAGCTGTGTAAGAAGTACCAGCAGTAGACCGTGGTGGCCATTGACCTGGCTGGAGATGAGACCATCCCAGGAAGCAGCCTCTTGCCTGGACATGCCCAGGCCTACCAGGAGGCTGTGAAGAGCCGCATTCACTGTACTGTCCACGCTGGGGAGGTGGGCTTAGCCGAAGTAGTAAAAGAGGCTGTGGACATACTCAAGACAGAGCGGCTGGGACATGGCTACCACACTCTGGAAGACCAGGCCCTTTATGACAGGCTGTGGCAGGAAAACATGCACTTCGAGATCTGCCCCTGGTCCAGCTACCTCACTGGTGCCTGGAAGCCGGACACAGAGCATGCAGTCGTTCGGCTCAAAAATGACCAGGCTAACTACTCACTCAACACAGATGACCCGCTCATCTTCAAGTACCCCCTGGACACTGATTACCATATGACCAAATGGGACATGGGCTTTACTGAAGAGGAGTTTAAGAGGCTGAACATCAATGCAGCCAAATCTAGTTTCCTCCCAGAAGATGAGAAGAGGGAGCTTCTCAACCTGCTCTATAAAGCCTATGGGATGCCACCTTCAGCCTCTGCAGGGCACCACCTCTGAAGATGCCACCCCTCCAAGCCTTCGCCCTGTGGAGTCACCCCAACTCTGTGGGGCTGAGCAACATTTTTACATGTATTCCTTCCAAGAAGACCATGATCTCAGTCGTCAGTTACTGATGCTCCTGAAGCCTGTGTGTCCATTTCTGCACACACGTATACCTCGGCATGGCCGTATCACATCTCTGATTATGTGCCCTGGCCAGGGACCAGCGCCCTTGCACATGGGCATGGTTGAATCTGAAACCCTCCTTCTGTGGCAACTTGTACTGAAAATCTGGTGCTCAATAAATAAGCCCATGGCTGATGGCATGCAAAAAAAAAAAAAAAAAAAAAAAAGAATATTTGTCTGCAATATAAAACAAAGTGAGAAATTCAATGCAAATAAAACACACTACAGGAAAATTTATAGAGCTCTCAGATGGATGAGTTGCATAATTTGTCTTATGAATATTCTTAACTAAAAGCAAAATAAATTGGACAAATAACATTCTTAGACTGTGAATCATTGAAAATGATATATACAGTTGGAGAAAAGGACAAGAAAATCATAGCAGGACCTGCTTTTTCCTAATTACAACTCCATAGAGTTGTCTGTAATGTGTTTGCTTTTCATTAATTTTGTGATTATGCTTCCCTTTTCTTTGAAATAACAATAAGAAAACACCAAGGAAAAAGGTTCTGTAGTCATAATATGTTTAGGAAAGTCAAGATGTTAAACATTCACATTCTAGGACTAGGAAACAAATTTTAAGGAAAAAGAACTTTACCCTTAAGCCTTAAGCCTCAGGTCTCCCAGTGTAACATGTTTCAAGTTGTTGAGACTAAGGTGTTTGGCTGGATTGTTTGCTGTTGTCTGGTTGGGTTCATCTTAAAGTAGTTTCTATTCTTGTATGGGTTTGTCTGACAATTTTCATATCATTTAGTGAGAATTTGTATTTTTTTCAATTGTTGCCTATTCCTCTGTAATTATTGTAATTGCATCTTATTTATATAATTTGTGTAAATATATGCAATCATGAAATTAGAAAACGCGGGTGGTGATATGCAGTGTCACAATTGCAGTAGTTAAAGATGTGTGATTTTTTAATCTTTAAAAAAAATAAAAGCTAAGTAAATATTGTAATTTCAGGGGAAAGCATTTTAACTGTCTAAAACTGATTGCCCAAAGAAATCAACCAAACATTTTTATTTAGACATAGATAAGAGGTTTCATGTTTTTGACTGTTCTATCTCAGAGATTTGGAAATCTTGGTTTTAAAATATCAGTTTGATGACTGCTCAAACACTTAGAAAGTTTCAATATTAATTTTAAACTATAAAATACTGATCATTTGCTTCTAATGATACCTTTTCTATAGGTTGTTATCAATGTGAGTGTGAATAAGCATTTATTAATACCGTGAATAGGATGCGTATTATCAGTATTAACATCTGTATCCATACAGTTGGAGATATTTATGTTGATGTAAAGACACAGACAGTGGTAATTTATATGCCTTTCAAAATCCCAGTGATTATAAAATTCTGCTCCTCTGACTATACATTAGGTAAATGGTATATTTAAATAAGTGGTCAAGGCCAAAAAAAAAGAGCATAATTCAAGTTCAGCACCCACTGCAATTGTACATGATAAAAATGAGGCATTCATCAGGCTAACCCTTTCGCCTCTAGAATTTCATGTGCACTGAGAGAAAAGTCCATTGATCTACATTCAGCTCTTAAAAACTGCACTTTCTATTAGAAGACAGAACATACGCTCACTTAGGAAATACTTCAGGCTGATACTGCTAAGATTTTAACACATTTATAAAACTTCCTTGGTGGTAATAATAATCATTTTTTCTACTTGAGAATTTGGAATGTTAACAGAAGACATATTTTCTACCAAAATAAAGGCAAGATTGATCTAGCCATCTGCATTTTAAAAAAACCTCATTGAAATACTCCTGTAGAATAGATCGCTAACTTTTCCTTGCTTTTGTAGTTCATAGTTTTTAGGAAAAAAGTAGCTTCTACCTTTAAACCAAGAAGGGGATCCAAATTTTGATTGAAAGCACTCCTGTACCTGTGTTCTCATAAGTATTTCTGAGACACGAGTTTGCAAGTAGGAAGCTGGCACGGATGACACAACTGGGAGGGACGGGACTAAGCCAGCCTCATCCAGCTACATGCAGCTGCTTCACCTTTGTCTCCAAAGGACTCATCCCTTGTTCCACATTTTAAAAGCAATCACACATTTACAAAGAAATTCTCAATCTTCTTGTTTTCTCTTTAATTCTCTTTGAAGGAATGAAAAAAAAAATCTGTATGTCCTATGCAGATGCTATACATTGGTCTTAGGGACTAGAACTGAAAACTTTTATGATCAGAAAATTTTCTCCTCCAGTTGTCATCCTGTTCTAAATTTTACTTTATTTTTTGATGTAGGGATGTTTCTTTAAACATCAAGATTTTAGTTTCCACTAGAAAACTAATGAATTATTAAAGGATGGGAACTTGAAACAATCTTTAGTGCTCAATAAGGAGAAACCACAAGGCTTGAATAAACTGTTCCATACTTCTCTTTTAATGCTCCGTTTAAAATCTAGATGGTGTGTCATAAGCCTTTAAAAAAAAAAGGATTGTGTTTACCAATATGGAATATGAGGTTTTTGTTTCTTTTTAGGTACTTTTCTTGTAATTAGTATATACCTTGATGTTACCATGGCTATGGCTTCATGTTCCATACAATGAGTTTTTTCTTATGTTTGGTTCAACCAAAATAATGTTAGTATAATTTCCCTGTAAATAATTCTTTGTTGATAATCAGTGTTAATGCCACTAAAAATTGAGTATAAATATCAACAGAGTACATTGGTAAATGATTAACAGGACAAATGAAAAGAAAAATAGAAATTCTAAACAGAATTGCTATACTTCTCCAGAATTCGTTCCTCCTAGAATAACTCCCTCACGGTGAATGAAAAGTCAGGTGGGCAAGGCTATGAGTTCCACTTCCTTCAACTATACAGGTTTTGATTTGGAAAAGGAAATTTTGACCTCATTATTTCATCCTGCCTTGAACTCAGTTTTTATGCATCTACTTTATTATTGCTCTTTGCATGTACATTAAAACAAATATTTTATTTTGACTTTAACCTAGAATGAGCATTACAGTTATAAGCAATTAACACAAGATAAACCTAGAAGAACTAAAAAAACACTTAAGAGTAAGGTTCATGAAAAAGTGACTTGCTGGCAATATTAAACATTGCTAAACTCAAGCAAGGAAAAATTAGGCTAAACATTGTCATTATTGTCAAAATGTCTATTCATTCATAATCTATTATTGATCTAGGATAACTAATAAATCTGTAGACTGCGATTCATTTTTTTGGAAAACTGAACTCCCAACTTACACACAATATTCTAGTTGCCTCTGAGTAATGAGGTTATAAATAATGTAAAATTTTGGTGTCTTGTTTTTCTTTAGTAGAAAATTTATTGTCTAGGTATAGTAGTGTATTAGTCAGGGTTCTCCAGGAAATCAAAAACAATAGGCATTACATATAAACGTATATTTATATTTGTATGTGTGTATTTATTATAAAGGATTGGCTTATGTGATTATGAGGCTAAGAAGTTCTAAGATCTACAGTCTCCAGGCTGGAGACCCAGGCAAGCCAGTGGTGTAAGTTCTGATACAAAGGCTAGCAGGCTGAAGACCCAGGAAGAGCCAGGTTTTCAGTTTGAGTCCAAAGGCAGGAAAAGACCCATGTCCCAGCTCAACAGTCAGTAGTAGGTGCTCCCTCTTACTGGGCCTTTTGGTGCTATTTGGGTCTTCAACTGATTGGATGGGGCCCACTCACATTAGGGAGCAGAGTAAGCTTTACTCAGTCTACCAATTCAGATGGTTATCTCATCCAGAAACACCCAGAATAATGTTTGATCAAATGTCTGGGCACTCCATGGCCAAGTGAATTTGACACATAAGTTAACTGTCACACCAGGTAACATATGAAGAATTATTTTTAAAAAATGTTAATCAGCTCGGTGGAAATTACCATCTTTCTAGAAAATAGAGTTGGAGAAGAGAATGAAGCTGATAATGTGCCTGAAGTCTTTTTTCTGGCTTCTATTCCAGTCTGAGAGTGAGGAAAAGAAGAGATCTCTAATGAAAATGCTTCTAAAGTGTTGGTCATTTTTACCACGACATCAGTAATAGAAGAGAAAGTCAAAAGAATGAGGCTCCAGGCCAGGTTCGGTGACTCACGCCTTTAATCCCACTACGGGAGGCCGAGGCGGGCAGATCACAAGGTCAAGAGATTGAGACCATCCTGGCCAACATGGTAAAACCCCGTCTCTACTAAAAATACAAAAATTAGCTGGGCGTGGTGGCACATGCCTATAGTCCCAGCTACTCAGGAGGCTGAGGCAGGAGAATCGCTTGAACCCCGGGGGGCAGAGCTTGCAGTGAGCCGAGATCACACCACTGCACTCCAGCCTAGCGACACAGTGAGACTTCATCTCAAAAGAAAAAAAAAAAAAAAAAAGAATGACACTCCAAGCTGAGCACCTGGGCACCAGGCAGTCCTCATCCCTCTCACTGCTTTGGAGTTTGCCAGATTTGGGTACTTTGATCCCTAGGGAATAAACACTCCTTAGCTGGACAGCAACACAGATAACTCTTAAATGAACTGTGTCTGTTACACACACACAGGCGCACATAGAGTTTCAATGAGGTTTACTGAAATAAAGTGGCCTCTACACTGGAGAATTGTAAGGACTGTATTCTATCCATGTCCTGTTTACTTCTCCATTTATTTGTATTCATAGATAAGGTTTACTAGCACATCATTAAGATACTGTAAAACAGCATTAAAATCCTACCTTTTAATTTCCTCAGGTAAGCACCTCTCTTCTTGTCTTAGCAATGCCTCGGTTCTCAGGCCTTGGTTATCTTACTCTGTAATTGTGAGTGAGGAACTTTCTGAACTGGATGACTGCCTCTGATTTTACCCCTTCAAATTCCTCTTCCTTGCAGCTGATTGACTGATCCCTCTGATGAACAAATATGATCATGCCCTCCCAATTTAAACAGCTTCCAGGCTGCTCGATAACGTGAAGATTGAGGGAAAACGCCTCAGCCTGGCTCGGACAGTGCCTCCTGTCTTGGGCTGCTTGGCTCCTCTCTTCCCATTCAGCCTTGTTACTCTCCAGAAGTACCAAGCAGCTTATAGGTTTTCACATGCCCCAAGGAATGTGTGCGCCATTGTTCACACTGTTATTGCTCCTAGATGGCTCCCCCACTCGCTGAAAATCCCCACCTTGTTCCCTTAATGGGTGTCGATTTAGTCTTCAAGGCATGACTCAGGCATGTTCCTTTCCCAAAAGTTTTCTCTGACACTCCCTCTATTAAAGAACAAGGTGCCTTTCCTCTGTCTTTCAGAGGAAATTTACCAGTGATCGCACTGAGCGTATATCCAATAGTCTCATCCCCTCGGCTATAAAGTCTTTGGTTTTAGAATCTGTATTAATTCATCTTAACATCCCCTGTGCCTAACAGAGTATAAGTGCTGAGTGAATGGGGGCTGAGCTAAGCTAAATTCCAAAGATCAAGCCAAGAGTTCTTAGTTACTTTAAAAATAAAAAAATAAACTTCTGACCTTTCTTCATTATAATCTTGGCAAATCAGAATACCCTTGCCCTAAAATAACTGTAATCAGGGAGTTGACGATAAGGTGATAATGAGAACTGCAGTATTACTACAGTAATGAATTACTACACTAATGAATCTTTTAGCATTGTACGAAAAATAATAGAAAAGATCCATAACCAGTTTCACAAAGAACTGCTAATAAAAATCAGAGAAAACACTATAAATATGGCATTAAATACGGTAGAAAGCTGGGCTGAAACTTAAAGATGGAAATATTTGCAGAAAACTAAGGCAGTGAGAAATAATGTCCTGTATCATGTTTTGACGTGTTATATTCATCTTTCTGGTGATGACTTTATTTCACATGTAAATTAGGAAAAAGGAAAGGGAAGCGTATCCATATCATTCATGTCCAGGGAAGGAAAGTCAAGTATCTTAGAACAGCTTTTTGAGTCAGCTCTACATAGCTGGGCTTTTGAAGTGCTGGTGAATTTTTTTACTCTCACCTTCTACAAAGAAATTACAAAACTTAGAAATTTAAAAATCCAGGCTACTGTCAATTCTGTGACTTTCCATGAATCAGTCTCATTATTCTTTGACATATTAAAAGAAAACAGCCATATGACTGATAAAATTTGGTGAATTTCAGATGCATATGCCATAGAAACTGTGAAGAAATTTAAATCTTAAAGTACTGATCTTTGGGCTTTTTAAAAAACCTTCCAGTTCAGATATAATGTCTGACACTGAATAATCAACTTATCTACTTTACTAAAAATGGCCAGTACCCCAAACTAACACTGTAAGTATACCCAATTGGGAATTTTAAATTGTGGTATACTCTGAGTGCTTCATAGAAGTTCCCACTCTTACCTCCTTCTGAAAAGTTTTTTATGCATAGTCATATGCTGTGTACCTGCATTACCTTCTTATACTGGTCACAACGCATTGGATCAGGGAACAGTGGCTGGCCCAAAGTCAGCCTATGGGCTAATCTTATAAGTAGATGTGGCCAATCTGACATTTATACTGGAGAGTAACTGACAAGTCAATCAGATACTCTGTTGAAGAGTTTGAATATGGAAACACAAATAATAGAGTAATGCCCAAGTCCCCAGACAGAAAACATACCGTAGAAAGAAGAATAGAGAGCTCAGGGTGGGTTGCTGTAGTATAAACCATCATTGAATCGTAGTTAAGGTATGGTCATGAGAATAGGAAATAGCCATAATGAATGAGAAGTGAACTGCTAATGGCAGAGATTGTAGACTACCTGCTTGAGAGATTTGGTGAAGGAAAGCAATAAAATAATATTTTAGTGAGAATTATGTCTGAGAAACTTTATTTAGGGTAGACTGGTAGTAGGAACAAATTTAGAGTTTAAGGCATAGCTTGAAGATGAAAGAAAAAAGAAAGTTACAAATGTGGCATGGCCCCAGAGGAGAAAACTGAAACCAAACTGGGAAGAGAGAATTTATCCTTGGAAAGAGGGAAAAGCACCCTTTCTCTAACACAGAAAGAATGGAGAAAAGATAGTGGAAGACACTAAGAACTGGAAAGAAAAAGAGTGAAAAGGGGCTCTTCTTTTCCTATCTTGGGGATTGATCTTCAGTACAAAGAAAAGTAAGATATATAAAACAAGAAAACAATGGAGAAAAATCAATGAAACAAAAAACGGATTCTTAAAAACAAGTCAATAAAACTGATAAACCTCTAGTAAGACTCACAAAGTTATAAAACATGAAGACAGAAATCACCAACAGCAAAAATAAAATAAGGATTTCAATACAAATTCTGCAGTCATTACAAGGATAATGGGAGACTATGAGCAGCTTTACATTCATAAATTTGGAGAAATAGACCAATTCTTTATAAATTACGAACTACCAAGCCTTGGCCAGAATAGTTCTATAACCATTAATGAAATTGAATTTGCAATTGAAAAACTCCAGAGGTATGCAATACTAATTCACCATTTGGAAGTCAATAAGTCATTAACAGAGTAAAGGAGGAAAACATGAGTATCTCAATTGACACAGAAAAGCGTTTGACAGTATCCAGCACCCATTCATGAGAAAAGCTCTCAGGAAACTAAGAATGAGAAGGGAACCTACTCAACTTGATACAGAACATCTACACAGAAACCCATACAGCATATATCATACCTAACAGGGTAAGACTGAATACTTCCCTTTAAGATCAGGAACAATGAAAGGAAAGTTGGTGTCATTCTTATTAAGTATGGTACTGGAACTTCCAACCACTAAAATAAGGTAAGAAAAAGAATATAAAAAGCATATGTATTGTAAAGGAAGAAATAATGCAAACAAAAAAAAGAGTACGTGGACAATCAGGAACAGAGAATGGAGACCTACAGCCATTGGACAGGGTTTGGGACAGTCCATGTGGAAGGTACTTGTTTGTCAACTGGAGATGAATAAAAGGATTACCCACAGCCAGGCACTGTGGCTCACACCTGTAATCCCAGCACTTTGGGAGGCTGAGGCTGGTGGATCACTTGAGATCAGGAGTTCAAGACCAGCCTGGCCAACATGGTGAAACCCCGTCTCTACCAAAAATACAAAAATTAGCCAGGCGTGGTGGCAGTTAGCTGTAATCCCAGCTACTTGGGAGGCTGAGACAGGAGAATCACTTGAACCCAGGAGGCAGAGATTACAGTGAGCCAAGATTACACCGCTGCACGCCAGCCTGGGAGACAGAGCAAGCGAGACTCCATCTCAAAAAACAAACAAACAAACAAACAAACAAACAACAAAAACCAGTTACATCACTAGTCCCACTGAGGTTAGATCTCATGGATTTGCAGCAGAACAATTAAGTGTATTTGGAAAAGCATGATCTCAAGATAGGATGACTTCATATCACATCTCATACATACTATATAGATATTCACAGAAACTATAAAGTATCAGCTCCAACATCTTAAAAATTAATGGCCATTCCAAAGAAAATATACTGCATGCACTTTCCTGAGCTTTTGCAAATGCATCAAATGAAAGTTCTATTGAAAATATAGTCAAATAAGTACAACATGACGGTACAAAAATGTGATGCCAAAGAGTAGGAGGGACAGATTTCTGCTGGGTTGTCTTAATCTGTTGAGCGTGTGTGAGTGGGTGAGTGTGTGCATCTGTGTAAGTTGAAGTGTGAACAAAGGACCTTTACCTCCAGATAAAGAAGTATTATTTCTATCTACAAAGCCCAGAAACCAGATTCTGTTCAGTAGCATTGTTTTCCCATTCCACTAAGCCGTTCCATTCCAATTTCAACTGCAAGACATGAAATGCAGCACACTGAAGAGATACTCTGAAAGTATCTAGAGATCATGCTTCTATTGGGAGGAGAAGATTAATTTGAATTAAGTTTCTGGAGGGCAGGTCCATTTCATGCATCTTAATATCCCCTCCACAGTTACTTTTATGTAAGAACACACAAGTATCTTCTGAGTGACTGGATGAATACACTCCTTTTAATGAGCTCAAACTTTGTGTCTAACATTTATTGGACTTAATGGAGGATACCAAGGCATTTAATATACTGTTCTTTCCTTAAAATATTCATAACCAGAATTTTTGCCTCTCCCCTTTTCTCTACAATGACAACTTGATGGAAGAATTAGTTCAAATGTGTTTCTTTGTTTCCTCACATACTTTCATATATGTACCGAAGTTCCATTTACACCATATCCTTGGTGCACAATGACTGGAGCATCCAGTTCTATGAGCTCAAACACCTATGGTTTCAGACCAAGGGCAATTTCAACTAAGGTAACCAAAAGCTTCTAAGAAACCCTGAAGAAATCTGTAATCCTTTGTGTCCAAACATTCCTGACCTGTACAGACCCATGAGCAGCAATTAGATTTATTTTTCAGTGTTTTGAAACTAAGGAGAGTAAGTAATTCCAGATGGCCTGGTGTGTTAGTTTGTTTTTGTAATACTATAAAGGAATACCTGAGACTGGATGATGTATAAAGAAAGGAGATTTAAGTGACTCACAGTTCTGCTCACTGCACAGGAAGCATGGCACTGGCATCTGCTCCTGGTAAGGGCCCCAGGAAGCTTACAATCATGGTGGAAGGCGAAGGGGGAGCAGCACATCACACGGCAAGAGCAGAAGCAAGAGTGAAGGAGGGGAAAGGTGCTACCTACACTCTTTTAAACAACCAGATCAGTCTCATGAACTAACAGAAGAACTCACTCATCACCAAGGGGATGGCATTAAGCCACTCATGAGGGATCTGCCCCCATGATTCAATATCCCAGCAGGCCCCACCTCCAGTACTGGAGGTCACATTCCAACATGAGATTTGGAGGGCACAAATACCCAAACCACATCACCTGGTTTTCTTAAAGCAATCTATTTGAATTTGCCAATTCATAGCCAAACACACAGTTTATTATTACCATCAGAGTCACTCAATCTTGAAGACGATAGGGCTGACAGGATCAGAGCTGAGTCCATTTTCCTTCCTTCAGTCATCACTGCACTGAAATTAATTCAGATTAAAAAGAGTGAGTTCTTTGCTTTAAAATTTCAAATGACAGAGTCTGTCATGGAAATGCCTTCAGGAGTTTCAAAGCCTCCATCATTAGGTGCAGCCATCCAAGGCAAAAATTTGATACTTAATGAAGAGAACAAGCAATAAGAAGATATGTGTGTCCTACACGATACATTCCATAATGGATGATATGTTTTAAATATATGTAGACAAAACCTAGATTCTATTTTTTCTGGTATTTCATTAATAAATATAAACATTTCTTGCATCTCTTGAACTGTGGGAAATACAAATTTCCTTTTCAAAAAGTCTGTTTTGCAGTTCTCAACTTTAAAGAGGCAATATTTTAAAAGGTAACTAGTGACAAAATTCTCTAGAAGAGATGGTTGGGACCTAAAAGGACATTTTGATCCATAAGCCAGCAACACTGAAACCAGGACTTTAACCCACATGCAGCTCTTTAGGTACCACATGCAGATTTGACGGGCTCTCTGGTCACAGAAACCTGGCCAAGTTCACAGAACTCTGACAGCTCCGTGCCTCCCACTCCAGCTGACACACTTGTGGGAAAACTGAGCAAATGGATCTGCCTTGCAGGATCAGAGGAAGTAGGCACCAGCAATTCCATGGCTCTTCTCTTCCTTGTTGTTTTATTTTTCTTGTTATTAAATAAAGCAAAGTCATACAAAATGTATAAAGTACAAAGCAAAGAAAATGTTAAAAAGTAATGAATGCTCTAAAAGAGAAGTCACTTATAATTCCACTATCAAGTGTGAATCACTTTTATCTTTGCATATTAATCTTTTGCGAAAGTTAAAATAGCATGCTTATTTAGAAAATTCAACTATCACCCAGCGGCAACCATTACTAATCTATTGGTAATTACTCCGTCATCTCTTTATTCATACCTACACACACAGGTGTCTCTGTAATTTATGTAGGGGTCACTCTATATCATGCCTTGCATCTGGCTCTTTTATTCAGTTGAATTTCAGAGAGATCTTTCGATTATCAAGAAATATGAAAAAAGTATTTTTAATTGTTGCAGAGAATTTCTTCAAATGGATAGATAGATATTCTAGAATGTATGCAGCTAATCCCTCATTTATGAGTATGTAGGTTGTTTCTAGGTTTCTCTTCTCTGAAATAATGCTTCAGTGAAGCTTCTTGTACATGCATTCTTGTGCTTAACCTAATAGTTCCTTGAGACAAATTTCTAGAAGAAGAATTACTGGTTCAATTTTGATATGTATTTCAGGATTGCCGAAATAAAAGTTGTGAGAATGTATGCGCTCACTAGCAATACAGGAAAAGATGGATTCTCCATACCTTTATCAGTATTACTAATATTTCTCTAGGAGAAATTTACTAGGAAAAAATGAAATATTAACCCCATTTGTTAGGTAAAAATGATGGGCCATTTTTACAGGTAATTTTTCATTAATAGTACAATCAAACATCTTTTTGGATATTAATTTACCATTTTATTTCTTTTGTGAACTGCTCATTTTTAAATTGTGATTTTTATCTTATTTAAAATTGCTTTGTAAAGATTTACTTTATATTATACCTATACACTTCATGTCTATCATGTATTGCAAATATTTCCCCAATTTGTTATTTGTCTTTTGATTTATGATGTCCTTTTACTGTACAGAAGTTTTTAAATTATGTATATATTTTAACACCTTCAAATAACATGTAATACATAATTTCTTATCTGGCTTTTGCATTTTTAATATTGTATTGCTTTTGTTTTTCCTTGTTATTCAGAGTTCTAAAAAGTATTTTAATGATATATAAAATATATTTTAGGAATTACCATTATTTTCTTAACATTGGCTATATTTATATTTTTTTCATTTCTCAACACTAATAGTGCTGTATTGGAGGACAGTGAGGCGATGAAGAGAAAGAGAGGGAGAAGTAGCTGTGATTCAAAACTCTAGTAAGAAGAGACAAAAGCAAAGTGAGACTGTTTCATTTATCGCTATTGGGAAAGGGACAAAGATTTAGCAAAGCCCCAATTTTGATATCTCGAAAAAAATGATGAGAGGCATGTTAAGAAAAAGTAGCCCTAGGGGAAAATAAATAATTCTTTCTTCTGAGTGGCAGAGGACTATAACACATTTAATTTGTATGTTTTAGTAGACTTATAATTTTAATTAAGCCTCTGGGTTTTGTCTTTGTGCTTATCCCTTTTGTTTTAATGGGACATGAGGTCTTTTCTTTTTTTCCTTATCTGTAGAATCCCCAATGACCTCTATTGCGTTTTGTTACTCTTGGCAACAATAAAATGTATCTATTCTCTTTAGGCTTGTCTAATAAGTGGCATTATTGCATTATTCAAGCATTTAAATTTGATTGATGAGTTTATCCATAAGGTTGTTCATAAATCTGTTAAAGTCATTTATTTTTGATTCTGATATAATTGTGCATGCCATTATTAATGCTGCTTTCCAGAAGAGTAACCATATGTTGTAGGGCCTAATTTCAGATTCAAAATGGAAAGTGGTGATCTTCTCAATATGTGATTTATTGGAGGAAAATGGAGCTTGATGGGGACAATCTGGGAGTACATGGTTGGGAGGGAACCCCCAAATAGACCTCATGTTACTTTGCTGTTACTCAACAGTTTGCATTGTGGGACTTCCAGCACCAGTCAGGGTGAAATATAGTTCCATATTTTACTACCACCTCTATTGTTCCTCTCTATTTTCTCTACTAAGACCAGGAAACAGAACATAAAGGTCAACAGCTTTATCCTAATCTGAATTGTTTTGAATACTGCGCTTGTATTTTCATCCTTCATTGATTTTTAATGCCATGTGATGTATTATAGCCATATTCATTACGGTGTGCTGCACCAAAATTATGCTTTTGGAAGTGTGGCTTTTAATAAAAGGAAACACTTGTGATTATTTGGGCCATATCAGCTGTGTCACATCAAGTCCTTAATATACGTAATTCAGTAGGGGTTCTTTTCCCAATTTCATAGCAATAAAGGTAGCATATTGGCTCCATTGCCTTACTTAGGTTTCAGAGTTGTTTTGAAATATTAAGGATTTTGATTTTAGTTTCTATGCCATTTCATTTACATCAGATGAGTAAGTCCACCCCAAAAAAATGAGTTGGGTACATATTTGGACAGCTACAATAAGTGAGAAGGGTGCCTTATTTTGCAAATGGGCATGTCTACTCCTGCCTAGCCTCATCATCTGTCAACTTTGCTCTTTAGAATGTGGCTTCTTGCCACCCTCACTCTACTATCCCCACCCTCAGCCTGAAGCTGATTAATCACTTCCAAGGCTGTTTGGGTTCTGTTCCATACCTACACTGTAATGTTAAAGTATTTGTCTCCGTTATGTGCACCTTAAGTTCAAGATCTGGGCCTGTCATCTGCATTTCCTTCAGGGCTTGGTGCTCACCATAGGCTCCAGCACAAGGTAACATTTAATGGATTCAATTGAGTGAGCCCAACGTCACTATCTTAACATATTGAGCCATTAATACATGCAATTGATTGTTAAAATACCAAGTCCAGCTTCCTTCAAGCTTTCCTTTCTTTCAAAAATATTTGTTGAATACTTGCTGTTTTGTGGATGCTGTTTTGGCACAGAGAACATAGTAGAGAGATGATAGAAATAACCCCTGGCTTCAGGGAGTTGCAATCTCATGAAATAATTCATTATTCTTGTTTCTCCAATTCACATCCTTTCAAGTTTCAGGTTGAGAAAACGAATCAAATATCCCCTTAAACTGAAATACTGCATTTGGATGGCCAGGTGCAGTGATTCGCACCTCTGGTCCCAGTATTTTGAGATGCCAAGGCAGGAGGATGGTTTCAGCCTAGAAATTGGAGGCCAACTGGCCAAGACCATGAGACTTATCACTATAAAAAACTAAAAAATAGATAGGCACTATGTTGCATGGCTGTAATCCCATCTACTTGGGAGGCTTAGACAGGAGGCTCCCTTGAGCCAAGGAGTTTGAGGCTGCAGTGAGCTATGATCACGCCACTGCACTCCAGCCTGGGCAATAACGTGAGACCCCATCTCTAAGAACTGAAAAAAAAAACCAAGACCTGCATCTGGAGCTTTGCTACTGAGAGCATAGTGTAGCAGAGATGCATGGTAGAGAGCTATGCTGTGCATTACAGTAGCTGCTAGCCACATGTGGCTATTAACACTGCAATGTGCTAGGTCTGAATTGAGAGGTGCTGTCACTGTAAAATACATAACAGGTCTTGAAGATTTATATATTAAAAACTGTTCATTGTCTCAATAATTTGTAGATTGATTATATGTAGAAATAATATTTTTGTAGTTTGGATTTAATAAGGTATTATTAAAAGCGGGGCCAGGAGTGGGGGCTCACACCTGTAATCCCAGCACTTTGGGAGGTTGAGGTGGAAGAATAACTTGAACCCAGAAGTTCAAGACCAGCCTAGGCAACATAATGATACCTCATCTCTACAAAAAATAAAAATTAAAAAATTAATTACTCCTAGTTCTTTTCATATTTTTGTGGGATTATAAGATACATTTTAAAAAGTAGATGTAGCTTGTGTTTGTGGCTTGAATTATTTTGCTATTCAAAATCCAAGTCTAGAGTGAGGCACAGCATAGACTGGAAGCACATTGCTTCACTTCAAATCCTGATCCTTCCCCCTACTCATTTTGTGGTCTTTGATAATTTATTAAATATGTCTTTTATTATTTGTCTTATCATCTTGTAAAATCAAGATAGTGATAGTACCTAACTCAAAGTATTGTTATGAGGATAGTTTATATGACTAAATCATTTAGAACAGTATCTGGCATAGAGTGCATACTCTTTAAACGTTTGTTGAATAAGTAAATAAACCCACTGGTCATGTGCACCTTCACCCCAGTACGTAGAATTATCAAAGAAGTAATGCAGTTTTTAAATAGCAGTTTTGTGAATAACCTGTATTTTTCTAGAAGCAATAGTAGCAATTGTAGACTGACACAGTGAACATTTTTGATGGTTTATTAGTTTAATTCCCTTCTCCCCACTTTCTTCTCCCCCAAGAACAGGTGGAAGGAAAAAAGCAAAACTCAAATAAATTAATTACATTACTCTCTAGTAGACTCTTTGGGAGAATGATTCTGAAGTGGATGGCAAATCCAGAAATTTTTTCTTCGCATTATGGCAGTTTCCTGTCACATTATGTAGGTACCTTGAAAGAAATCTAATATATGAAAACTCAAGCTTCTACGTTAGGGAGTGGATTCTTTGGATCCAATGAAGAGCATTGTCGGCAACTATCCAGACACCTCCATGTATTCATGTATTCATTAACTAGAGAAGAAACACTATGAAGTCAATCAAAATTTAAAATATTTATGAAGCCTATATATAAAGGGAAGATATATTGGTTGTGGCAGAGAGACTCTTAAAATGGCCTCCAATCCTTGTCTCCTGGTGTTCACGCCCTTGTGTGGGACATTCCTCTTGCAAGTAGGCAGGACATGTAACTTGCATAACCAGTACAATATGGCAAACAGGATGGAATGTTCATGATGACACATATGCAATAACATGACATAAGATGGTAGCACCCATGCTTCTGGAGTTTCTCCTTTGCTTGATGGCTTTCAGAAAGTATGAAGCCCTGCTGGGGGACCTGCATAGCAAGAGACTTCTGGCAGCTTCTAGTGGCTGCATGTGGTCTCTGCCAACAGCCAACAAAACACTGCCAAGAACTAAGTTCTCCTAACAACTGGATTAAGCTTATAAGTGAATGCTTCCCCAGTCAAACCTCTGATGAGACCACACCCTGCCAACACCTTCATTTCAGCCTTGTGAGACCCTATCAGAGGACTAGGTATAGCAGTGCCAAACTCCTGGCCCACAATAAATATGTGTTCTTTTAAGCTGCTAGTTCGTGGTATTATTGTTATTCATCAATAAATAACTAATACACTGGGCATTTTTACTTGCCCAAATTTAGCCTCCAAGCATATTTTATGGCAAAAGAAAGATATATGCATTGAAATTATTGGGTGATTGTTCCTTTTCTTCTTTTTACTAGCATCGGAGGGATTTAAGTGTATGATACTTAGCAATAGAATCAGTCACTATATTTATAATATTTCACAGCATTTAAAACAGTATACACACAAAAGACTTTAGGTTGGCAGATGATGATTCAGTTATTCATATGTTGGTCTGATATAACTATGTTGTTAGGAATGTATGAGACACATATATTTGGGTTTCTGAAGACAGATATGAACTGAAGATAATTTTTTCAAGTTATTAGCATCTTCCAGATGGTAGTTGGAATACTGAAATGGATTAAATCACCTGATCATCTGTAGACATTAAAGAAGGCTAAGGAAGAGTCCCCAAAGTAACAGCATTTAAGGATCATGCAGAAAAAGAATCAGCAAAAGAAAAAACAAACCAGGAAGGTAAGGAAGCTTTAGGAGAGTGATGTCAGAGATGGAAAGAGTTTCAAGATGAAGAGAATACCAAAAAGGAGAAGCAAAAATGAGACCGGAGTTAACTGAATTTAGGAATTAGGAAGTGACTATTGACTTCAGCAGGGTGGAGTGGAAGTTGGATTTTAGTGAATCACTAAGTTAGGAATAAAGAAATAGAGGTAAAATATTCACTTAGGTAATAACTAAAAGGAGACCTTGAACTAAGGAAAGAGTTGTCCTTAAATGATGCAAGAGATGTTTATGTCTGTTGGCCTTGACAAGTTACTAAAAGAGGTTATCATATGGGAAAGGAAAGGAGTAATTGTTAAAGTGAGTTCTGGGGGGTTGAGAGGGAATATGCTGAGTGGCGTCATAAAGAATTAGCCTGAGATGGAATAGAATACATCTTTCTCTGACTAGAGGGGAGGAAACTAGCCTACATGGGGAAGTAGATGAGTTACAGGTGTGGGGGATAAGTCAGAGAATGCACATGTCTTCAATTTTCCCATTTGCTGAGAGTAACTGTCATAGGGCTGAGTAGGGCTTTCAGTAAGCATGTAAGTAGGTAAAACTGCTGATGGCAATTAGAGGGAAAGCTCACTAAACACAAATGAGAGTCTTGCTAAGTAGAAATGAACTTCTAAGAGGCATTGAGAATGTCACCAAATCTGAAAGTAATATCATTATGAAATCTCCCTTGGAATTAAAGGTGAAGGGATTTTGGTTTATGTCCAGCAAAGTGAGATAACTGAACTTGGGAAGTACCCTGCATCCCTACTTCCAAGCTGTTGCCAAGGCCATCCTTCTTGCACACATGCAGACTATGCTCATGCTTCTTGGCTGACAAACTAGGCTTGTGTTGTATTTTACCTTAGCATAGTCAAAGGAAGAAAAAAAATTAGGATTAGGTCTTCAGATTTGAAGTAACAAATTCCATATGTAGGAGATGCTCTTTTCAGTGGGGTGTGGCATGCCCACTTTCTTCACTAGAGGGTGTATTGCTGTTTTGCTTTCTTCTTCCTATTGGAAATATATTTTCAGTCACCATCCCTGTTTTCCCCCAATTTAAGTGAAACAGGTAAGAGCCATCCCTCATCATTCTCTCAGACTGGTTCTTTTGGAAACTGCACACATTATAATTCTTAGGGGTAACTTTTTTAAAAGAAGAATCTAAGACTGTAAAACTGGAATTGTTGTCCATTTAATTTCGTAAATGGAATCCTGAAATTTTGTGTCTAGGGAAATGTTCTATAAAAAAGGCATCCTCTATATCTAGATGATCTGTGTATGGGTGGAGCTTTGGCAATGGTTACTACAAGAGTCAACATTCAGATCTTCTGAAATTACTACGGCAGTTCATTCTTTCACTTAGTGTAATGATCAAATACCTGCTATCTGCCTGGTGCTCTTCTAGGCTCCAGATAAGGACCCCTGCTTTAGGGAGCTAACACTGTTGTATGCACGCAATGGGGGAAAGGAACGAGAGTGAACCTGAAAATAAACAAATATAATATGTTTTAAAAAAAAAAAGGATACATTGAATCATGTTAAGTGATAAGTATAAACAAATTAAAATGAAGAGAGGTGATGGACAAAGGCTGGGAAGAAGAGGCTGGCTTTAGACACCTAAAATCTACAGATTTCAGAAGATTTTTGGGTTGTGACCAGACAGTTAAACAGTCTGTGAGTACCTTGGCAAGAACATGAACTTCTGTATCCATATTTTTGAAAAGCTGACTCTAAGTCAGGAGAAATAAGTATCTTCTGTGAAGTTGGGGGAAGACACGTATCCTTGACATCAGCTGAGGTCAGTATGGTCAGTCAATTCTTTTCTCTGCCACCCTCACCCCCAAAAAAAGCCCAGAAAGCCAGGAAAACAAGAGGGCAGGAGCCTCATAGAGGAGGAAAATCATATCTTTAAAACACAGTTTCTTGTTGATAAATAATCCTCTTACTGCATTGGCAACCAGGACTCTCTCCTGCCGCTACCCCTTTGTCTTACATTCTTAATCAGTTGATTACGTACCACTAAAAATACACATAATGCCATTCCTCCTTTCCTGATCACAGTCACAAACCTCCATTTTCCTTTTTTGTTGTTGTTTAGGCTTTTGGTTCTGAACTTTGTGTTTTAAACTACATTTAGACTCTGGTAAATGGAGGTTTCTGAGGTTACCTTTGAAACATCTTTGAGTGACAGGCTCCCTTTGGCCACACAGAATTTCAAAAGTGGAATAAAAAATGTGGATTCAGTTCAAACTCCAGTAGCTTTTTTCGGCTCAGAAATGGAATGTGGCTTTGACTAGCCCCAGGGAATGTAAACAGAACCTTACCTGTAATTAACCTAGGGCTTCTCTTGTTCTCAATGCAAATGGAGTTATAATTGTATTTCTTTTAGTAGAATAGAAAGCCTGTGTTTCAGAGGGGAGCTGGCAGTTGAATAGAGGACAAGTTATCTGTCTAACTGTGACAGCTCTCTCCTATCTCCTTCTAGAAAAGCTGAATGATAATAAAACTGGAGTTGCATTTGATGTAAGACATATGGTAATTACTATAATAATATTATCACCCGGGTTCTGCAGTGGCTTTGTCAGTGAGGTGCAATTTCACATATTGTCTGCGATAAAATCCCCGTTTTTGGTTATTGATAGCCATGTCTTTCTCAAATGCTATAGGTATTTTGTGACAGCTGCGAAGTTCCTGCTTCATATCCAGGTAATTGGGTTGAGAATAAGGCCTGCATGCTAAAACCTGACGATGTGAGAAGCAGTGAAAGCCCAGGGAGTACTGTGAATATTTTGGTAGTTATTAACAGACTAAACGGGAAGCCTTTGCTAGTCAGTGCTTCTGAAGCAATCCTAGAGAAAAAGAAAGAAAAGAAAAGAAAGGCAATCTCCTTTAGAAAGCCTCTGTTGGGTCTTCAACAACGATTTGCAAATTTTGAGCTAATCAATTATATTATGAATCTATAGATAATATTTAAAAGCTATATACAGATTCACAAATTAATTACTTTCACATCATTCTGCTATTGATTGTCTCATAAGTCAAACTTTACTTGGCTTAATTATGGTTTAATAGAAGTTATTTCAGCATAATAAGTATGTGAGCATGTAATAAACATTTTTATTTATTTGTCACAGAAGGAATTGGTCCTATAGTATATTAGCCTGAGCTTAGCTGTATATGTTTAATTTCATGGCTGTTTCCAGGGAACCAAATTTTGAAGACACTAACAGCATGTTAAAATGGACTACTATAAATCCTTTTTTAGAAATATGTGGGAAAGAAATAATAAATAACGACAGTGTGTCAAAGCGATTTTATTGCTTAGATTAATAAAAGGAAACTAATACAATATCTGGATAGGGGAAAAAATCATATTATGGATTTTTTTCCTTGTTAATGTTATCCCTTGTGCAGAATTCATTTTTTAAAAATCCCACCAAAGACCCATAAAACAGTGAGCTCTATTCCAGAGTTATTACTTAGGCACCAATAATCAGTAGTGGCAATATTCAGTGAGTATGGCAGAGCATACTCTTGTTGAATCAAATAGATATGTATATGTAAAGGTACAGATTGACAAGTTAATTCTGCTATGAAGTGCTAAATAACTAGAAATAATGTTATTAATTTGGGGATAAAATTGGTATTTTACTGGTTTGTTGTCATGATTTACATTCCTTGGTTAATTCCTTTTTTTCCTCGTAAAGGGGAAAATGCCCAGTTTTTGAATAATTGAACTGCAAAGTTAGCACAAAAGCTGAAGACCTTTGGCCCTAGATTTTATGGAAAAACACTTGGGATTTCTATTAAAAACCTATAGCAATGTGGTAATTTAAATCATCTTGATGCAATTCAATTCAAGGATTACAATTATTAAACGCCTGCAAAGTCCAGACACTTTCTAGCCCTTGGGATACAGCAATGAACAAAATTAAATTCTACTTCCATGAGCTTACTCGGATTAGGCATGGCTTCTGTGCCAGATTATGTGTATAATACAATATCTCAGGTATACTTGCTAATCACACCAGATGAAGTTGAGATTCTGAGTGGCCATTTTTTAGTAAGAGAAAGAACCAAGAATTAGCTCCTGTTTGACTCCCCAAGCACTCTGAACCCTAGTGTAGCGGAAAGATTATCTTCTGCAGAAGTAAAAATATTCTGGATTTCCCAAGAGAAGTTTGCTAACAAAACAGGCAATAGATACCTCTAATTGGGTGGCACAGTTTGCACATGTTTGGTAACTCACTGTATTATTTCCTTCTCCAAATTGTTCTTTGACTATTTTCCAGGAGTTTTAGCATTTTTACATTCATTTGAAGCTCATTGTATAATTAAGGTATTAAGCCTTTTTCATATGTACCATAACTAGTGTTCCCACCTATGATTTTCTTTATTTTGTTGGTGCATACCTTTTTAAAGCAAATGTCTGATTTATTGTCTTTAATTTGGAGCAACAGACTTATCTTCAGATGGAAGTAAAAACTCAACTTGTAGCTTATTTGGTTGTTCATAGTCTAAAATGTAGTAAGAAAAAGGTAAACCCCGAGAGTACTGGCCAGTGTGAATTAGCCTTTCTTCTTGGAGAAAAGATCACAGGTCAGTTTCACAGAAGAGCATTCTTTCTTTGAGATTTTATACACATGTGCTACTGAAATCTGAAGGAGAAGAAATATTTTCTATGGCATAGTTCCCTTTGGAGGGTCAACCCTTAATTTACAGATCATTATTATTAGATAATTCAATAGTGTTTGTGAGCTTGTCCAAAGGGAATAAATTTTATAATCACTTATCTTTTGAAATTGCATTAATTGTTGAACTACTGATAATAAAATTTAGATACTAAAGGTTTTTTCTAAGGCAGAGGTTATGTGGTCACATGGTGGAAAGAGCATTGGACTTTGGACTTTGGACCAGAGGTTGTGGATTTTCACCTAAAAATGAGGTGATCATACTAAGACTGAAAAGACAATTCAAGTCAGGAGACTGGAAGAGAAGCACAGGGTGTGTGTGTGTGTGTGTGTGTGTGTGTGTGTGTGTGTGTGTGTTAGAAAGGGGAGCTATAAGAGACATATTTTGGACATATTCCTCAGAGATGCCATGTTGAGATGTTTTGCAGATAACTGAACATCATCTACTTCTCAAGAGAGTGGTATGGCCTAGAGAATATAGGTCTGTTAACAACATAGCAGCACTAATAGAAGCCAAAGAGAAAAACAGATGACTTAGGGAGAAGGTGTGAAATGTAAGCCCTAAACTGACCCTGCAAGTGGTTTTTATTATTTTCCTTGTTGTTTCTTTTGGTTTTTGATGTTTGAACATAACATCTTTTCTCAAAGACAAAATTTTGCAAAATCACACAATATAGGACATACTAATCCAATAAATAATAGGACTTGGGGGAAAATTGGGATGTGACGGATCACTCAAAAGTCATAGATGTGTAACCATAACACTAACAAAAATAACAATAACCTTATTAAATTATCAGCATCGTCAAAAAGCATGTTAACTTCCTGATGAATTTTTTAGAAGAAAAATATTTGACAACTTGCTGGAAGATGGAGTAAGGAAGGGTTGAGGCCTCTGAGTTATAGAGGGAAGAGCAGAGGCAAACACTCAAGGCGCTTCCAAGTCAGAATACACACACACATAAAGGAAGGATGGAAAATGAATGCAGTCAGCTGGCTAGTGCACTTTGTGCTCAGCTTCTGTTACTTGCTGGAGCAAGATGTTAGGACATTGAGAAAAACCACTGTGAACCTGTACCTCACACTGATGTTAGCCCCATTGTTACCAGAGGAGCACATGGAAGAAACACACTTTTCTTTTCCTCTGATCTGCCTGGCCAAATAATATTTATAATTCATTACTTTCAGTAAGGCCAAGAGAACAGAACTTTCTGTATTCCAATCTATTTGCCATGAGATCCACCATGCCCTATTGTCTTATATCCCCTCATCTCCTATCCATTTCACACACGTATGTTTCCTGTCTTTTTTCTGTTGGATTTAGTTTGCACACCTTTGTGTAGGGAAGAAAAGAACTTAGAGGAAAAGGTTGCATTTAAGGGCAGGCTCTAAGAACTGATCATTAGAGAGATAGAAAGAGCATCGAGAAGAAAATGTTAGATTGGAAACAAAAGGAGGAGAGAATTTCAGAGTAGAGTTGTGAGTATAAGATCCTGCAGAGAGGTCCATTGAGATTATGGTGTCTCTCCAGTAAGACAGCACTGGTACCTTTGGTAAGAAAAGTTTTTGCATGGTGTGGTGAAGGCAGAGCCAGGCTGCCATACCAGGGAAAGGGAGCAGCAAAGAGTGAAGAAAGGAATGTGCTCCACTCTTTCAAGAAGTTTGATGTGGAAAGAAAAGAAAAAGGAGGACTGGCTGCTTTTTAGGGAGACATGCTGAAAGAGTTTTCTTTGTACGGCAAGGAACACTTAAACGTATCATTTGTAGATGGAAGAGAAGTAGCTACTGGGGAGGAAAAGGGAAATGATTGAAGATGAGAGAGCAAGAGTAAGAGAAGAGACTAAATAGAACGACTCTCCAGGGAGCTTATTTCCATTACATAATTCACTCTACAAACGTGGGCTCATCTTTGTTGCATTTCTAGCTCCTTCTGACTGGAAGTGTGATTTCTAGCAACATATTTATAGAATCTCCTCTGCCCCCCTTCAAACACTTTTCAATAAATGCTCCATGTGGTTCACTTGTAGAACTATCTCTACTATAGCAGTTTCTACCAGAAGTCATCTGCAGATAATGCAATTCACCAAGTCAGCAGGAAGGGTTGAATCCCTGGAACAACTAGGAATTGTTGCAGGCTGTTTCTGCTGTGACACAGCCCTGAAGTGGCCAGCAGATATTCAGCCTGAGTAGACCCCCTTTCTTACTGATCTATTGCCTGCCTAATTGTGCTTAACATTCCAAACATTATTAATTTTTAATTATTTACATTTAATTATCTGCATTACTTAAGCATTCGAATTCCACAGCTAATGTTCTCAATGAAATAGTTACTAAAGAGTCAAACCTCTTGGATTCCACAGAATAAAATGTTTTCAATTTGCAGCAAACCTTTCCTCCAGGAGGCATACTTGGCAGGCACTGTAGTGTTCTGGAGGTGGCTGCAGTCTGGGTGGTCATGGCTTCAGCCTTACCAATCCTTTTCATCTCAGGGACACTGTCAGCTCTAATGGGATGGATTGCTCTGCTTGGCATTAGCATTAGCAGGTTGAGTGCCGTTGGGACACTCATGCCATCTCTCTTCCCATTTCTCTTCTGTTAGGTTCAGAAAATGCATTAACAACGAGCCAGTTCTGGTGATAGGAAAGCAAAACAATATTATCGTGGTCAAAAGGCAGAGGCATGATGAAAACTAATAATAGCTCCTACAAGAGATGATTACTCACAGCTGATCAGCCAGAAAGCTTTTCCAGAGCAAAATCGGGACCCACTGTCAATGGAAATGCTGTTTCCAGAACAGAGGCCAAGGAAACAGGATTATTCACGCCAGCATTCTTGACATAAATATTTTATACCTCCATTATCCTTTGTACAGAACAAGGGGGCCCATGGTCAACAAAATGTGAATTGGTTTCAGTTCATTTTCTAGGAGTGGAGATGGATGGAATTGTGCTGATGTACCTATGCTCACTAATGGTACATCTCGCTTGTCACCAACTAGAAAATCACTGGGAGGGTTGATGATGTGATCTGTACGCATATAGTGGTTAAGACTGAGGGATATACACTGGACCTTCCTTCATTCCACAACTATTTACTGATCACCTGCTCGATGCTAGGCACTGTGCTAGGCACCTGAGAGATGGAATATAGCAAGACAAACATAGTTGCTTCCTTTATGGAACTTCTAGTCCAGTAAATACAAGACTCCCTGGATTTGAGTCACAATGGCTGCCTCCTAGCTGAATGACTTTGGGGAGCTTACTTAACCTCTTCAGACCTCAATTTGCTTATCTTTAAAATTGGAATAATCATAGTACTTTCCTCATAGGGCAGTGATGACTATTGAATTGTTGATATGGGAATGCATGTGAAACTCATAAATCGCAAGACTGGCACTTACAGGTTGTTTCACTGGGTTGTTGATTAGGTGTGCATGTATGGTTTCACTAAAAGCTTGTACTTGAGGCCTAACAAAATTAGCAATTTAATTATGAGTATTTAATAAACGCTATAATTACTGGACACAACTCTAAGTAGCAGAAGATACAGCTGGCGCGAGCAGGCAGATGTTAGAGAGTACAACTTTCTGAGTTTGGGTAACAAGTAGACACATTAGTCTTATTCCTGGTATGAAATAAGTGTTCAATAAATGTTTGTTGTTGTTACAGTTGTTATTATCATTATTAGGCCTTCATATTAAGCTGAAATTCATGTGAGTTTGTGCCTAGTAAGTAAAACTGACAAAATCGAGCACTGGCGTGGTACTTGTACATGTCAAATAGTAACTGTTAGCTGATGCACACGTGCACACCCACACAAGCACATACATGTTAGTGTGCATTTTTATTACAGGCTATTAAAAGCATTTGTTAACCAGAAGGGACCTTAGATATGATATAGTATGGTTCCCTCAGGATGATGAAACTCGAGGCCTGGAGGAAGGGAAGCAACTTGCCAGACCACACAGTGAGTGGTAAACCAGGGACCAAAATCTGGTCCTTTGCACCAGCTAGAGAAAGTCTGCTGGACCCCACCCTGCCTCTCTTCTAACTACTTTACAGCATGTACAATAACAGTGACAGTAAGTAATATCCACACCCTGCTGGCAGTCTGCAGGCGCCTTTCTCTTTCATGACAAGCTGAATTAGAAGCTTTGGAGTATACTGATTTTGCCTTCTCTGTCTCACCACCTTCCTGCCACCTGTCTTTTTGCATTCCTAATGAAAATAAAACCCAAATGCATAAATCATATGACTGATAGTCATAACTGGTTTTATTAGATTGCTGTAGCTAAGTTATGCATGTATAGATTCACTGAAAACTTTTTTTGACACCTCATAAAATTAGTATGTAAATTGGAGGTAAAATTGAATATCCCTGATTTAAATTACTGGGCACAGTTCTAGTTAGGTAGCATTTGGAGACAAGGCTTGGAGACAAGACATAGAAGATGTGGCCAGGGTGACCAGATGTCAGGATTGACAACTCTGTGAGCTTAGGCAATGGGTTCAATGTTTTTAAATTCCTTGTTCCCACAAGCCTCATAAATACTACCTTTGTGCCTTCTTAAATATGCAGTGTTTTGCTTAGCTGTGTGCATGAGGCATGCGACAGACAGCAATATTTAGAAAGTTAGGGGGCAGCACCTTCCAAAATGGACCTGGATTTATCTTTTTATCGTGTTTTTCTCCTGCTGAGGAGTTCACATTATCATCAACATAATAAACACCTCATCACTGATTATTTTTGTGTGAGGTAATCCACAGAGTTTTGTTTGAACCCCAAAAATCGAATTAAGAGAACTAGCTGCTGTTCTCACTTGCTACAGTGGGTGTGTCCCCCAAAAATATCCCACTTCCTAATCACTGGAACCTATAAATGTAGCTTTTTTCAGAAAAAGGGTCATTGCAGATATAATAAAGTTAAGGTTCTTCAAATGAGATCATCCTGGATTACTCAAGTAGACCTGAAATCCAATGATGAGTGTCCTTATAAGAGACAGAAGAGAAGATGACATGGATACAGAGAAGAGGAGAAGAGGCCATGGGAAGACGGAGGCAGAGATTGCAGTGAGGTAGTCACAAGCCAGTTATGCCTGGGTCACCTGAAGCTGGAAGAGGAGCCTTTAGATGGGGCAAGGCCTGGCCAACAACTTGATTTCTGATTTCTGGCCTCTAGAACTGTGAGAGAATAGATTTCTCTTGCCTTAAGCCACAAGGTATGTGGTAATTTGTTATGACTGCCTCAGAAAACTAACACACCTGCCAGCTGCAAGGTGGCCCTTCTCTGAATGCGAGGTGTTAGAAGGGACAGTGTCTCTCAGAGTCAATTCTGAAAAATACTAGTTGTGTGGGTGAAGAGATAGGTGGGCCTTAAATGGCAGAAGGAGTGAGTGAGATGAAAGTATGAAGAGACCAGACACCAAGACACCGGAGGGGGGGATTATTTTCTGCATAGGTGCATCACTTCTAAAAGTATTGTTTGTTTGCTTGTCTTCACACACATGCTTCCATTTATTCCCTCTTCTCATGTATGTGGTGGAAGAACACTCAAAATTGGCCTTTTGTCTTCTAACCTGTAACATAAGAACAACTTGAACTTCAGAACCAGCCATTTCAGCATGCAGTATTCCTGAAATTGGTTTTAGTTATTTCAATTAGGTATTTAAATCAGCATTCGTTTCTATTTTACCATTCATTCTCACACATTGGTCACATGAAGTGTCAATGTTCTTTTAGGTTTAGGAAGTTCACTTGCAGTAGATAAATCAGTCACCTAAAAGGTTACTGCCCAAAATCACTGGAGCAGTTGATACCACCAGTATCTATGACTGAGTGCATTCCTTCATTTGGTCTATGGAGATACTTATCAAGCCCTGTGTGTGCCAGACACCGTGTCTGGCATGAAGTGAACAGTGCGGCACAGAACAAATATGATTTGGCCCTTCTGGAGCTCTAAGCACAGCAGCACATCTTCTAGATCTCTGCTGACTCTGGACTTGGTGTTGCCCAAGATCTCTTCAGGATCTAGCTGAGTTGGTTTTGTCTTAGACTCTTCTGTCTCCCAGGCTGAATTAGAGAAACCAGACTCGAAAAGGCAGCTGTATGTGGTCATCTATCAGTTTCTGGGGACATGGGATGATGTGTTTGGCAGAAGTCTCCTCTCCTGTCATTCTCCACCTCCACAGACATTTAGAAGAGCTCCGTCCAGCTGCATATCTAGACAGAACTTAACTTGACATCCACAGTATCTGATTTGTACTGAATTTGCTACAGATACATAGAATCTGAAGTTTCCCTTCTAAAGGGGTATTTTGTGCCATAACAAATTCCATGAAAAACAACTCTATGTCCTCCCTAAGTGATAACAATATTAAGAGTGGAAATTGTCACCCACAAAGAACTTGACTAACAAATTCCCATTGGTTCTTACAGGCAACTTTTGTCTCCTCTCCTTCCTCTAGCCACAGTTAATGTTTGCTGAGATGTAAATTCACCCTCCACTGCTCTAAATATATTAGAGGTATCAATTCTTTTGTTCTTCATACAACCAGAGATAGGTGCTATTGAGACGTGACAATGTGCTAGCAGCCCCCACTCTTGCCACCTCCTCGGCCTCGGTATCCACTCTTCAGCCCGCCACTGCACTGTGGGAGCGCTCTCTGGGCAGGCCGAGGCCGAGGCCGAGGCCAGAGCCGGCTCCTTCCGCTTGCCAGGAGGTGGCGGGCCAGCGCGAGTTCCAGTGGGCGCAGGCGCGGGCTCCTTGGGCCCCCACACTCGGAGCGGCCAGCAGGTACCACCGGCCCAGGGCAGTGAGGGACTTAGCACCTGGGCCAGCAGCGGCGGAGGTTGCGCTGGATCCCCCAGCACTGCCGGCGATGTGCTCAAAATTCTCGACGGGCCTCAGCTGCCTCCCCATGGGGCAGGGCTCAGGACCTGCAGCCCGTGTGGTGCAAGCCTCCATGATGGGCGCTGCCACCTGCTCCATGACACCTGGTCCTATCTACTGCCCAAGGGCTGAGGAGTGCAGGCGTGGGTCAGGACTGGCGGGCGGCTCCGGCTGCAGCCCGGTGCGGGATCCAATGGGTGAGGCCAGCTGGGCTCCTGAGGCTGGTGGAGACTTGGGGAACTTTTGTGTCTAGCTAAGGAATCGTAAAGGCACCAATCAGCACTCTGTGTCTAGCTCGGGGTTTGTAAATACGCCAATCAATACTCTATGTCTAGCTCAAGGTTTGTAAATGCACCAATTGGTACTCTGTATCTAGCTAACCTAGTGGGGACTTGGAGAACTTCTCCGTCTAGCACTCTGTGTCTAGCTCAAGGATTGTAAACGCACCAATCAGCAATCTGTCTAAATGGACCAATCAGCAGGATGTGGGTGGGGTCAGATAAAGGAATAAAAGCAGGCTGCTGGAGCCAGGCAGCCGGCAACCCACTCGGTCCCGTTTCGCACTGTGGAAGGTTTGTTCTTTCGATCTTTTTAGTAAATCTTGCTGCTGTTCCCTCTTTGGGTCCACGCTGTCCTTACGAGCTATAACACTCACCGACTAGGTCTGCAGCTTCACTCCTGGCAGCAAGACCACGATCCCACCAGAAAGAAGAAGCTCCAGACACATCTGAATGTCTGAAGGAACAAACTCCGGACACACACTCACCGCGAGGGTCTGCAGCTTCATTCTTGAAGTCAGTGAGACCAAGAACCCACCAATTCTGGACACACTATTATTCCCATTTTACAAGTGAAGAAACTGAGGTAAAATTACTTGCCCAATTTTCAAGGACATTATGTGTAAGAGTTGGGACTCAAATTCAGATCGTTTGGCCCTAGGGTCCGCAGTTTGGGTCCGCAGTTTTTACCATTATGCTAGACTACCATCACAGAATCAGATCAACATGCATTGTTAACCTCTCTGTGACTGATGGTTGTTTAGCCAATGAATAACCAAACTGCAAAGAACCTGAGTTCCTCGACTACAGGTATTAATGTCTCTACTCTGAGCCGTGTAAAAAAAATAATTGTAGAAGAGAGGGAAATTGAAGATTAAAGCGTGGGGGTATTGCACTGAAGCCGCGCATTTACATGAGTTAAGAGTCCCTGATCACAGAGCACCCTCTCCAAACCAGCCTCCCATCCCCTGAAGGATGAGACCCCGCTGACTGACTTCTACCACAGAACGTGCAACCTTTGAAACATTTCCAGAAACAATACAACAGTCCTTCATAACAATGTAGGAATGAAGCTATCTAATTCCCTATATCAGCCATCAGAGGTACAAGTGACGTGAAAGTTTAACTGGAATCTTTTTTTCCTTATGTCTCAATGCATACTTTGCACTTTTAATTCAGCATTGTGACAAGTTCATACATCCAATTCATGGAAACTACTTATAAAATATGAAGACTCGTTAGCAACTAAGATTTGGTTAATACACATTTCAAATGTTGTGGGATTTCTTTGGAGTACAACAATACCTAAATGTTGCATTCTTTAACAAATTTTGGGGTATGGGTTTGTGCACACAGGGTGCCCAGCAGGTAATTTATTTCGTGATCATTTCCTGATGAGCACAAGGGCCCGATTACAGGCAGATCAAAAGAGGTAGGACTATGTCCCAAGTGTTGCTTCTCTAACCCCAAGGTTGCCCAATGCAATAGTTTTCATCCTGGTACATGCAGGCATGTTTCCTCTAAGGTGCAGTGCCAGAAACCTAGAGGAAATGTGTCTTGGTTTTGTCTGAGAAAACTGGCAACAATTCCTTTGGAATTGATTCCTTTTTTTAATTATTATTATTTTAAAGAGAATAGATGGCTATTATATCACTTCCGCAGCTAATAGTTTGTAGGTCAAGATGATCTAGTGCCAAGAAATGTGATACTCATTAAGATACAGCATGAAAAAGAGAAAGTTTTGTTTGTAAAGGATGTTTTTATTAAGTCACAGGCCCAAGGGAGTACAGAAAGCTATTTAGGGTACCAAGAATAAATTGTATGGCCCCTCTCTATTCCCTTTTTTTAATCCCCGTAATTATTTATTCTGCAACTTCTCCCCCAACAAGAATGTAAGCCACATTAGGGCTGGGGTTTTTGTTTATTGTGGCATCCCCAGTGGTGGTATGTATTCTGTATTTAAAATATATGAATGAATGAATGAATGAATTTCATCTGAAGAATGAGTCTTCCAAGAGAATTGCTTGTTAAAATAAGCCAGTGCATTGTCTATAAAGCAGCTTCTTTGATTGAGGGGCAAGCTCTCAGGTTAATGTGAGATAAGAGTTTCTGATTTCAGCATCCAGCCAAATGATACTGTTCTTTGAAACGCACTCTCTTCTTCCCTCCACTAGTTTTTCTTCCCTACGATTTGTTTTGGATCTGTAGTTACAGCATTTTCTGCTCAGAATTCACCCAAGGAAAAAAAATGTGTTTTGAGTTATGCTCATTAAGGTGAAAATCTGACCATATTTTGAGAAATAAGGGGTTTGGAAGCTCAGGACAGACCATCCCACTGCTCTCTTAGGGACATTGGGCCGCTGGAGCCTGGCCTAAAGAAGGTCTCCTGGGAAATCAGGACTGAGTCTGGGCAATGCTAGAGTCAGTGGGTAAAATCGCTTTGGGGTGTGGCACACATTGTAAGGGTCTGTAGAGCCCTCCATAATGACCTGAGCCTGGCCTGAGGTAGGAGTCATCTAAACCTAACAAAAGGTGTCTAGGGGACTTGGGGTTAAGGCCGAGTTATTCTTCAAGTACACAATTATGGTTGCCAGTAAAATGAATTTCATGCTTGAGGTGATATTTGTGGGAGAAAAAAAAAGGAAGATTAAAAGGCTGTGTCAAAATAGTGTTTTGATTAGACCAGAAGCATCGTTTTAGAAAATGCAAAATAGGAATGCAATAAAACAAACAAAACCCAAACAAACAAAAAATGCTTTGGACATGTCTTTCAGGGATGAACGATGAACCAAGGTCATAAATCATCCCCCTGTATTCTATTTTTCTATTTTTCAAGCGTTATGTTTCTCTATTTTGTAGACTTTCATGTTCTACATTGTGAAAAAATAACTAATGCACAATCCTGTATATTTAAGCTTGTATGATTATATTTGTCATCTTTTTAATTTGTAGAGGATATTTAATTTACTCTTTTCTGGAATATATGATAATCCTGTGCTTTACTTTCTCATGAAGGAGAGAGAGTAAAACGTTATGCACCTTGGTTTAAAAAGAACTAATTAGCAATTTCCCTCCGGTTCTCCAGGCTTATGGCAAATAACTTTCTTCCTGACAACTGAACTTTACAGCCCAACCTCCATTAGTCTTAATAGAAGTCACGCATTCTCTCCCACTTGCTGTGATATAAGAATAATTTTTCCTCTGAGTAGAATAATGGTTGTGTAGTCATTTAGGTAGTCTTAGAAAAAAATAGCCTTTTATTGTTGTTGTTGGGTTTTCTTTAATTCTGGGAATGAGACTAAGAGAAACCTTGTTCCATTTTACCGTAAATACTATTAATCCAGAGATGTGTCCTTTGTTTTCAGAAATAATTGATTTGCATTTAATGAGTGAATATTCAGAGTTTCTAGACTCAGATAAAACATCAAAATTATCCAGTGACCATGACTACATTTTAGAGTTACTACTTAGGTGGCCTAAACAAAAGCTTATATTTTCAGCACGACTACCATCTGAAAAAAAGAATGAAAGCTACCATCCACCATTCTGACGTAAATTAGACCCTGAAAGTATACAGTTTACCTCCACTATTATTGATTTATTCATTTCTGACCTCATTACCAAGACAGCTCACTCATTTCCTCCACCAGGTCCAGGACCAATATCTTACTTTAAGTAAAAAGTTTTCACTCAGAAAAATCTGGTTGACTTTTATATTTGACACAGTAGAAAACAGAGTTATGGTGCTGTTTTAAAAGAACTGGGGAGGTCTTTTAAACTGATTCCCAATCTACATAATAAGGCTGTCTTTAGCACTGTGCATTAGCAGCAAGTAATTACCTCCAACTAGAATGAAATGAGGGTCAAGAATGGTTCCAAGTAATCCAGTGGAAGTGTTACTTGCTTTATTGAACATGCTAATACAAAGCTGTATTTGGAAGAGTCAAAGAAGAAAAAATGCCTCAAACCCAAATTGCCTTATGAGCTTTTTCACAAGAGCAGTCCAGAGTGGTTTGTAAATGATAAATCTAAGAGTTGCGGTTATTTAGTTTTACCACTTTAAATTAATTCACCTAAGAATTTAAATGATTTTGGGTTTCTGTTTTTGTGTCTAAATTTAATGATGCATTCCGTGAATATAAGGATAAGCACACCCAGATTTTTATACATGTAACCAACCTACTTTCAAATAGGTGTGCCTATTCCCGAATAGATAGATTGGTGTCCTACCAGATTACAAATTAAGTAGACATGATTTATATGGTTTTAGTATGTGAAAGTATTAGCTGATGCTAATTTCTTCTTTTGAAATACTAAGCAAATGAAACATATTTACTAAAACTCAAACAAACTATTATTGATGTATAGTCATCTATAGTTCTAATCTGGATGGGTGACAATTCAAAGTCATAACAATAATTTATTTATTAGCAGCAAATTAGCTTTGAGAACAAAAATGCAATCAGCTCCAGAATTCATGCATTTTTTTCTTTCATTAGACATTAATCAACCAAAGTTTAGGGTGAATATATTTTATACATCTAGGTCAATAATAATACAAAGAATGCTGACCTAACAGCAATATCTTGCAGCTTTTTTTCCCTTCTAACATACAGCAGAAAACATGTAGAAAATAAGCTCTTTCAATGAAATAAGTAATTAGAAATGATGGATTGTTCAGATTTAAATTAGAGGATGATTATTTTAAAATGACAGAAGTATTGGAAGTTTATCATTCAAACCACCTTAAAAGTTTTTCCTAGTATACACTACAACAATAAAAAAAGGAACATTACAAAAAACTAAGACTTTGAGAGGCCAGCCATGGTGGCTCACACCTGTAATCCCAGCACTTTAGGAGGCTGAGGTGGGGAGGGTTGCTTGAGCTCAGAAGTTTGAGACCAGCCTCAAACTTAGAGAGACCCCATCTCTAATAAAAAATGTTTAATTAGCTAGGTGTGGTGGCATGCGCCTATAGACCCAGCTACTCAGGATGCTGAGGACGCTGAGTGGGGAGGATTGCTTGAGCCCAGGAGTTTAAGGCTACATTGAGCTATGATCATGCCGCCGTATTCTAGCCTCGGTAACAGAGCTTGACCTTGTCTCAAAAAAGGAAAAATAATGATAATAAGACCTTGGGAAACTTTTAAAGCAGAAGAGAAAATGTGGTCATATGTATAACTTCTCCTCAAATTCCTCTATCCTATGCTGACATACTCATATTCCTAAGAAAGATAGCCAGAGAGAATTGCCAGACAAATACAAACTTTTTTTTATCCTGCAGAAGTTTCCTGTCCTGCATTCTTGCCTTCTTGTCATCTTCAGATGAGATGAGCTTAATAGATCAGAAAAGTCAGGATACAGTAGGCTATGCTCCAGTAACAAATAAAACCCAAAGAGTGAACTGTTTAACACACTAAGTTTATTCTACACTCAAAAGTCCAAAATGAATCAGATGGCCCTCTTCCGTCTTATAACCTGCAAGGGTGCTGTGTCAAGAAAGAGAGAGCTAAAAGTTTCCATGAGATGTGTCTGTAAGGGCCAGGTTTAGAAGTGCCTTGTGAAACTGCACCCCCCCGCCCCTTCCGCCCCCTCCCCCCCAGCACCACATTGCATGGTTCAGGGCCTAGCCATGTGATCCCCACCTAAGGCAAGGGAGATTGGGGAGTGGGTGGCCCCCAAGAGGATGTGAAGTGGATCTTAACACTGTCCCTGCTGCAGGAGACCTTCTAGCTCCCTTAAGCTCATCAGGCTTAGCAGCCAGCTCTGTTTTCTCTCCTCAGGGCTGTGCTGTGGGCCCTCTGATTCTCCAGAACCAACATCCCTTCAGAGAAAGAAAATGTTTAGTGAAAGAGGAAGAGAGAGAGATGGAATGAGAGCACTAGCTCTCATACGAAGTCCCAAAAGCACAGGATTCCAGAAAGGAATTCATTCTGCACATCATTTTCTTCAAGTGGGGAGAGAGAGAGAGGTATGGGAGTGGATGCAGAGAGAGAGAGAGAGAGAGAGAACTATTGAAATAAGAATATACCCTTACACTTGAAATAAGTAAGAATATAAATAAGAATATCCTTCTCACTCTACTTTCCTTCCTCCCACGTAACTACTCCCACCATAGTGAATATGATAAAGTATGTATCTGATTTCTTTACTCAAAAAGATACCAAATGAATATGATAAAGTATATATCTGATTTCTTTACTCCAAAAAGATACCAAGAACCTCAAGCTTTCTTTCTGAGCCACTCCTCACCAACCTTATCTTCATTTCTTTTCTTTCTTTTTTTTTTTTTTTTTTGAGACGGAGTCTGGCTTTATCTCCCAGGCTGGAGTGCAGTGGCGTGATCTCGGCTCACTGCAAGCTCCGCCTTCCAGGTTCACGCCATTCTCCTTCCTCAGCCTCCGGAGTAGCTGGGACTACAGGCGCCCACCACCATGCCTGGCTAATTTTTTGTATTTTTAGTAGAGACGGGGTTTCACCATGTTAGCCAGGATGGTCTCTATCTCCTGACCTTGTGATCCACCCGCCTCGGCCTGCCAAAGTGCTAGGATTACAGGCGTGAGCCACCGCGCCCGGCCACCTTATCCTCATTTCTTAAAGTATAACTATAGCTGGGCCATTTTACATTCTACTGAATATTCTGTCACACTGTGGTCACCAGCATGAACGACACTTTGGAAGCTCATCTAACCAATATTTTGGATGTCTCCCAAGTGCCAAGTCTTGTGCTAACTCCATCCTGAGGCTGTGCTTCTCTCAAAGATCTTGTGTGTTCTAGCTGTTGACATCTGAATACTGACAGATACATTACAAGAAACACAGCTACTGTTGCTTGTAACCCACACCCTGAAGTGTGTTGCTGGGTATATGCCCAGCCTCACATCACACACAAAAATGCCTTCTGAGATACCAGTTGTGCACTGCTCTAGAATAATCACATCCAAGATGGGATGGCACATACATTAAAGACCAAAGCTTTGCTCTTCTCATGAGTGTTAAGAACTGGAAATTAGTTTCTTCCCAAGGCCAACTCTCACAGTCTTGATCTGTCAGAACTTACTGGGGTTGAGGAAAAAGGTGATGTTCTGAACATGGCCTGTTTGGACTTGTTTGGGGCTCAGTTTTGCCATCAGAGATGTTCCTTGCTGGCAGTGGCACTGGTCCACAATGGATAGAGCTGGCATGAGGAGCGGAAGCTGTAAACCAGGACACCAGAAGTTGCCCTTTTTAGACCCAGCTCTTCCACTAACTCACTTGGTGACCTTGGAGATGTCCTTTTGGCCTCTCTGAGCTCCAGTTTTCCTCATGTGTAAAACCTTGGACTAGACAAGGGTTTTTCCAGCTGTGACACCCTGTTATTCTGGGCATCCATGTTCCTGCCTCTGTAATTGAGGTCATCAGTCCTATGTCATACTGGGTCTGCAGGGAGGATGAATTGGAGCAGAGTCACCAGATTGATCAACTCGAGAGGCATCCCTCCCACAGCGACTCACCAGGAGAAAAACCATTAGACCCATCACCTCTGGAACTTGTTCACACTGATTTTGTTTTTTTTCTATAACTTCTAAATGCTCACAAACTGAAGAAGGCAATAACCCTTTTTCAGTCAGTGCAGCTACCAAAATGGAATGCAAGTACTTTTGCACCTACGGCTGAGCTAGCCTCTCCAAAATGTACTTAGCCCATTGCTGAGAAAGTCTGTAGGTTTAGAGAGAGGACTTTATAGAAGACAGAGCACTGCCTGTCACTGGAAGCCCAGCTTAGCATGAGGGGACTTGTCACACAGTACTGTGGTATTACGCACTTTTAGAGCTACCAATAAGCTCAGCCTTCTCCTTACCTTCACACGGATTTCTTCACACACACTTTACACACAGGGAAGTGAAGCCCAAAGAGGTTGATTAACCTAAGGTCATGCACGGTAGGAAGGACTGAGATGAGAACTGGCATCTTCTGACTCCTGACTGTTAGGCCAGTGCTCTTGCACTCTACTGCACTAAATAATTCGTAGACACACTCACCGACACAGGAATCTGGTATCAAGAACAGTGACATGATAATGGTATAGCCAATAATGGTACTTACATATACCACATATTTATTTTATATGTATATAATATGTACAGTATATATAATACATAAACTGAGACATGTAGACATGAACTAATTTATTCATTTGGTGACATATAGCTCAGTTGTTCCACTGAAGCAATTTTTTTTAAGTGCTTGTCAGGAGCAGGCATTAAACTAGTCACTATGATGGAATTTAGAGATAAATTAGAGCTCTGCCCTCAAGGAAATGATAGTAACGTATAACCTAAACCACAGACATGGGTAACAGTTAAATAAGGGAGAGGTGGGACTGATGTCAGAAGAGAGAGCTGGCTAGATTTGGGGAAATTCAAAGAAAGGGATGTATTTTTTTTTCCAGATTGAATGGGTTAGAGGAGGAAATACAAGGGAAGAGGTGACTGAACTGAATCTCCAAAGAAGAGTAGGTTGTAGGGCATAGAATAGGGAGTGAAAAGCCAGAACGGGACTAAAATCTCTGCATGAAGCCAAACAGCACATCAGTTGAGAAGTTTGATCTATGACAAGTGTGCAGCCACAACCAAGGGATAGCCAGTGTAAAATGTTTAGTAGTAGGTGAAGACCGGGAATGTGACTAATCTCATGAACCACCTGTGATAAATAAATCTTTGCTTTCTGATTTTGTTACACCAAAAAATAAAGAAAAGAAAGAAAAGCCATTAGAAAACTTGTAAACCTGGTGTCTAAACTACAAGCAAATTGAAACTGACCCAGCTCACTGTTAAGAGTCTCTTTGTGAGAGAAACTAGAGCATTTTCCTGTAAAGTTGACAGGGTTTACAGTTGTAATAGGCCATTGATTCTGAATACACAAATCTGAACAAACCAAGGGTCAAATCAGTCGCCCTGAAAGACGGCAGCTGCAAAAGGTAAAAGCCAGATGCAACAGAGTTAACCTACATCACCACTTTAAAGAGGAGCAGGGCTGTGATTGTCTCCACTGAAGAACAAAATGAAGATTGGGTTTAAACCAGTGTTGTGCTGGTAAATATTTGAACACTAGCTCTGTTTAAAAATGTGTATGTGTCAAGAACAGAAAACCAAACACTGCATGTTCTCACTCATAAGTGGGAGTTGAGCAATGAGAACACATGGCACAGGGAGGGGAACATCACACACTGGGGTCTGTTTTGGATCTGTAGTTACTGGGGGCCTAGGGAAGGGATAGCATTAGGAGAAATACCAATATAGAATGACAGGTTGATGGGTGCAGCAAACCACCATGGCATGTGTATACCTATGTAACAAACCTGCACATTCTGCACAGGTACCCCAGAACTTAAAGTATAATAAAAAAGATAATATTTTAATGAAATATTAAAATTAAACTGCCAAGAATGTATATTTTTTAAAGTGTGTGTTTATTATTAATTTTCCCAATAAAGAGCACATAATTTACAAATAACAATAAAATGTTCAGTGTTCTTTGTTCTAAATTCCATGTACCCAATTGTTTCTTTAAGAATGTTTTTATTGATTTTTGCCAAATTATTGTATCTATAGCTAACCTATGGGTGCAACTTCTGAATGAATATAGTCCCAAAATAATATGGTTAGTATTTTTGGTTACCTTAGTAGGTAAGAAGAAGGTGAAACCAAAAAGACCTGTGTTGGAACCTCATTTGCTCCTCAATAATATGAGTAACTTCCTTACTGAATCAAATAACAGTTTTCAAAGAATAGACCACCACTATTTTTCCAGTTTTGTGCTTCTCATGATGTAATGTCTACAAACACAACACACTTTGAAGTTTAATCTGTAATATTTACATTTTCTCCATCTGTTTCTAATAATCAACAGTATAGCAAATCAAGTCCTGATTGGTGGTGTTTGCTTATTTCTGTGGTACAAATACTTCCTTATAGCTGGTTTCCAGCTACCATCAGATATCACTGAATGCAGAGCTGGGAAGAGGGGTACAGTAGCAGACCTTACATTTTCACTATTATGAATATGTGCCTGTGTGTCCCCAAGTCTATGTGTTGAAGCCTTAACTCCCAATGTGATGGTATTTGGAGGCAGGTCCTTTGGTAGGTAATCAGATTTATGTAATTAGGTTTAGATTAGGTCACAAGTGTGGGGTCCCCATGATGAGATTAGTGACGTTATAAAAAGAACCAAAGTATTCTATAACACTGTAGTTAAATATGAACAGAATTAACAATAATACACATATTTAAATAGCTAGAATGAAGATATTGAATGGTCTCAACCCAAAGAAATGATCAATGTTTGAGATGATGGATATGATTAGCTGATCTGATTTACTTGATTACCCTGATCTGATCTGATCACTATGCATCCATTACCCTGATCTGATCACTATCCATCATGTATATTGCAACATCACTATGTACCCCATAAACATGTACAATTATTATGTGTCAATTTTTTAAAACTAAAAAGTTTAAAAAATTAAAAATAAATGTAGAAAATAAAAACATCATGGTCACAAAAAAATAAAAATTAAAAAAGAAACCAGAGTTTGCACTTGTGCACTCACTTGCCTGCCCCATCACTATAAAGGAACGCCCTCCCTGTGCTTCCTCTTTCTCTTGTTACCACTGACTCCCCATCCTCTCACAACTGCTAATCTGTTCTCCATCTCTATAGTTTTATTTTCAGAATGTTATAAATATAGAATTATACGTACATTACTTTTTGAGATGACTTTTTTCACTAAGGATAATTCCCTAGTTTCATCTACATAGTTGCATGTATCATTCCTTTTATTTCTGAGTAGTATTCCATTGTATAGATAAGCCAGAGTTTGTTTAACCACTCACCCATTGATAGACACGTGGGTTGTTTCCAGTTCTTTGCTGTTATGGATAGAGCTGCCATAAACGTTTGTGTATTTTGTATATAGACTTTATGCGAATGTAATTTTTCATTTTTCTGGGATAAGTGCCTCAAACTGATTACTGGGACATATGATTGCTGCAAGAAACTTCCAAACTATTTTCCAGAGTGCCTGTATTATTTTACTTTCCCACCATTGTGTATGAGAGATCAAGCTTCTCTGTATTCTTGCCAGCATTTTGTGTTGTCACTGTTTTCCATTTTAGCTGTCCTAATTGCTATGTGCTGACATCTCATTGTGGTTTTAATTTGCATTCTCTAATGGATAACGATGTTGGATGTCTTTTTATGTGTTTATTTGCCACCCATATCACCTCTTTGGTGAAATGTTTCCTCATGTCTTTTACCCATTTTCTAACTGGAGTTTGTTTCTTTACTATAGAGTTTTAAGAGTTCTTTATGTATTTGAGATATAAGAACTGTGTCAGATATGTGGTTTGCAAGTTTTTTCTCCCAGTCTATAACTTGTCTTTTCGTTCTCTTAAAAGAATCTTTGGCAGCATAAAAGTTTCAAATGTTGATAAAGTTCAGTATATCAATTTTTGCTGTCATTTCTAAGAACTTTTTACCTAGATTTACATCCTTTATATTTTCTCCTATTTTAAAATAAAAAGTGTTATAGTTTTACATTTTCATTTAAATCCATGATCCGTTATGAATTAATTTTTTATGTGGTGTGAGATTTTAAAGCAAGGTTCAACTTTTTGCCCGTGGGTGTCCAATTGTTCCCGTGCTGTTTGTTGAAAGTTATCCTTTCTCCAGTGAAATTTTTGTTTTTAATATAATTGACTTCATTATAAGTTTTAAAAATAATGCCTGTGCTTAACAGCTGGCTCACAAAATTCATAAAAATTTATCAATCAGTTCTGGGAGCCAGCACAGGATGGCTCCAGCACTTTATTGGTTTAAACTTTATTGTATGTTACTGATTAGGAGGGAAAAAGCAGTCATAGGGATGGTTAGAAATGATGAGTATTCACCTAAATGCCCATCAGTGAGAGACTGGACAAAAGAAATGTGGTACATATATACCATAGAATACTGTGCAGCCATGAAAAGGAACGAGATCATGTCCTTTGCAGGGACATGGATGGAGCTGGAAGCCATCATCCTTAGCAAACTAATGCAGGAACAGATAACCAAACACTGCATGTCCTCACTTATAAGTGGGAGCTGAATTATAAGAACACATGGACACATGTGGGGGAACAACCCACACTGGGGCCTGTTGGAAAGTGGGAGGGGAGGGAGAGTATCAGGAAGAATAGCTAATGGATGCTGGACTTAATGCCAAGGTGATGAAATGATCTGTGCGGCAAACCACCGTGGCACACATTTACCTGTGTAAAAAAACCTGCACATCCTGCATATGTACTCCTGAGCTTAAAATAGATGTTGAGAGGAAAAAAAGAAATAGTGAGTGTTTGTAAATAAATACATATTTAAAACATTATAAAAACATAAGGGCCCAGAGGTAGCATTAGTATCATCTTGTAGAAAATTAAAACTCAGGTTTGAAACTCACATTTTGCTAGCCTCAGAGGGAGGAACCAGGAATGGGATGTAATTCATGCTATTACTTTGAAATTGCTTAATTAATAGATTGCTTTCAAACTAATTGGGTGGCCAGGAAGCTTAGTAGAATAATCATGGCCTCTGTGGTCAAATGGAGCTGGGTCTGAATCTTGGCTCTGACATTTACCAGATTTGAGGAAATGCCTTATTCACCATCAGTTTTCCTTAGTGTTAAAATGGAGAGAATGCCAAGAATCAAAAGCTGTGTTCATTAATTTAACAAATACTTGATGAGTTCCGGTCTATGGAGAAGGGATTGGGGATATAGCAGTGAGCAAAACAGTCATGATTTTTATCCTCAAAGAGTTTACAGTCCAATGAAGAGGTGGACAGTGGACAAATAAGCACATTAGTGAAATGGTATTACCATCGTGCTAAGTGACATGAAGGAGAAAAAGCAGATGTAGTGTTTTAAACAGACAAACCCAACACTTAGCACTTTTCCCAGCACACAGAGTTTGCTCAGAGGCAGCTATTCGTATTGTTGCAGATTCGGGTAAGATTACTGTGGCCCAGGCAGAGGTTTGGAGGCCTGTCTGGGCACCTGACCACTGTCATCTGTGTTGCATATTGTAGTGCTCATTTTGCATACCAAGCTGAATTGGATGTGCTTCAAGGTGCTCCTCTTACTCTAAAAATCTGTGTCCCTTAGGTGTGTCAAGCAGGGATGAGTTTAATTTCTTACAAAAGGTGAGGGTAAATTCAGCAGTCAATATGGTAGTCATTGAGTCAGTTGCTATATGTATTTACATTTTAATAATGTTTTTCTGTTATATTCCCTACTCATTATGCCTTTTTAAAAATGGAGTAAATTATGAAAAAAGACTTAAGGAGCTAGAATCCTAGGACAATGAGATGACTGCTGAAAGTGTTTACCAACTTTGCTTCCAACTGTTGGCACATATTGAGTTTTGTTTGGACGTAAGTTATTGTTAGTCAATGTTTTTTTGTAATGAAGTCCATAAATCCACATTAAATACACATCCAAACTTGTCGAGGTCCTTTTGATTTTGCATATTTCATCAGAATAATTCACTAAACTCAATCCGAGTCTTTTTCGTTTTAAATTTTTGCGATTTTCCACTAAGTGTCCTCTGACTTATTGAGCAGCAAGTGCAGTGTTGGCTGCCTGGGCAGGGAAGGGAACAGCAGGGGCTATGTAGGCATCTGAGTGATTCAGCTTCTTGGCTCTTGTTCTTATGGTTTAAAATAGAAGGAATAATCTTTTCACTACTGTCTCCACCACCTCCGTTTTTCAGTGGGAAGATGAGGAGTAAGAGCTATATGGTTAGTTATTTTCTGTTTCCTTTCTCTAATTTCTTTTATTATCAAATTGATACTGCCTTATTGTAGGAAATTTGGAAAATAAAAACTACAAAGGGGAAAATAAAACTTATCTATAATGTTACTTTTAGGAGTCATCGTCTCCCATACTTTGAAACCAGATGTGATAATTCCATAATTTCAGGGTTAGACTCTATTAAAAGTCCCTACTTATGCCTCTACAACACTTTGAGACTAATGGAGGAAGCCATACACCTAAGTGAGGCCCAAGATCCAGAAAAGAAGAAAAAAAAAAAAGCCTGGGTAAGAGCCATATAATGCTGTGTTACAGGAACTATTCTAAATACATTGCAAATATGTTTCTTACAACCACACTTTATGGGTACTATTATTACCCTCATTTTTCTATAGTCACAAAAGCAGTAAGAGTTAGAACCTGAATTCAGGTCCAGCAAGACTGGTTCCAGAGTCCACAGGCTGACAAACTTTGTAATAATACAGAAAGCTGAGTAACCGTTTCCCACTTCCCTCCTCCCCTCGCTCATTCCCTCCTGTAGGAAGTCAACACTTCCATTGTTTCTTTATCTCACTCATGGCCCAGTATTGACTTTGTTCCTATTTTGACTTGTTATGTGATGTTGTCTGTCACTCCTGTGAGTGGAGGAATTGTTTTGTCCCATTATCCTCTTTCTAGAACTTTCCCTCCACTCACTTTTACTGAAGGCCAGCTGTATTTCCGTGACCTAGCAATATAACTCACAGCTATCTCCTGTGAAAATCTGGCAGTTTTACACAATAACTAAAGTCACATACAATCCTTAGCATAGATTTGGGAAGAACAGAGGGAGATGATTAAATGCAGTGTTTAACATGGGGTCGGGGAGGTTTTGTGAGGTCACTGAGGGGCCGACAACTCCTTCAAACCATCAGGGAGATAACCTCTATTGATTGGTGTATTTTTCTTGAATTTTTTTCTATGCATACACTTTTCTGAAGTTTATTTTATTTGTTTTTATTTTACCCAACTTGTGATTTTGAAATCACTCAAACCTGTAGAAAAATGGAAAGTATTTTCACTGAAGACTTTTTACCTTTACCTACTCTATTAGTTTCCTGGGACTGCTATAACAAATTACCACAGACTGGGTAACTTAAAACAATATAAATTTATTGTCTGACAGTTCTGGAGGCCAGAAATCTTAAATGGAGGGGTCGGCAGGGCCAGGGCCATGCTCCCTCTGAAGGCTCTAGGGAAGAACTTTTCCTTTCGTTTTCCTACCTTCTGGCAATTGCCGGCAGTCCTTGGGTTCCTTGGCCTGTAGAGGCGTTCCTCGAATCTTTGACATCACATGGCCTCCTTCTTCATGGTTCTCTCTGTTCCTCCTCTCTTCTTATAAAGAATACAATTGTGTTGGATTTAGGGCCCACCCTAAGTCAATATGACCTCATCATAATTTAATTACATCTGCAAAGGTCCTATTTCCAAATAATGTTACACTCTGCTGTTTTGAGAGGACATTAATTTTAGTGGATATTACCCAGCCCAGTACACCTGCAGTCACCAATTATTAACATTTTGACACATTTGTTTTATTTTTAACTGCATCTGTCCACCCACCCACCCATACACACACACAGATTTTGTTGATCCATTTGAAAGTACTAGACACGACACTACACCCCTAAATACTTCAGCTGCTGGTATCTAGCAGGCAAAATAACATTTTCTCTACATAAGCACAATACTACTATTATCTCATTTAATATGAATACCATAATATCTGATATAGAGATCATAATCATATTTCCCCATTTGTTCTAAAAACATTCTTTATGGCTGAAGGATTTTTTTCTCCACAAATCAAGACTTAATAAAGGATGAAACATTGCACTTATTTATTATGTTTCTTTATTCTCCTTTTAGCTAGAAGAATACCTCCCCCCTTTTTTTTTTCATGATACTCATATTTTTGAAGAGTCCAAGCCAGTTGACTTTGAGAATGTACCATATTCTGGGTTTGTCTGATTATTTTTTCATTATTAGATCGGATTAAGCATTTTTGGAAAGAATTCCCCGCACTGTCTACCCCAGTTGCCTGACATCCTGAAGCTCGCGATGCCCGTTTGCTCTGCTGGTAGTGATGCCACATATGACAGCTCTGCTGGGGTGCCGGCAACCGCTTCTCTGCACAGTCATGCACATTGTTTCGCGGTTCTTTCAACTCCGGCTTCACAACATCTTTTTATTTGTCCTTTTTTCTTCAGAGTTTTGGATTTCTGATTAGAAGTGTTTAGAAAATATATATATTTTTTGTAGACATTTAACTCAGTCCAGCGGTAGTGTTAGTTTTCTTCTGCTATGTAGTTGTTTGGAAGAAAAGAATTTTCACCTGCTGAAATGTTTTGACTCTCATTTTCTAAAGTTTTATAGTGGCTTTGTGGGGATGTCATCTGCTGTTTTATGTTTTAATTGTCTTGCATTTTCCTGTACCAACAAAACCAGATGATTCTGTGTAGACAGCAATAAGGTTTTGGAGAGACTTAATTGATTTCCTGGGTCAAGAACACTGTCTTTTGTTGATATAGTGAAGTTTGTTTTTTTGTTTTTTAGTAGTAGATGGCACATTTTGTGTGACGGGATGGGGGTGGTAGTGTGCTGTCTCTTCTTCCTGAACACCCCTTAATTTCATGACCATCATATCTCCCCTGCCAGGTAAGTCTGATGTCATATGGCCTCCTTCCTCATGGGTCTCTCTGTTTTGGATGCTTACTTTCTTCTACTGCTTCACTATCTAGGCTCCAAGGGCACCTCCAATCCCAAAAACGCCATGCCTGAACGTGCATTCTCAAGCCTCCTCCCTTCATGCCCAAGTAGCTCTGATTCACCAGGTCATTGACCTTTCTGTCTTTACCCTCTTGGGTGTAACATTTTCTCACCGGGAATGATTTTATCTGTGCTCTTCCACTTGCTAGGCCCCACTGCCTCCTCCTCTTTCCCAAGCATTCTCTGGCTGACTTTCGGCTCCAGCAAGGCCTTCAGCGCTGGCTCTGCAGGTGTTAAATTTTTATTTCCCCACCTCTGTGTAAATTGAGATTTGTAGCATTCTCAGTCTCTTAGTTATGTTGTAGACAGGGGTTATAGGTGGTTTTATTTGCTCTCCTTGTTCATCTCTGTAGGTTTCAGAAAATACGTGTGGAGAGATCCATATTTAGTTAATGTCTAGAAACTCCAAGCCTGGTATATTTATTTTTGCTTCATTGATGTTTTCATGTAAATACAACTGTATATTTCACGTTTTAAAAATCTGACATGGTCCTATTCATAGCGTTGGAAGTTCTGGCCAGGGCAGTCAGGCAAGAGAAAGAAATAAAGCGTATTCAATTAGGAAAAGAGGAAGTCAAATTGTCCCCATTGGCAGACGACATGATTGCATATTTAGAAAAACCCATCATCTCAGCCCAAAATTTCCTTAAGCTGATAAGCAACTTCAGCAAAGTTTCAGAATGCAAAATCAATGTGCAAAAGTCACTAGCATTCTTATACATCAATAACAGACAAACAGAGAGCCAAATCATGAGTGAACTCCCATTCGCAATTGCTTCAAAGAGAATAAAGTACCTAGGAATCCAACTTACAAGGGAGGTGAAGGACCTCTTCAAGGAGAGCTACAAACCACTGCCCAATGAGATAAAACAGGACACAAACAAATGGAAGAACATTCCATGCTCATGGATAGGAAGAATCAATATTGTGAAAATGGTCATACTGCCCAAGGAAATTTATAGATTCAATGCCATCTCCATTAAGCTACCAATGACTTTCTTCACAGAATTGGAAAAAACTACTTTAAAGTTCATATGGAACCAAAAAAGAGCCTGCATTGCCAAGACAATCCTAAGCCAAAAGAACAAAGCTGGAGGCATCGTGCTACCTGGCTTCAAACTATACTACAAGGCTACAGTAAACAAAACATCATGGTACTGTTACCAAAACAGAGATATAGACCAATGAAACAGAACAGAGCCCTCAGAAATAACACCACATATCTACAACCATCTGATCTTTGACAAACCTGACAAAAAAAGAAATGGGGAAAGGATTCCCTATTTAAATGAATGGTGCTGGGAAAACTGGCTAGTCATAAGTAGAAAGCTGAAACTGGATCGCTTCCTTACACTTTATACAAAAATTAATTCAAGATGGATTAGAGACTTAAATATTAGACCTAAAACCATAAAAACACTAGAAGAAAACCTAGGCAATACCATTCAGGACATAGACATGGGCAAGGGCTTCATGTCTAAAACACCAAAAGCAATGGCAACAAAAGCCAAAATTGACAAATGGGATCTAATTAAACTAAAGAGCTTCTGCACAGCAAAAGAAACTACCATCAGAGTGAACAGGCAACCTACAGAATGGGAGAAAATGTTTGCAATCTACTCGTCTGACAAAGGGCTAATAATATCCAGAACCTACAAAGAACAAGTGAAAAACAAGCAACCCCATCAAAAAGTGGGCAAAGGATATGAAGAGACACTTCTCAAAAGAAGACATTTATGCAGCCAACAGACACGTGAAAAAATGCTCATCATCACTCGCCATCAGAGAAATGCAAATCAAAACTACAATGAGATACCATCTCACACCAGTTAGAATGGCAGTCATTAAAAAGTCAGGAAACAACAGGTGCTGGAGAGGATGTGGAGAAATAGGAACACTTCTACACTATTGGTGGGACTGTAAACTAGTTCAACCACTGTGAAAGACAGTGTGGCGATTCCTCAAGGATCTAGAACTAGAAATACCATTTGACCCAGCCATCCCATTACTGGATATATATCCAAAGGATTATAAATCATGCTGCTATAAAGACACACGCACATGTATGTTTATTGTGGCACTATTCACAATAGCAAAGACTTGGAACCAACCCAAACGTCCATCAATGATAGACTGGATTAAGAAAATGTGGCACATATACACCATGGAATACTATGCTGCCATAAAAAAGGACGAGTTCATGTCCTTTGTAGGGACGTGGATGCAGCTGGAAACCATCATTCTCAGCAAACTATTGCAAGAACAGAAAACCAAATACCGCGTGTTCTCACTCATAGATGGGAATTGAACAATGAGAACACTGGGACACAGGAAGGGGAGCATCATACACTGGGGCCTATTGTGGGGTGGGGGGAGGGATAGCATTAGGAGATATGCCAAATGTAAATGACGAGTTAATGGGTGCAGCACACCAACATGGCACATGTATACATATGTAAAAAACCTGCACATTGTGTACATGTACCCTAGAACTTAAAGTATAATAAAAAAGAAAAAAAAATCTGACAAGGTATAGTATAATTTATCTATCTTTTTTGTGGTTTGCTTTTTACATTTAACTCTTTAATTCTTCTGGAATTGTTCTTTGCTTTGGCTTGTTTATCTAGACCTTCTGTTCTTGCCTATGGCCACAATAGAACATAAGGAAACATGGCCTAGTTTGCTTAGCAATGGACAGATGCTTAGAGAAATGAGGGGCAAGTTCAGGCCTTGTGCAAATGTGATCCAAATGTGGTAGATGCTTGCTGAAGCACAGAATGGACAAGACCAGGGATGACCTGACTGAGAGTTTCTTAGGAAAGTTGAGTGTCGGTCTCTTGGCACTTGAGGCTCTCATTTCTACAGAATTTTTCAAGGACCAACTGTCCATCAAATCTGGCTGCTCGTCAGATGCCTCAAAACAACTTTATGGCTTGTCACATTCTTAGTCACTTGCTTATGGCCCAAATTCTCTACTAACATTTCAACTTCTCATGAGTAGTGACTACTTCCTTGTCTCGGAGGACATCCAGCTGGAGCCTTGCCCAAAGTGAGTTCTCAGAGACAATTCAGTCACCTTTGAAAGCTTCTATCCTGAGATCACAAAAGGTGTTACAAGAAAAGCAGTGTATTTTTCTTTGGAGATAGATAAGAAAAGAAAGACACCTGAGCAGGAGTAAGTAGAAAAGGTGCTATGCAGCCTCTATGAGGCCTGACCCTGTGACATCCTCAGGTCCTCTCCATTTTGCTCAAGAAGAACTGAAAAAAAGGAAGCCTGTCAATACCCCACTTTTAAATATACACTATGTTGGTATATTCACCAGCAGCCACCCAGATCCTGTCCGAAGTTGCCCATAAAGCACTTTTGGAGAGGCTGATTATGGATCCAATTAAGAATCCGTGTACTGCAAATTCTAAAGGTCTGGCATAGAGTCCTGTGAGCTATCCTGTTTACAATTGTTACTAGCAGCACACACATGTCTCTGGAATGCAAAGAAGAAAGAAAAAAAAAGACAAGGAACATGAAAATTGGGTGATGTTAGCCTCCCTTGGATAAAGCCCATCAATGATTTTTGTTGTCTTGGGGTGAGGAACAAATCCTTAACAGAACTAATATGATCCTCCATGATCTGCCCATGCTGGCTTCTCCCGCATCATTTGCTACTCCAACTCCCTTGCTGCCTGTGCACCAGCCCCTGGCCTCATTTCAGTTTCTCAAACATTCTGAGTTTCTTTCCACCAGAGGGTGTTTGCATATGCTGTTCCCACTCCCTTGAATGCAGCTACTCCCTCTTTTTCCTGAGTTAATGCTTGGATATCTTTCATATCTCAGGTCAAATTTCACTTCTTCAGAAAGTCTTCCTTGATTGTCCCTCTTACACACACTTTCTCATAGCAACTGGTATTTCCAGGGTATTTCTTGCAGTTGTAATTTTACATCTTTTGCAGAATCCTTTCACTAATAATGTTCTTCTCCCTACCCCACCAGGCTACAATCTCCATGAATGCAGAAAAAGAGTTTATTTTTGCCAACCATTGAAATCCATGTGCCTAAAATAAAGACTGGCCCACAGAAGATGCTGAATAAAATGTTTGTGGTGTGCATGAATGAAGTGATTAATGTAAAGCAACTGGTGAGGGCTAAATGTCCAAAGTGAAATGAACACTGAACAATCATGTGGGCAGATAAACAGTTGGCTGATTTTTTTTAAGAAGTCATTCTTTGGTAATCTCTGACAAAGATGCTGAAACAACTGAATATATACATAGCTGAGAGACAGATGGAATAACTAAGACAAAAGTTGAGGAAGAAGACTGAAGAAAACATGATAAAAAATTCAGAGCTATTTGCTGGTTGTGTCTGAAAGTAGTGTTCATTTCTAGTCATATCACTGCCATAAGGAGTTGAAAGACAGTGAGGAGAACCTAAGAAGGGCAGCATGGATGGCCCCAGATTAAATGTCAAGCCGCTCACAGAAAGTTTAGAGACTTACAGTAGAAAGTCAAAAGGACTCGAAGGAGATGTAATTACAGATTCAAAGCTCCATGACTGTATGTGATAATGTCACCTGCTTTCATTTTTACAGAGACCTATTTACACAACACAGATCCTAAAGCGCAGATTTGGAAAATTCCAAGTAAATTTATGAAGGGTTTTTTCAATAGCGACAAAAGGACCTAAAGGCATAGGGTAGTGGAAGGTATTAAAGTTGCTATGTGAGAAGAAACACTTGAATCTGTGAATGAATTCTCTTTCTTTTGCCCTAACTCTCTGTCTCTGTCTAGTGCATGTGCACACGCATTTATATTTTAAGAAAAGTATTTTTAAAAGGAATCTAACAAAGACATGGTGTTAATTTGAATCTTTTAAACCAAAATACTGCATATTCATTCTGCATTTTAATCAGATTTTTTCATAATCTGAAAGAAACAGATATATGGCTGCTGTCATCCACTCATTAGTATATTCTATTGACTCCAAAAGTAGAGGGAGATTTGTAATTCTTTACTGTTTACCAAGAGCATTGAAGGAAAAAGCTGAACATTGACTTTTTTTTATAGAGTTGTTATATTACACTTCATATGGGTATGGAGATGGAATTGGCTTCTCAAAGCATCATCCGTGATATTTATCTCCTCCTCCCTATAGAAAAGTTGTGCACAGGATTATTAGGGACATTTGTGGAAGGTCTGGTGAGAATAGAAAAGCAGGGAGGTGGGAGGATGACTGGGAACAGACTGAGCTAAGGCAAGGTTAAGTGAGACCCTGATAGTAAAGAGAGATTGCCTGTTAGCTAGAAGTTATTGAATTACTTATCACATTAAAGAATGTGGCTAAAGGCTCAAATAGCCATATTTTTTTCCAGCTAGAAAATAAATCATATTTAACATGACCAGCCAATGCTTTATTGATAATAGGCTAAGATCACACAGCAAGTGCTCAGGCTAATAGGATTGCTATGCACTTACAACCATTGCTATTACAGCAGATACAATTCTGCCTGCAAAAGCACCATGGAATTGTTCATGACCAAAGACTTGAGTTGTCCTGAATATCTTTGACCTTGAGAAGAGGAGATAAATAGGACTGAGCAACATGGGGACTAAGAAAGACATTCAGGACAGACCTGAATTGAAGAATGGGGTGTCCAAATCACTAGCCTGGTCTGGTTTAGGTGACTATCATATACAGAGTGGATTGGGAGTCTTAATTTAGTAGGTAGGTGGAGGCTGCCAGAAGCACTCGGGCTGTTTCTCAAAAGCAGGTGAATACTTCGATTATGTCCTCTTTTGTCCATTTTCACCTCCACATTTGTGGTAGACAGAACAAAGGTCCACAAATATACCCATGTCCTAATCCCCGAGCCTTTTAATGTGTTACCTTACCTTACTAAATAATTTACCTTGACTTACTGAAAGGGACTTTGCACATGTGATTAAGGTGAGGGGTCTTGAGATGGGGAGATAATCTTGTATTATTCCATTGTGAACCCAACCTAATCATATGAATCCATAAAAGGGGAGAAACTTTTCCAGCTGAAGTTGAAGTCAAAGAGAGATATGCCTACAGGAAAATGCAATGTTTTTGAAGATAGAGGTGGGGGCCATGAGCCAAGGAATGTGTGTGGTCTCTAGAAACTAAATAAAGCAAGGAAACGGATTCTTTTTTGGAGTCTTCAGAAAGGAACACAGCCCTGCCAACACTTTGATCTTAGCCCAGTGAGGCCTGCTTTGGACTTGAAACCTATAGAACTTTAAAATAATAAGTTGTATTGTTTTAAGCCCCTGTGTTTGTGGTAATTTGTAACAGCAGCAATAAAAATAATAATAATAATAAAGTCTCTTAATCCAAGTTGCCAACACCACTTGTCTGAAGTACTTACTGTAGTAATCTTCATACGGGTTTCCCTGCTTCCAGTTCTGTCCTTCCAAAACCCACAATTGTTCAGAGTTGTCCTCTTGAAAAATACCAGGTCAGTGATATTTCCTGGCTCAAAACTATCCAATGAATCCATGGCCCATAGCATGAAACCCAGAATTCTAAATGGCCCCTTTCAACCTCTTATCACACTACTTTCTCTCTCATGGGCCCAGAAGTTCCCCCTCAGAGATAACATTTCTGACTTTTATGATTGCTTTCTTGACTTTTTTTCATAACATGATTGTCTATGTATAATTTGATTTTGTCAGGTTCTTAAAAATTATGTAAGTATGATAATACAGTAACTATTTTTATTATTATACTTTAAGTTCTAGGGTACATGTGCAAGTTTGTTACATAGGTATACATGTGCCATGTTGGTTTGTTGCACCCATTAACTTGTCATTTACTTTAAGTATTTCTCCTAATGCTATCCCTCCCCCTGACCTCCACCCAACGACAGGCCCTGGAGTGTGATGTTCCCCACCCAGTGTCTAAGTGTTCTCATTGTTCAATTCCTACCTATCAGTGAGAACATGCAGTGTTTGGTTTTCTGTCCTTGTGATAGTTTGCTCAGAATGATGGTTTCCAGCTGCATCCATGTCCCTGCAAAGGACATGAACTCATCCTTTTTTATGGCTGCATAGTATTCCATGGTGTATATGTGCCACATTTTCTTAATCCAGTC
>NW_012098432.1:6795882-6796824 GCF_000951045.1 Mandrillus leucophaeus
AACTTCTTCCTGGTTTAGTCTTGGGAGGGTGTATGTGTCCAGGAATTTCTCAGTTTCTCCTAGACTTTCCTGTTTATTTTTGTAGAGGTGTTTACGGTATTCTCTGATGGTAGTTTGTATTTCTGTGGGATCAGTGGTAATATCCTCTTTATCATTTTTTTATTGTGTCTATTTGGTTCTTCTCTTATCTTCTTTATTAGTCTTGCTAGCAGTCTATCAATGTTTTCGATCTTTTCAAAAAATCAGCTCCTGGATCCATTGATTTTTTCCAACGTTTTTGTGTCTCTATCTCCTTCAGTTCTGCTCTGGTCTTAGTTATTTCTTGCCTTCTACTAGCTTTTGAATGTGTTTGCTCTTGTTTCTCTACTTCTTTTAATTGTGATGTTAGGAGGTCGATTTTAGATCTTTCCTGCTTTCTCTTGTGGGCATTTAGGGCTATAAATTTCCCTCTCACACGGCTTTAAATGTGTCCCAGAAATTCTGGTACGTTATGCCTTTGTTCTCATTGGTTTCAAAGAACATCTTTATTTCTGCCTTCACTTCATTATTTACCCAGTAGTCATTCAGGAGCAGGTTGTTCAGTTTCCATGTAGTTGTGTGGGTTTGAGTGAGTTTCTTCATCCTGTGTTCTAATTTGATTGCACTGTGGTCTGAGAGGCAGTTTGTTGTGATTTCTGTTATTTTACATTTGCTGAGGAGTACTTTACTTCCAACTATGTGGTCAATTTTGGAATAAGTTTGATGTGGTGCTGTGAAGAATGTATACTCTGTTGATTTGGGGTGGGGAGTTCTGTAGATGTCTATTAGGTCTGCTTGATGCAGAGCTGAGTTCAGGTCCTGGATATCTTTGTTAACCTTCTGTCTTGTTGATCTGTCTGATATTGACAGTGGGGTGTTAAAGTCTCCCATTATTACTGTGTGGGAGTCTAAGTCTCTTTGTAG
>NW_012098432.1:6801666-6817987 GCF_000951045.1 Mandrillus leucophaeus
TTGGGCAGTATGGCCATTTTCACAATATTGATTCTTCCTATCCATGAGCATGGAATGTTCTTCCAATTCTTTGTGTCCTGTTTTATTTCATTGAGCAGTGGTTTGTAGTTCTCCTTGAAGAAGTCCTTCACCTCCCTTGTAAGTTGAATTCCTAGGTATTTTATTCTCTTTGTAGCAATTGTGAATGAGAGTTCACTCATGATTTGGCTCTCTGTTTGTCTGTTTTTGATGTATAGGAATGCTTGTGATTTTTGCACATTGATTTTGTAGCCTGAGTCTTTGCTGAAGTTGCTTATCAGCTTAAGGAGATTTGGGGCTGAAATGATGGGTTTTTGTAAATATACAATGTCATCTGCAAACAGGGACAATTTGACTTCCTCTTTTCCTAATTGAATACGCTTTATTTCTTTCTCTTCCCCGATTGCCCTGGCCAGAACTTGCAACACTATGCTGAATAGGAGTGGTGAGAGAGGGCATCCCTGTTTTGTGCCAGTTTTCAAAGGGAAGACTTCCAGTTTTTGCCCATTTAGTATGATGATGGCTGTGGGTTTGTCACAAATAACTCTTTATTATTTTGAGATACATTCCATCAATACCTAGTTTATTGAGAGCTCTTAGCATGAAGCACTGTTGAATTTTGCTGAAGGCCTTTTCTGCATCTATTGAGATAATCACGTAGTTTTTATCATTGGTTCTGTTTATGTAATGGATTATGTTTATGGATTTGCATATGTTGAACCACCCTTGCATCCTAGGGATGAAGCTGACTTGATCATAGTGGATAAGTTTTTGATTGCTGCTGGATTCAGTTTGCTAGTATTTTATTGAGGATTTTTGCATCAATGTTCATCAGGGATACTAGTCAAAAATTCTCTTTTTTGTTGTGCCTCTGCCAGGCTTTGGTATCAGGATGATGGTGGCATCATAAAATGAGTTAGGGAGGATTCCCTCTTTTTCTATTGACTGGAATACTTTCAGAAGGAATGGTACCAGCTCCTCTTTGTACCTCTGCTAGAATGCAGCTGTGAATCCATCTGGTCCTGGACTTTTTTTTGTTGGTAGGCTATTAATTATTGCCTTAATTTCATAGCCTGTTATTGGTCTATTCAGAGATTCAACTTCTTCCTGGTTTAGTCTTGGGAGGGTGTATGTGTCCAGGAATTTCTCAGTTTCTCCTAGACTTTCCTGTTTATTTTTGTAGAGGTGTTTACGGTATTCTCTGATGGTAGTTTGTATTTCTGTGGGATCAGTGGTAATATCCTCTTTATCATTTTTTTATTGTGTCTATTTGGTTCTTCTCTTATCTTCTTTATTAGTCTTGCTAGCAGTCTATCAATGTTTTCGATCTTTTCAAAAAATCAGCTCCTGGATCCATTGATTTTTTCCAACGTTTTTGTGTCTCTATCTCCTTCAGTTCTGCTCTGGTCTTAGTTATTTCTTGCCTTCTACTAGCTTTTGAATGTGTTTGCTCTTGTTTCTCTACTTCTTTTAATTGTGATGTTAGGAGGTCGATTTTAGATCTTTCCTGCTTTCTCTTGTGGGCATTTAGGGCTATAAATTTCCCTCTCACACGGCTTTAAATGTGTCCCAGAAATTCTGGTACGTTATGCCTTTGTTCTCATTGGTTTCAAAGAACATCTTTATTTCTGCCTTCACTTCATTATTTACCCAGTAGTCATTCAGGAGCAGGTTGTTCAGTTTCCATGTAGTTGTGTGGGTTTGAGTGAGTTTCTTCATCCTGTGTTCTAATTTGATTGCACTGTGGTCTGAGAGGCAGTTTGTTGTGATTTCTGTTATTTTACATTTGCTGAGGAGTACTTTACTTCCAACTATGTGGTCAATTTTGGAATAAGTTTGATGTGGTGCTGTGAAGAATGTATACTCTGTTGATTTGGGGTGGGGAGTTCTGTAGATGTCTATTAGGTCTGCTTGATGCAGAGCTGAGTTCAGGTCCTGGATATCTTTGTTAACCTTCTGTCTTGTTGATCTGTCTGATGTGTTAAAGTCTCCCATTATTACTGTGTGGGAGTCTAAGTCTCTTTGTAGGTCTCTAAGGACTTGCTTTATGAATCTTGGTGCTCCTGTATTGGGTGCACATTTATTTAGGATACTTAGCTCTTCTGGTTGAATTGATCCCTGTACCATTATGTAATGGCCTTCTTTGTCTCTTTTGATCTTTGTTGGTTTAAAGTCTGTTTTATCAGAGACTAGGATTGCAACCCTTGCTTTTTTTTTTTTTTTTTTCTTCTATTTGCTTGATAGATCTTCCTTCATCCTTTTATTTTGAGCCCATGTGTGACTTTGCACGTGAGGCAGGTCTCCTGAATACAGCACACTGACGGGTCTTGATTCTTTATCCAATTTGCCAGTCTGTGTCTTTTACTTGGGGCATTTATCCCATTTACATTTAAGGTTAATATTGTTATATGTGAATTTGATCCTGTCAGTATGATGTTTGCTGGTTATTTTGCCTATTAATTGATGCAGTTTCTTCCTAGCATCGATGGTCTTTACAATTTGGCATGTTTTTGCAGTGGCTAGTACCGGTTGTTCCTTTCCATGTTTACTGCTTCCTTCAGGAGCTCTTGTAAAGCAGGCCTGGTAGTGACATAATGTCTCAGCATTTACTTTACTGTAAGGGATTTAATTTCTTCTTCACTTATGAAGCTTAGTTTGGCTGGATATGAAATTCTGGGTTTAAAATTCTTTCTTTAAGAATGTTGAATATTGGCCCCCACTCTCTTCTGGCTTGTAGAGTTTCTGCCGAGAGATCCACTGTTAGTCTGATAGTCTTCTCTTTGTGAGTAACCTGACTTTTCTCTCTGGCTGCTCTTAACATTTTTTCCTTCATTTCAACCTTGGAGGATCTGATTCCGTTCCAAGATGGCTGAATAGGAATAGTTCCAGTCTGCAGCTCCCAGCGTGATCGATGCAGAAGATGGGTGATTTCTGCATTTCCAGCTAAGGTGCCTGGTTCACCTCACTGGGACTGGTTGAACAGTGGGTGCAGCCCATGGAGGGCGAGCTGAAGCAGGGCGGGGCATCACCTCACCCAGGAAGTGTAAGGATTCAGGGGATTTCCCTTTCCTAACCAAGGGAAGCCATACCTTCACCAAAGGCGGTACCTGGAAAAACAGGACACTCCCATCCAACTACTGTGCTTTTCTAAGGGTCTTAACAAACGACACACGAGGAGATTATATCCTGTGCCTGGCTCAGGGTGCAACAGTCCGAGATCGAGCTGCAAGGCAGCAGCCTGGTTGGGGGAGGAGCATCTGACATTGCTGAGGCTTGAGTAGGTAAACAAAGCAGCCAAGAAGCTCAAACTGGGCAGAACCCACCACAACTCAGCAAGGCCTCTGCCTCTGTAGACTCCACATCTAGGAACAGGGCCTAGCTGCACAAAAGAGAGCAGACAACTTCTGCAGACTTAAAAGTCCCTGTCTGACAGCTCTGAAGGGAGCAGTGGTTCTCCCACCATGGAGTCTGAGCTTGGAGAACAGAAAGACTGCCTCCTCAAGTGAGTCCCTGACCCCCATGTAGCCTAACTGGGAGAAACCTCCCAGTAGGGGTCAACTGACACCTCATACAGGCTGGCACCCCTCTGGGACAAAGCTCCCAAGGAAGGATCAGGCAGCAATATTTGCTGTTCTGCATTATTTACTGTTCTGCAGCCTCCACTGGAGATACCCAGGCAAACAGGGTCTGGATTGGAACTCCAGCAAACTCCAACAGACCTGCAGCTGAGGGACCTGACTGTTAGAAGGAAAACTAACAAGCAGAAAGGAATAGGACCAACATCAACGAAAGGGCATCCACACCAAAACCCCATCTGTAGGTCACCAACATCAGAGAACAAAGGTAGATAAAAGCACAAAGATGTGGAGAAACCAGAGCAGAAAAGCTGAAAATTCTAAAAACCAAAGTGCTTCTTCTCCTCCAAAGGATCACAGCTCCTCGCCAGCAACTGAACAAAGCTGGATGGAGAATGACTTTGACGAGCTGACAGAAGTAGGCTTCAGAAGGTTGGTAATAAACTTCTCTGAGCTAAAGGAGGATATTCAAACCCATTGCAAGGAAGCTAAAAACCTTGGAAAAAAGACTAGACAAATGGATGACTAGAATAAACAGTGTAGAGAAGACCTTAAATGACCTGATGGAGCTGAACACCATGGCATGAGAACTACGTGATGCATGCACAAGCTTCAATAGCCTATTCGATCAAGTGGAAGAAAGGGTATCAGTGATTGAAGATCAAATTAATGAAATAAAGCGAGTTTAGGGAAAAAAGAGTATAACCTGAAAGTGACAGGGAAATGGAACCAAGTCAGAAAACTTGGTTTTATCCAGGAGAACTTCCCAACCTAGAAAGGCAGGCCAACATTCAAATTCAAGAAATACAGAGAACACTACAAAGATACTCCTCGAGAAGAGCAACCCCAAGACATATACAGTAACTATTATTTTTAGTATGACTTTCACTCAACACTATCATTGAGAATCATGTGTTGCATGTAGCTGGAATCTGTTCATTTTCATTCTAATGACTCATCTTTGAACTCTTTTGGATGTGTTACATAATTTGTAGCACTACATAATTTGTAGATGATACAATTTACAGATAATTACATCATTGGTAATAAGAAAATATTTGTTTTCTTCCAAAACTACTTGTATTTCTTGTTCTTTCTTGATTGCACTGTGAATGAACTCAATTATTATAGTGAATTAAAATGGTAATAGCCACTGTTTTTGTCTCGTTCTCAATTTCAGAAGGTCATTATTAGGTATGAGCTTTATTGAAAGTTACTTTTTGTTTTGTTTAAATTTGTAGATAGCATTCCTCGGAGTAAGGAATTTCTCTCCTGTATCTAATTTGCTAAATGTTTTGGCATGGATGAATGTCGAAATTTATATAATGATTTTTCTATATCTATTAAGATGATTATATCACATAATTTTTCTCTTTTAATGCTATGATCTTACAAAATGGTTTCTCTTCTTTCCAATTCTATATTTTTCCTTGTTTTTTGCCTTTTGTTCAATTGATTGCATAGTTTTTATTACTCCATTTAGTCCTTCTCTGAGCTTAGAAATCATATACTCTTTCAGAACACTCACATTAGCCTACAGTTGGGCAAAATAATCCAACACAAAGCCTGTTTTGTAATAAGTTGTTGAATATCTCATGAAATTTATTGAATACTGTACTGAAAGTGAAAAAAAGAGTTCTATGAGTAATCGAAGTATAATTTCCACTGACTCAGTATCACTTTCACACTATTGTAAAGTCAAAAAATCTTAAGTTGGAGACTGTATACACATTGTTCAAATATCAGAGAGTGTAAAACAGTATACAATGAAAAGTCCTTTTCCTGCTTTAGACCTTCATTCATCCAGTCTCCATCCCTCTCCACATAATGTGTAACTTTTGAAAATTTTCATACTGATCTTTCCCAAAACATTTTATGCATATATAAGTCAATATAAGAATATTGTATTAGTCTGTTCTCACAGTGCTAATAAATAAATATCCAAGACTGGGTAATTTATAGAGGAAAGAGGTTTAATTGACTCACAGTTCCACTAGCTGGGGTGGCCTCACAATCATGGTGGAAGGCGAAGGAAGAGCAAAATCATGTCTTACATAGCAGCAGGCAAGAAGAGAGACTGTGCAGGGGAACTCCCCTTTATAAAGCCATCAGATCTTGTGAGACTTGTTCACTATCATGATAACAGCATGGGAAAGACCCATCCCCACGATTCAATTACCTCCCACCAGGTTCCTCCCATGACACATGGGAATTATGAGATCTACAATTCAAGTTGAGGTTTGGGTGGGAACACATCCAAACCGTTTCAAATATGTTACAACTCTTCCATTTTTATGTAAGCGATGCACACTTTACACATGATTATGCATCTTCCTTTTTACCTTATATCTTTAAAGCATTTCATAGCTACACATGGAAAAATCTTTATTTTTTCAATAATGTATAGGTTTGTCCCATATTATATATTATACGTAATTCAATCAAACCCTTATTTATAACATTTTGTGTTGTTTCTGATCTTTTGTTTTTATATACCTGCAAACATAGTACAGATGTCATTTTGCACATGAGAATTATAATCTGTAGAATAAATTTCTGGAAGTGAAGTGCTGAGTCTACAAGCAGGTGCCTGTCATCTTGATAGATAATGTCACTTGCGCTCCATATGGGTTGTACCATTTTGCACTCCCATCATCAGTGACGCTGGACACTGCTTATTTTCACCTATCCTCACCCACAGTGCCTAATACATTTAGATTTTTGTCACTCTGAAACTAAGAATGATAATTCTGTGTAACTTTATTTTTTTTTTGTAATTATGAGTGAGAGTGATCATATTTTCATAAGTTTAAGAGAGATGTGAGACTATTCATCTCTTTTGCCCATTTTTCCATTGGTCTGTTGGTCTTTATTGAGCAACAAATGATTATTCTGTAGCAAGGATATTAGTCAATTGTCTGAACAAATGTTTTTCCTACTTCATGAAATGTATTTGAATTTTTTGATGGGTAGGGTTTCTCCTGTTTTGTGTTATTTGCTTGTTTCTGGTTTTGTTTGGTATATAGACCATTTTTCTTTGTATATGGTAGAATTTTTCATAATTGCTACAGTGTTTGTCAGTGTTCCTCAGACAAACAGAACTATTAAGATATATATAATTATATAAAGAAACTTATTTAAAAGGAATTAGCTCATACAATTAACGAAGTTCGAAAGGCCAAAATCTGAAGGATGGCCTAGCAGGCGAGAGGCCCATGGAAGAGTGGATGCTGCAGTTCCAGTCTGAAGATTGTCTACTGGCAGAATTTCCTCTTACTCAGGGAGCAGTCAGGGTTTATTATTATTATTATTATTAAGTAATTGACCCATCTACCTTATGAAGGTTAAACTGCTTTACTTGAAGTCCACTAACTTAAATGATAATCTCATCCAAAATCACCCTCATGAAAACATCCGGAATAATGTTTGACCAAATATCTGGGGACTATGACCCAGTCAAATTGACATATAAAATTAACTATCACACTGCCCTTTATGGATTCTGAATTTTTGTGTCATTTTTGGAAGATCCACGCCTACTCCCAAGTTATACAAAAAATCCCATTTTTATCTCTAGTGCATTATGATTTCATTTTTAATATGTATATCTTTAATTCTCATGAAATGTCTCTTGTATGTGTAACCAGACTCAATTGTCCAAATATTGTGGATTGAATATAATCATGATCAACTTCTCCTGATTTAAGATGCCAACCTTTTCCTAAAGTTTCATGTGCATTTAGATCCCTTTCCAAGCTTTATGTTCTGTTTGGATTGATTTATTTGCCTTATTATGGAAAAGAACCAGACTGCTTTAATCACTGAATATTTATAGAATATTTTAATTTCTGATAAAGTTAGTCCTTGCTCTCTTATTTGGTTTCTTAACTATTCTAATATATAAAAATAAAAAAAACCAACTAATTTTATTACACGAAAATGTCATGTACCATATTGGTGTTTTTATTAGATTTGAATTAAAATTACAAATTAGTGAAGATTGACATCTTTTTTAAATCTTCATTTCTAAAAATGTAGTATGTCTTTTCATTTGTTGAAGTATACTTTTGTATTTTTTTCGCTTTTTTTTTTTTTTAAAGAAATAAGGCCTCACTCTGTCACCTAGGCTGGATTGCAATGGTGCAATCACAGCACCTCAAACTCCTGGGCTCAAAGTGATCCTCCCACCTGGGCCTCCCAAGTGACTAGGACTATAGACATGCATCACCACACTCAGTTAATTTTTCAAATTTTTTTTGTAGAGAAGAGATTTCTCTATGCTTCCCAGGCTGGTCTCAAACACCTGGCCTCACACCATTTTCCCACCTTGGTCTCCCAAAGTGTTGGGTTTCAGGCATGAGCCACTGTGCCATCCTTCTTTTGTATTCTTTAGACCTGTTTCAGAAGCTTCTTTCTTCTTAATATAAGTCTGTAAATTTTCTTGGTACATTTTTGCATAGTTATTTTATTATTTTTGTTGCTGTCATAAGTGTGGGTCTGGTTGAAGGTTATTGAATTATGTATGGTAGTTTATAACCTGATACATTTCTGCATTTTCATACTGCTTGTGTAAGTTTTTAGATATACAATCTTATAATTTCTTCTCCTTTCCAATTTTTATATCTGTAAGTTTTTTCTTTCTCTCTTTTTTTTTTTTCTTAAAGACAGAATTTTGCTCTTGTTGCCCAAGCTGGAGTGCAATAACGTGATCTCGGCTCACTGCAACCTCCACCTCCTCCCGGGTTGAAGTTATTCTCCTGCCTCAGCCTCCCGAGTAGCTGGGATTACAGGCATGCACCATCATGCCTGGCTAATTTTTTGTATTTTTAGTAGAAACGGGGTTTCACCATGTTAGCCAGGCTGGTCTCGACCTGCTGACCTCAGGTGATCTGCCTGCCTCAGTCTCCCAAAGTGCTGGGATTACAGGCATGAGCCACCGTGCCCAGCCTTTTTCTTAAAATTTCCTGAGATTCTAAGTCTAGTACATTGTTAAATAATAAAGTTAATACTTAATATCCTTTTCTTATGAGGGTACTTCTAGTATTTCTCCATTAATTTTAACACTGGCTTTGGGACAGAGATGGATACATTATCCCATAGTTAAGCTACCATTCATTGATGACTGTTTTCTTGAGTGTTTAAAAAGAATGGATTTGGATCATTAAAATGGCTTTTTGTATCTGTGGAGATTATTGTATTACTTTCCCTTTTGACCTACTGAAATAATAAGTTATATCTATAAACTTCTTGATATTGAACACCACCTTTCCGTATCTGGAGTAAGCTGCACTTGGTGAGAGTGATACTTTTAATTCAGCAGGGTGAGAATGTTTAGTGCAGCATTATACATTCAAAAACTTGAAATAATCCAAAAGTTCGTCAACAGATAAATTGAGATACTTTAATAGGTGGATATATGTAAGTGGAATTAATATTGTATGTGAATGGAAATTAACAAATTATAAACATATGTAGCAAGGTAGATAAATCTTATAACTTTGCATCCTCTGCCCCTTCCCAAAAGAAAACCAGACGCAAAAGAATACGTACTGTGTGATATCATTTGTATAAAGTTTAAACGTGAGAAAATTTAAATGATAGTGTTTAAGAATGCATATTTTAAGGAAATAATCATCATAAAAATCAAAATATTAGTTACTTTTAAAAAACAGAGTGGGACTGGGCACGGTGGGTGGCTCACACCTATAATCCCAGCACTTTGGGAGGCTGAGGTGGACGGATTGCTTGAGTTCAGGAGTTCCAGACCACCCTGGGCAACATGGTGAAACCCTATCTCTAGTAAAATACAAAATTTAACTGGGCATGGTGGCACATGTTTGTAATCCAGCTACTTGGGAGGCTGAGGCATGAGAATCGCTTGAGCCTGGGAGGTGGAGATTGCAGTTAGTTGAGATTGTACCACAGCATTCCAGCCTGGGCGACAGAGCAAGATCCGCCCCCCGCCCCACCCCCCCAAAAAAAGACAGAGACAGAGAGTGATTGGGCAAATGAGGGACTTCCAGGGTGCTGATAAGTTTAAATTCTTGATCTCGGTAGTATTTGCAAAAGCATGTGCTTTATAATAATTCATGGAGTTTTACATTTATATTTAATATATTTTTCTCCATATGTGTATGTTGTATTACGAAAAGAATTTAAAAATTATTTGCTTATAAAGATTTTCACGTCACTATTCAGGAGTGAAGATGTCTGTAGTTTTCTCCTGTTTTTATTCTTTTTTTGAGGTTTGATATGTTGATTATATAAAAAGAACTTGAAGATTTCCATTATTTGTCTTGGCTCAGAAAATGTTAAAAATCACTGTATAATTACCCGTTCTTTAAAGATTTAATGAAAGTTCCCTGTGCCTTCATCTGAGCTTGTTGCTTTTCTTGTTCATTGAAGAGATAGTTGCTTCACAACTATCTGTGCTTTGTTTGTAAAATTTGGTCCATTTAGGTTTTCGCAATACTATCGGTCACATTTGGATAAACTTCATATTCTTAGAAAATTGTCTGTTTTATCCAGGTTTTGTATATTTGCATCAAAATAAATAAAGTAGTCCTTTTTGATCTTTTAATTTCCTCTATTTTTGTAGTACCTCCCGACCCCCCATATCATTTACTAGTTGTGAATTTGTACCTTCTCCTGTTGCCCCTTGATTAATGAAACTAACGGTTTGGGGATTTTTTTTTTTTTAAAGAACCAACATTAGGCTTTCTTTATAATTTAACTGATGATTCGTCTAATTCAATCCTTCTCAAACTTTGATCTTTATACATATCACCCGGAGACCTTGTTAAAATACTGATTCTGATTTAATAGGTCTGAGTTGGGGCCTGAGATTCTGCATTTGTAGCATGTTGCCAGTGATCCCAACATTGCTGGTCCATACTTTGAGTATTAAGGTTCTAGCACATCTATTTATTCTTTTATATGTTTATATCTATGTTACTCTCTTTCTCCATTTATTTTTCTAATTTCCTGAAATCGATATTTAATACATTTCTTTTCATTCCATTTTATTTTTCATTACTAATAAGTTTTTTGTTTATAGTTGACGCAATAATTGTATATGTGTATAGAGTGCAGTTATGTTTTAATGCATGTATACCTTGTATAATGATCAAATCAGGGTAATTACCATATTTGTTACTTTAAACATTTATCTTTCTTTGTGGAAATATCATGCAAAATCTTCTTTTTTGCTGTCTTGAAATGTACAAGGCATTGTTATTCATTATAGTTGCCTAGCTGTGTTATAGAACACCAGAACCATTCTTGTCTAACTAAAACTTTGTACCCACTGACCAACCTCTTCTCATCGTGCTCTGCCCTACACCTACCTTCCCCAGCCTCTGAAAACCTCTACTCTCTATTTCTATGAGGTCAACTTTTTTAGAGTACCCAAATGAGTGAGATCATGCAGTGTTTGTCCTTCTGTGCCTGGCTTATTTCAATTAACATAATGTCTTCTAGGTTTATGCTGCCACAAATGATAGAATTTCATTCTGTTTTATGACTAAGTAGCATTCCATTGTATACTATTCCATTCTATATACCACATTTTCTTTATCCATTCATCTATGGATAGGCATTTAGATTGATTCTATATCTTTGCTATTGTGAATAGCACTGCAATAAAAACAGGAGGGTAACTATCTCTTTGACACAAATGATTTCATTTCCTTTAGGTGTATATAATAATGGTATTGCTGTGTCATATGATAATTCTATTTTTAATTGTTTGAGGAACTTCTGCATTCTTTTTCACAGTGACTATATTAATTTACATTATTACCAACAAGGCATAAGAGTTCTCCTTTCTCCACATTCTCTCCAGTGTTTGTTATTTTTTATCTTTTTGATAATAGCCATTCTGACTAGGGTGAGGTAATAGTTATAGCAGTTTTGATTTACATTTCCCTGATTATTGGCATATTGACCATTTTTTGTCATATACCTGTTCACTATTTGTATGTATTCTTTCAAGAAACATCTCTTCAAGTCTGTTGCCCATTATTAATCACATTGCTTGTTATTTTGTTATTGCATTGAGTTCCTTATATATTCTGCATATTAACCCCTTGTTAGATGCATAGTTCACAAATACTTTCTCCTATTCTGTAGATTGTTTCTTCACTCTGATGTTTTCCTGTGCTGTACAGAAGTTCTTTAGTTTGATGTAATCCCTTTTGTCTATTTTTGCTTTTGTTGTCTGTGCTGCAGAAATACTCAACAAAATACTAGCAAATCAAACTCATCAACACATTAAAAAGATTATTCACCATGATCAAGTGATTCATCCCAGGGATGCAAGGATGGTTCAATATATAGAAGTTAGTAAATGTAATACATGACATTAACATAACTAAGGATAAAAACTCTGTGACCTTTTAAATATATGCTGAAAAAGCATGCAGTGAAATTCAACATCCTTTCATGATAAAAACTCTTAACAAATTGGGTATCAAAGGAACATGCTTGAACACAGTAAAGGCCACATAGAACAAATTCATAGGTAACATCATACTGAACAGGGAAAAATTGAAAGCTCTTCCTCTAAGACCTGAAACAAGACAAGAATGCCCACTTTTACCACTTACATTCAACACAGTACTGGAAGTTCTAAGCAGAGTCATTTGGCAAGAGAAAGAAATAATGGACATCCAAATCTGAAAGGAGGAAGCCAAATTGTCCCTGGTTGCAGATGACATAGTCATATTTATAGAAAACTCCAAAGATTGCACCAAAAAACTGTTAAAACTAATAAATAAATTTAGTAAATTTACAGAATACAAATCAACATATAAAAATTAGTAGCATTTCTATAAACCAATAGCAAACTATATGAAAGAGAAATCAAGAAAGCAATTTCATCTGCAATAGCTAAAGGAAAAAAACCCAGGAATAAACTTAACCAAGGAGGTGAAATATCCCTATAGTAAAAACTATGAAACACTGATGAAAGAAATTAAAGAAAACACAAAAAATGGGAAGGTAACCTGTGATTAGGGGTTGGAAGAATTAATATTGTTACAATGTTCATATTACTTAAAGCTATCTGCAGATTCAATGCAATCCCTATGAAAATACCAAAGACATTCTTTACAGAAATGGAAAAAAATCTTAAAATTCATATTGAAATGCAGAAGATTCTGAATACCCAAAGCAATCTGGAGCAAAAAAATAAATAAGTAAAGCAAGAGGTATCACAATACCTGATTTAAAAATATACCACAAGGCTATAGTAATCAAAACAGCATGGTACTGGCATAAAAACAGACGTATAGACCAGTGAAACAGAATAGAGAACCCAGAAATAAATCTATGCCTTTACAACCAATTGATTTTCACAAAGATGCCAATAAACATACATTGGGGGAAAGAGCAGCCTTTTCAATAAATGGTGCTGGGAAAAGTGATTATATTCAGAAGAATGAAACGAGACCCCTACCTCTCATGATATGCAAAGATCAACTCAAATTAAGACTGTAATGTAAGACTGGGCATTGTAGCTCACACCTGTAATCCCAGCACTTTGGGAGGCCAAGGTGGGCAGATCACCTGAGATCAGGAGTTCAAGACCAGCCTGGCCAGCACGGCAAAACCCTGACTCTACTAAAAATACAAAAATTATCTAGGTGTGGTGGCAGGCACCTGTAATCCCAGCTACTCAGGAGGCCAAGGTATGATAATCACTTGAATCTGGGAGGCTGAGGTTGCAGTAAGCTAAGCTCGCAACATTGCACTCCAGCCTGGGGGATAGAACAAGACTCCAAAAAAAGACTGTAATGTAAGACCCAAAACTATGAAACTACTAGAAGAAAAAATAAGGGATATGCTTCATAAAATTCAACTGAGCAAGGATGTTCTTAAGAAGACCTAAGAAGGACAGACAACAAAACTATTTTATTTATTAATAATTTATTAAATAAGATTAATTTTAAAAATTAATGATTTCTGAAATTAATGATTTCTTAATATAAATGTTTCTGTGAATTTCCACAAGTCCTACTTTAATAGTATGTAGTAGGTTTTGACCTACATACTCTGGTATTTTTACCATTTCTTTTTCTAAATATTTTGATATTTCAGTATTTGTACCCTCTCTGAGCTAAGAGTTGTTATAACAGAAAATTTTTTAACATTTAGGTGCTATTGACCATTGTTTTCTGAATTTTGTTAATTTTTCATTTTTTGCATTGATCATACTGTTTCTACTTCTTAAAATTTATTGAAGTTTTCTTTGAGGCCTAGTGGGTGGTTAATTTCTGTGACTGTTACACAAAAAGAAAGTGTATACTTCATTTTCAAGGTATATTTTGAGGCATATCAATTAGACTGTATCTATGTTATTTAGCACTAAATATTTTGCTACTTAGTACTTCTGCACCTTGACTAATTTTTCCCACTGGATGTGTCATAAACAGAAAGAAGAAAATTAAATTCTCCTTTAAATGGTGGAAAGAATAGGTTTTTCAACAAATGCTACCTGGACAACTGCATATCCATATGAAAAGAAGGGAATGGGATGACCTTTCCACACCATACACAAAAACTAACTCATAATGAATCAAACAGCTAAATGTAAGAAATAGCACTATAAAATTCTCAAAATAAAATGCAGGTACAAATCTTTATGACCTTGATTGGGTAATAGATTCTTAGATGTGATACCAAAAACACAAGCAATATAAGAAAAAATAGAGAAAATGGAAATAATCAAAATTTAAAACTTTTTTCCTTCAACGGATAACATCAAGAAAATACAAAAATAACCCAAAGATTCAGAGAAAATTTTAACAAATCATATATGTAATGAAGGACTTGTATTTAAAAGAATATGTAATGCAAAAGGGGGGCACATTCCAAGACGCCCAAATAGGAACAGCTTCAGTCTGCATCTCCCAGCGTGACTGACACAGAAGACAGGTGATTTCTGCATTTCCAACTGAGGTACCTAGTTCATCTCACTGGGACTGGTTGGGCAGTGGGTGCAGCCCACGGAGGACTAGCTGAAGCAGGGCAGGGCATCACCTCACCTGGGAAGCACAAGGGATCAGGGGATTTCCCTTGCCTGGTCAAGGGAAGCCATGACAGACTACCTGGAAAAACGGGGCACTCCTGCCCAAATACTGCACTTTTCCCGAGGTCTTAGCAACTGGCAGACAAGGTGATTCTCTCCTGTGCCTGGCTCAACAGGTCCCACACCCACAGAGCCTTGCTCACTGCTAGCACAGCAGTCTGAGCTCAATCTGCGAGGCAGCAGCCTGGCTGGGGGTGTGTCACCTGACATTGCTGAGGTTTAAGGAGGTAAACAAAGCAGCCTGGAAGCTCAAACTGGGCAGAGCTCACCGCAGCTCAACAAGGCCTACTGCCTCTAGACTCCACCTCTGTGGGCAGGGCATAGCTGAACAAAAGGCAGCAGACAACTTCTGCAGACTTAAACGTCCCTGTCTGACAGCCCTGAAGAGAGCAGTGGTTCTCCCAGCATGGTGTTTGAGCTCTGAGAATGGACAGACTGTCTCCTCAAGTGGGTTCCTGACCCCCGTGTAGCCTAATTGGGAGACACCTCCCAGGAGGGGTCGACAGACACCTCATATAGATGGCTGCCCTTCTGGGACAAAGCTTCCCAAGGAAGGATCAGGCAGCAATATTTGCTGTTCTGCAATATTTGCTGTTCTGCGGCCTCCACTGGAGATACCCAGGCAAACAGGGTCTGAAGTGGAACTCCAGCAAACTCCAACAGACCTGCAGCTGAGGGACCTGACTGTTAGAAAGAAAACTAACATACAGAAAGGAATAGCATCAACATCAGCAAAAAAGTCATCTACACCAAAACCCCATCTACAGGCCACCAACATCAAAGAACAAAGATGATAAAATCACAAAGATGGGGAGAAACCAGAGCAGAAAAGCTGAAAATTCAGAGCACCTCTTCTCCTCCAATGGATCACAGCTCCCTGCCAGCGACAAAACAAAGCTGGATGGAGAATGACTTTGACAAGTTGACAGAAGTACACTTCAGAAAGTTGGTAATAACAGACTAAAGGAGGATGTTCAAAGCCATGGCAAGGAAGCTAAAAACCTTGAAAAAAGATTAGATGAATGGCTAACTAGAATAAACAGTGTAGAGAAGACCTTAAATGACCCAATGGAGCTGAACACCTTGGTATGAGAACTTCGTGATGCATGCACAAGCTTCAATAGCTGATTCTATCAAGTGAAAGAAAGGGTATCAGTGATTGAAGATCAAATTAATGAAATAAATTGAGAAGATACGAGTAGAAAAAAAGGGGAAAAAGAAAAGAACAAAGCCTCCAAGAAATGTGGGACTATATGAAAAGACCAAATCTACATCTGATTGGTGTACCTGAAAGTGATGGAGAGGATGGAACCAAGTTGGATAACACTCTTCAGGATATTATCCAGGAGAACTTCCCCAACTTGGCAAGGCAGGCTGACATTCAAATTCAGGAAATATAGAGAACACCACAAAGATAATCCTTGAGAAGAGCAACCCCAAGACACATAATTGTCAGAGTCACAAAGGTTGAAATGAGGAAAAAATGTTAAGAGCAGCCAGAGAGAAAAGTCAGGTTACTCACAAAGGGAAGACCATCAGACTAACAGTGGATCTCTCAGCAGAAACTCTACAAGCCAGAAGAGAGTGGGGGCCAATATTCAACATTCTTAAAGAAAAGAATTTTCAACCCAGAATTTCA
>NW_012098432.1:6818037-6830448 GCF_000951045.1 Mandrillus leucophaeus
GAAACTCTACAAGCCAGAAGAGAGTGGGGGCCAATATTCAACATTCTTAAAGAAAAGAATTTTCAACCCAGAATTTCACATCCAGCCAAACTAAGCTTCATAAGTGAAGGAGAAATAAAATCCTTTACAGACAAGCACATGCTGAGAGATTTTGTCACCACCAGGCTGGCCTCACAAGATCTCCTGAAGGAAGCAGTAAACATGGAAAGAAACAACGGGTACCAGCCACTGCAAAAACATGCCAAATTGTAAAGATCATCGATGCTAAGAAGAAACTGCATCAATTAACAGGCAAAATAACCAGCAAACATCATAATGACAAGATTAAATTCACATATAACAATATTAACCTTAAATGTAAATGGGATAAATGCCCCAAGTGAAAGACACAGACTGGCAAATTGGATAAAGAATCAAGATCCATCAGTGTGCTATATTCAGGAGACCCATCTCATGTGCAAAGATGATGTACATAGGCTCAAAATAAAGGGATGGAGGAAGATCTACCAAGCAAATGGAAAGCAAAAAAAAAAAGCAAGGGTTGCAATCCTAGTCTCTGATAAAACAGACTTTAAACCAACAAAGATCAAAAGAGACAAAGAAGGCCAATACATAGTGGTAAAGAGATCAATTCAACCAGAAGAGCTAAGTATCCTAAATAAATGTGCACCCAATACAGGAGCACCAAGATTCATAAAGTAAGTCCTTAGAGACCTACAAAGAGACTTAGACTCCCACACAGTAATAATGGGAGACTTTAACACCCCACTGTCAATATCAGACAGATCAACAAGACAGAAGGTTAACAAGGATATCCAGGACCTGAACTCAGCTCTGCATCAAGCAGACCTAATAGACACCTACAGAACTCCCCACCCCAAATCAACAGAGTATACATTCTTCCCAGCACCACATCAAACTTATTCCAAAATTGACCACATAGTTGGAAGTAAAGTACTCCTCAGCAAATGTAAAAGAGCAGAAATCACAACAAACTGCCTTTTAGACCACAGTGCAATCAAATTAGAACACAGGATGAAGAAACTCACTCAAAACCGCACAACTACATGGAAACTGAACAACCTGCTCCTGAATGACTACTGGGTAAATAATGAAGTGAAGGCAGAAATAAAGATGTTCTTTAAAACCAATGAGAACAAAGACACAATGTATCAGAATCTCCGGGACACATTTAAAGCAGTGTGTAGAGGGAAATTTATGGCACTAAAAATGCCCACAAGAGAAAGCAGGAAAGATCTAAAATCGACACCCTAACATCAGAATTAAAAGAACTAGAGAAGCAAGAGCAAACAAATTCAAAAGTTAGCAGAAGGCAAGAAATAACTAAGTAAAGAGCAGCACTGAAAGAGATAGAGACACAAAAACCCTTCAAAAAATCAATGAATTCAGCAGCTGGTTTTTTGAAAAGATCAACAAAATTGATAGACTGCTAGCAAGACTAATAAAGAAGATAAGAGAAAAATCAAATAGGCGCAATAAAAAATGATAAAGGGATATCAACACCTATCCCACAGAAATACAAACTACCATCAGAGAATACTGTAAACACCTCTACAAAAATAAACAGGAAAGTCTAGGAGAAACTGAGAAATTCCTGGACACATACACCCTCCCAAGACTAAACCAGGAAGAAGTTGAATCTCTGAATAGACCAATAACAGGTTGTGAAATTGAGGCAATAATTAACAGCCTACCAACCAAAAGATGTCCAGGACCAGAGGGAATCACAGCTGAATTCTGCCAGAGGTACAAAGAGGAGCTGGTACCATTCCTTCCGAAAGTATTTCAATCAATAGAAAAAGAGGGAATCCTTCCTAACTCATTTTATGAGGCCAACATCATCTTGATACCAAAGTCTAGCAGAGATACAACAACAAAAAAAGAGAATTTTAGACGAATATTCCCAATGAACATTGAAGCAAATATCCTCAATAAAATACTGGCAAACCGAATCCAGCAGCACATCAAAAAGCTTATGCACCACGATCAAGTCGGCTTCATCCCTGGGATGCAAGGCTGGTTCAACATATGTAAATCAATAAATGTAATCCATCACACAAACAGAACCAATGACAGAAACCACATGATTATCTCAATAGATGCAGAAAAGCCCTTCGGCAATATACAACAGGCCTTCATGCTAAAAATGCTCAATAAACTAGATATTGATGGAACATATCTCAAAATAATAAGAGCTATTTGTGACAAATCCATAGCCAATATCATACTCAATGGGCAAAAACTGGAAGCATTCCCTTTGAAAACCAGCACAAGACAAGGATGCCCTCTCTCACTACTCCTATTCAACATATTGTTGGAAGTTCTGGCCAGGGCAATCAGGCAAGAGAAAGAAATAAAGAGTATTCAATTAGGAAAAGAGGAAGGCAAATTGTCCCTGTTTGCAGATGACATTGTATATTTAGAAAATCCTATCATCTCCGCCCAAAATCTCCTTAAGCTGATAAGCAACTTCAGCAAACTCTCGGGATACAAAATCAATGTGCAAAAATCACAAGCATTCCTATACATCAATAACAGACAAACAGAGAGCCAAAGCACGAGTGAATTCCCATTCACAATTGCTACAAAGAGAATAAAATATCTAGGAATCCAACTTACAAGGGATGTGAAGGACCTCTTCAAGGAGAACTACAAAACATTGTTCAATGAAATAAAAGAGGACACAAACAAATGAAGAACATTCTATGCTCATAGACAGGAAGAATCAATATCGTGAAAATGGCCATACTGCACAAAGTAATTTATAGATTCAATGCCATCCCCATCAAGCTACCGATGGCTTTCTTCACAGAATTGGAAAACTACTTTAAAGTTCATATGAAACCAAAAAAGACACAACATTGCCAAGACAATCCTAAGCAAAAAGAACAAAGCTGGGGGCATCATGCTACCTGACTTCAAACTATGCTACAAGTCTACAGTAACCAAAACAGCATGGTACTGGTCCTAAAACAGAGATATAGACTAATGGAACAGAACAGAGCCCTCAGAAATAACACCACACATCTACAACCATCTGATATTTGACAAACCTGACAAAAACAAGAAATGATGAAAGAATTCCCTGTTTGATAAATGGTGTTGGGAAAACTGGCTAGTCATATGTAGAAAGCTGAAACTGGATCCCTTCCTTACATCTGATACAAAAATTAATTCAAGATGGATCAAAAACTTAAATGTTAGACCTAAAACCATAAAAACCATAGAAGAAACCCTAGGCAAAACCTCTCAGGACATAGGCATGGGCAAGGACTTCATGACTAAAACACCAGAAGCGATGACAATAAAAGCCAAAATAGACAAGTGGGATCTAACTAAACTAAAGAGTGAACAGACAACCTATAGAATGGGAGAAAATTTTTGCAATCTACCAATCTGACAAAGGGATAATATCCAGAATTCACAAAGAACTTAAACCAATTTAGAAGAAGAAAACAAACAACCCCATCAAAAAGTGGGCAAAAAATATGAACAGACACTTCACAAAAGAAGACATATATGAAGCCAACAGACACATGAAAAAATGTTCATCATTGCTGGTCATCAGAGAAATGCAAATCAAAACCGCAATGCAATACCCTCTCACACCAGTTGGAATGGCAATCATTAAAAAGTCAGGAAACAACAGATGCTGGAGAGGATGTGGAGAAATAGGAACACTTTTACACTGTTGATGGGAGTGTAAATTAGTTCAAGACAGTGTGGTGATTCCTCAAGGATCTAGAGCTGGTATTACCATTTGACCCAGCAATCCCACTTGGAATCAACCCAAATGTCCATCAATGATAGACTGAATTAATAAAATGTGGCACATATACACCATGGAATACTCTGCAGCCATAAAAAAGGATGAGCTAATGTCATTTGCAAGGACATGGATTCAGCTGGAAACCATCATTCTGAGCAAACTCTCACAAGGACAGAAAACCAAACACCACACGTTCTCACTCATAGGTAGGAATTGAACAATGAGATCACTTGGACACAGGGCCGGGGAATATCACACACTGGGGCCTATTGATGGGTGGGGGGCTGGGGAAGGGATAGCATTAGGAGAAATACCTAATGTAAACGATGAGTTGATGGGTGCAGCAAACCAACATTGTACATGTATACCTATGTATCAAACCTGCTTGTTGTGCACATGTACCCTAGAACTTAAAGTATAATAACAAAAAATTACATAAATAAACAAAAACAATAATAAGAAAATTTTTAAAAATAAGTAACTATTACAATTCAATAATACAAAGACAAATAACTCAATTTAAAAAATGAGCAAAGGATTTCAACCGACATTTCTCCAAAGAAGATACGAAATTGCTAACAAGCACTTGGGAAGATTTTCAACACCATTAATCATTAGGGAAATGCAAACCCAAATCACAATGAGATATCACTTGACACCAATTAGGTTGGCTATATTCAAAAAGACAAAAAATAACAAGTGTTGGCAAGGATGTGGGAAAATTGGAACTCTCATACATTGCTAGTCGGAATGTAAAATGTGGCAACCTCTTTGAAAAGCAGCCTGGCTGTTCCTCAAATGATTAAGCATAGAGTTATTTTATATCTACTCAAGAGAAATGAAAACATGTCCACACAAAAGCTTGCGTATGAGTGTTCATAGCAGCACAATACACAATAGCCCAACAGTGGAAAAAACCCAAATGTCCATAAATTGATGAATCGATTAATAAAATGTGGTAACCCATATAATGGAATATTCTGCAGCAATAAAAACAAATGAAGTACTTGATGCTTTTGCCTCACAACTCTTAAGATTATTTCGTTTGTCTTGACTTTAGATAATCTGATGACTATGTGCCTAGGTGATGATCTTTTTGTGATGAATTTCCCAGGTGTTCTTAGAGCTTCTTGTATGTGGATGTCTAGATCTCTAGCAAAGCCAAGGAAGTTTTCCTCGATTAGTCCCTCAAATATGTTTTCCAAACTTTTAGATTTCTCTTCTTCCTTGGAAACACCTATTATTCTTAGGTTTGGATGTTTAATATAGTCTCAAAGTTCTTGGAAGCTTTGTTCATTAAAAATTTTTTTTTCTTTGTCTTTGACAGATTGGGTTCCTTTGAAAGCCTTGTCATCAAGCTCTGCGGTTCTTTATTCTGCCTCTTTGATTCTATTGCTGAGACTTTCCAGTGCATTTTGCATCTATTTAAGTGTGTCCTTGATTTCCAGAATTTGTAACTGTTTTTTATTTATGCTATCTATTTCACTGAAAATTTTTCCTTTCTTATCCTGTATCACGTTTTTGATTCTGTCACTATCTTCTGTGTCTTTGCCAATATTTTAATTAAATTATTCACTCTGTGGTCAGTTATCTTCACTTTATTTTCTCTGTGAAGTTATATTTTGGTGCTCTTATTATTAGTTATCTTTATAGTTATAAATTGATCTTAGTCCTCTAGTGTTTGTTTATTCTTACTAGTTATAACTGTGAATATTATTATATTTCTTCCTTTTCTCTCCTTTTATCTCTGGATCCAGCAGCATACTGTTTTTAGTCAATAAATTTCTTTTCTAGTGTTTGCTTTGATATAATTGTGTTTCTGATTTATGACTTGATTTGCCAACTTTAAATGAAATCCTTTGACTTCCAGCTCTTTTAAATTAAACAGTAAACACATTTTCTCATCATTCCAATTTCTTTCCCTCTTTCTCTCTCAATGTTTCTGTTATGTTGTTTCTGCCACTCTAACTCACATTTTTCTAGTTGTAGTGATATTATTAAATATATAGTCTCCCTCAGTCTTTTCCCCAAAGTTATTGATTGACTGAATTCTGTCTTTTATTGGTTCCCACAAAAAGACATCAACAAAATAATATTGCTCCAGTTTTTGAACCTTATTAAAACTATTGTTTGTAGCCGTTATACTTCAAGAAGAGTTTGCATATATATTCTTATCTCAAACTCTCTTTGCTTGAGAATCTCATGGGATTGTATCTGGTATTCAGTGTTGCTGTGTAAAAATAGGAAGGCAGCCTGAATTCTTCCTTCTTATAAAATTGACCTGATCTTTTCACCTGTCTGCCCAAAGGATTCTTTATCTTTGAAGCCCAGCAACTTTATTGGGATATGTCTCATTAGTCATTCTGGGTCTTTCTTTATTCTGTCACACGAACTTACTCATTCTCATCCTCCGTGAATCTACTGTGCTTTTTATACTGTCTGATTCTTGTGCCCCATTTTGTTTTTATTTCCTTAATTCTTCTATTTTTTTTTTGTTGGACTATGCCTTTCCTTACTTGTGCAAGCTCATATCTTATCTCTTCCTGCTATGCTACCATACTTTCCTTGAATGATTCCGTTACTGCATTATATATCATCTTTCATCCAAGTGATCACTTTCATTTGAAGGAATTTTTTTCCTCCAAATTCATGGCAAGACATTTGTTCATAACATTCACTGCTATGGTAATATTTTATAGAAGGATGTACTTTATTAATAAATTTTTTGCCTTTTTTCCCTTTGTCTTGGAATATACATATAATTTTTATTATTCATCTTTGAATGGTTTTCATTTTCCTAAACTCTGTATTTATAAGGGTTTCCTTGAGGCAGGACCAGGTCAGCTTTCCTGTCTAGCACGCTTGCCCAATGCAAAGGTTCTTCTTGCCACAGTCTCCACAAACATAGAACGCTTCTCAAAAAAATGTGCCTTGTCTTTCCAAATCTTTATTTGGCCTTGCTTCTTCATTTTTATGAAATTAATTGTAGTCCCACTGGGGTAGAAAGTCACCTCCTGCTTCTGCCACACTTTTGCCAGCAAGGGGTACAGCTTCTGACTGTCAAAGTATACCCATCACTTTCGGGAAGGAAATTGTTAGTGGTGTGTTCTACGATCTGTCATGGCTGGTCTCCTACAATGGAGGTCTTGAGGTCGCTCTTCAGCCTCTCCCAAATTCTTCCCAGAAGAATTCAGTTGCTTTTAGAAAATCTTAAAAGTATGTTGAGTTAGGATAAATACTTAAAAGTATTTAAACTCTCTCCTGAAGTTTATTTAACAATTGAGTTTTTGTTTTGAGTTTTCCGTTCTTTATTTGCCTTCGGGTGGTTCCAGGGAGAGAAGTCTGGAGAAGGCTGCATGATGCAGCCATGAGTATACACTGGGAGTTTCCACTCCATCCCCAATCTCCACTAAAAAAGACGGTGCTTCTAAAGGTATTTTTTCCTTCTAATGCCTTAGTTCCTTTATACAGTGGCCTAAAATAGTACAAGAATATCTTCATGGCAACTACAGGCATTGCTCATTGTATGGCAAGCTGATTTATGGAACTTTTCCACCACAGAATTGATGGTTCTGAGCATGAACTCAAACAGCAGTTACCTGAAAATCCAGACACATGAGGTCTTATCCCCCAATCTGTCAGTTTTGTCAGGGTGAACTATGCGCCTTCTCAGCCTTCTGCCGTCTTTGGTGCTCATTGCTAAATGGGTGAGTAGAAATGCCTCAGAGGAATCATCTTGGTGCTGGCTCCAAGGCTCTGTGCAGTCAGCCAGGCTACGAAAGAAGGCAGCCTGTGCCTTCTCCAAACTGATTCCTGCTCCCTCCTCAACCTAATCTTCTTGAATACACTCTCCACTCAAGAGCTGATGGAAAAATGGATCACTGACAAATAACGAATTATTGTATGAATTAACCTCTTGCTGGCAACTGGACAATTTGATAGTAGACTCAAACTGGGTGATTTGAGAATTTAATAAAGGGACTACTAATTCATCCTATGCGAATGTGAACCCTCATTTAGAGTTGAGAGAGAGTAGCCAAGGGATAGTGCAGTTAGTTCGGGATTTATAAATGGCAGAGAGCCTTTACCATTTCTTGACCGGGAGGGGCTAAATGGCACAGGAAACTCCCAAAAGTATTGCATAGCGAGGGCTTCTGGAAAGGAACTTTGGCCTTCAGTAGCAGGTTGTAGCTATATAAGGAGGGAAGTAGGGAAAAGAATCTCACCTCTCTGTGTCACCTTCTCAGCTCCTGCCAGTGCTTCTCATTGGCCAAACCAAATCAAAAGCCAGATAGCAAATGGAGCTACTTGATCAAGTCCTTCTCCTATGATGCGGAGAAGACAGTGGATCTGGAGGGGCAGAATAAAAATAAACAACCTTCCAGGGATCCAGCAATTGCTTGAACAAAATTTCAAAGCTGTTTTATTCTGTACCAAACACATTGCAAATATTGTTGGCTTGCAGAAAGCAAATATAAGATTATTCTAAAGAAAACATTAAGCCTGAGGCCATATATCAATTACAAGGTGAATTTTAGGGCTCAATACAGTTATATATCATCATGTTCAAACGAACAAATGCCTGGATTTGAATGCTAAGGCATAGGATTATTTCAACATGCACACACTGAGCATTTTCTGAAAAGTATCAAGCTTTTATTACCATTTTGTCCTAAATCCCCTGACCACTTCTCATTCAATTTCCACGAACAGGCCTCCTCTTTCCACCCTGACTTTAATCCTGGGGTTTCCTAACTCAGCCTTCTTCTCTGCTAATTCTACTCCTTCTCACAGACAGGTATTTTTTTCTGTTCTTTGACATCAGTTTCCACGTCTTCTTTAGTGAGATTTCATACTATTTCTTTAGCTCAGCCCTCCCTTATGAATTCCTAGCTCGTAGACCGTAGCTGCCAACTGGACATTTTCACCTGGATGCTTTATAGACATCTTAAATGATGTTGAAAAACTAACTCATTATCTTAAGCATTCCCAAACAACCTCCTAACACACGCGCGCATGTGCACACACACACACAGACACCCTGCCTATTTCTGAATTCTCAAACTTATTTAATATTTTATGGCCTTCATTTTTGTTTTCTAACAAAAATAGATAAACGTATGGATGGAATTTCTTTCTTGGCAGAGAAATAAGTAAATATTTAAAACATTTCTTCAGTGTTTTCTACAATGAAAACGAAATCAACAATTTCTATAGTCTATGTAAGGGTCAGGTTCCCAAAGCTGTGGCCCATTAGTAATCATCAACACCTTCTCCCTGGTGTCCCATATCCCGGTGGTCATAAATTCATGGCGAAGACACATAGCTCATGTCTTCCTTGCTAGGAACTGTATGCCCATGTCTGGCATTAAAACAGCTATTTCTTGAATGAATAACTCTATGTCTTTTAGCTCTACCCTCTAACTATCTCCACTGCCAGCCCTGCTTCATCTATTTTAGTCAATAATTTCTTTTCTGTGTTTACTTTGAGGACCTATGTCAAGGTCTGCTGACAACACCTTGATATAGGTTCTCAGTGTCTTTGTCCTATAGCACCAAAGGGCCTTCCAGAGGCTTTCCTGCCTCCAAATATTCCCTTTCTAATCCTTTCTCTTCACTGCTGCTAATTACCTTTCTAAAGAGCAATTGTGGTCCCTCTTTAATTTTATTTTATCTTATTTTATTTAAGACTGGGTCTGGCTCTGTCACCCAGGTTGGAGTTCAATGGTGCAATCTCCGCTCACTGCAACCTCTTTCTCCCAGGCTCAAGCTGTCCTGCCACCTCAGCCTCCCAGGTAGCTGGGACTACAGGTGCATGCCACCATGCCCAGCTAATATTTTTATTTCTTTGTAGAGATGAAGTTTCACCATGTGGCCAGGCTGATCTCAAACTCCTGAGCTCAAGCAATCCACCCACCTCGGCCTTCCAAAGTGCTGGTATTACAGGCGTGAGCCACTGAGACCATAAATAATAATAATAATAATAATAATAATAATAAAATAAAACTCTCACTACTTCTGCCTTGCTGGCTGGGCCACAGATGATGCCTGTGTATTTGCCAAAACAGTGTGCACACACTTGCATTTGCAGGTTAGAGACAAAGTATGTCCACTCTAGGTTCCTGCTGCCCTTGAGCTACCTTCCAGTTTGCTACCTCCTATCTCCAGGACTAAGACCCAAGTCCTTAGCATGGAAATCAGTTTTCCGTTTTAGCCTCACTTCCTGCCTTACCCATCCACTCACTTAGAACTTGGATTCTTCAACCTCTTACAGTCCTCAAAAATGTTTTCTGTGTGCCATGCCCCTTTTTGCTTCCCAGGAGTTCCTATTTATGCTTCGAGAAGCATCTCAAATATCATTCCCTCCATGACGCCTTTGTGAACTCTCTAGCATTAGCTGCTGCATCCTCTGATGTTGTCCTATTTTTGTCTATCTCTATGTTGCGCAATAATTACATCTTTACATTTCTGTTGGCCCAGCACAAGCCCTACAGGCCAGGACTGTATTGTAGTTTTTCTTTGTCATCCCATCCACCAGTGCAAAATTTGGAAAATAGCAAGAACTCAATCAATAGATGCTAAATTAATGAACACTTTATTAGCCTACATTTATGGAGCATTCTTGGTACCCACGAAACAGTTTCATCTCTCTCACATCTCAGTGTTATGTTTCACTGCAACTTTCTTTAAGGAATTTTGTGAGAAATATAGAGTATTGCAGCACTTTTCTTTGGTCACGTGGGGGTTTAATTCCTATTTATACTTTTCTGGTATTACTAGAAATAATGACTGTAACTACTTATCTGGCAAATCTCTGAAATTTCTTTCTAAGGAAATTGTTATTGTTGGAGAAATTTGCAAAGCCTGACTCTGCCGGGGCTCTATTCCTCTTATCTAAGCAGTTAATTCTCTACTACGTATGTTTAGCTTTTGGCTCTGGAAAACACTCTTTGAACGCCTCCTTTGTGCAGATTTATCCAACTGTCTCCTCTTTCTTTCATTAAACTTGCCCAGTAAAGCCATGTTCCTTCTGTTTTCAACTGCGAATTTATTTCCACTGGAGCTTTCTGACTTAGAATCTATTTGAACTTCTATAGAAACTTTGGTTGAAAAGGAAAAAAAGAAAAAAAGGCCTGTTTTTAAAGGTTTTCTCTTTCACCTAATATTAGAGGGGATTTCTTTGTGATTAAACAAGTTTGTTATAAAGTAACACACTGTGAAATATCCAAACAACTACAATGTCTTTATAAATATATTTTTCTTATCGGAGAAGGCAACAGGCAGATCAGCCACTCTTGCAAGGTCATATTTCACAGAGACAGCTGAATTCACCCACCGTTGAATTATGTTATGCAGCCAGTGATTTAGCATTGTCATCTATTTTGATTGACACCAAAAGCCTTCCAGGACAGTAAATGTAAAGACGTTAGAAGAAAATCACTTACAAAATGGCTTGATAGTTCCTGTTAATGAGTTTTAAAATGCGGTATAACAACTTAATCAAATCAGACAGCTCCATAAAAGAATTAATCTGGTCATTGGCTCTCTTTCCAAAACGACTTTGTTGTACTGAGTAAGGTGAGAATTTTTCTGTGGCTAAAACATTCACAACTAGATTCTAAATGACATGACCTGGAATAAGTTATGGATTACTCAAAGTTTCTCAGGAGTTATTTATATTGCGGCCTCTTGTTAAATGAGATGCATGTCTTTTCTAAAGTTTCATTTTAATGAAAAAGAAGAATATGAATGACATGTATTAAAGACCCTGGGCCTACACTTAAAAATCTCAGTTTTGGATAACTTGTGTGTTGCTGTTTAGAAATTAGAGTGACATTGAGATGCTATTATGGGTTGCCAATGGGAGGGGATTCAGGAATATCTCCATACTGCCCCAGACCACAGAAGTAATTTTCTGCAATGTCAAGAGAAAAACACAGGACGATAACCAGTTGAAAGCAGCAAAGTTCTGCATTATTTTTTGCTGTCCTCTTGTTCAAACTCTAGAGGAGATTATTAGAAATGTAATATCTCTCCCTGTAGAATTATGGGCTTATGCCAAGACTAGAGACCTAAGGAGACTCGTTTCTTGTCTACCTGGGCTCAAACACCAATCTCTTTAGTGCACCTCCAGACTGAAGCTGTTTCTGAGGTCAGCTTTAAGGAGAAAATTCCATATAATCAGAATTACCCTCCAAAATTCATAAATCACCTTTCATTGGTATAGATCACTGTCTCTCGGATTGAGCAGCAGATTAAGCAGTCAGATTGCATTTAGGTTTACATTATGTAAAATTTATTATGTTTTGGCTGGGCTTGGTGGCTCACACCTGTAATACCAGCACTTTAGGAAGCCAGGATGGGAGGATGGATAGAGGTCAGAAGTTTAAGACCAGCTTGGGCAACAAAGCAAGACCCCATCTCTATAAAAACTTTAAGAATTAACTGGATACAGTGGCACATGCCTATAGTCCCAGATACTGGGGAGGCTGGGGCAGAAGGATCATTTGAGCCCAGGAGTTTGCAGCTGCAGTGAGTTATGATCATGCCACTGTACTCTAGCCTAGGTGACAGAATGAGACCCTGTCGCTTACAAAAAAAAAAAAAAAAAAAAAAAAAAA
>NW_012098432.1:6830498-6911309 GCF_000951045.1 Mandrillus leucophaeus
AAAAAAAAAAAAAAAACCCTAGTATCCTTAAATACTAGGAATTACCTTCAGAATGGCATTGAAAGGCAGGAAATCTGCCAGGCAGTGCATGAGGGAAGAGCAGAGTCATAGACTCTCCCTCAGACTATCTTATTGACAGACAAGTTACAGGCACTTTTAAAATCAGTCTCTCCTTTCCTTCCTCTCTCTTTTTCTCAGCTTTCTGTCTCTCTCCTAGAGTTAAATTTTAATGAAAAAGAAAAATAATGTGAATTATTTGTGTGTCAAATATGTATAACATTTCTATATATTTATATTATTAATATGATATAATAATATAATATTTGTATTATTAATATTTATTTAAAACCATCAGCACACACTTAGAACCTCCATTTTGGGTAATGTAGTTATTACCACCATTCTTATCTGACATTTATTTGTGTATTTGTTCAGTGTACATCTGTGCATTCTATGAGACTGTGGCGTTTATGAAGAAAGGGACCATGTCTCTTTTGGGTCACCATTTCATTCTCAAAACTAGCATGGAGCCGAAGAGGAGCTGAAAACATTTGTATTAAATGAATGACTAAATGAGAGAGGCCATTAGACATTACTGTCTTTGGAAGTTCTCTTAGTGACTGTGGCTTAATCATGTTGCAGTGTTATAGACACCTTTATAATTTACAAAGAACTTTCACAAACATGGCCTTATTTTAAAGGTGACAAACATGATTGTCCCCCACCCCAGCTTGTAGAAGAAGAAACTGAGACTTGGAGAGACTAACCAACTTGTCCAAAGTTGCACAGCTAACCTGTGGCAGAACTAGGTCTTGAACCCCTGTCTTCTAACCCTGAGCCAGACCAGTTGGAGTTCCCCATCCCTAGTGACCTCTCCTACATTTATGGGGACTCTTGTGTATCAGAGTTTGTGACTCTGTGCCCGCGTAAGGCAGTGGTCACATCTTGTCCCTCATAACAGGAATGTACTAAGTGCCTACTATGCACCAGACATTGCGCAAAATTTCCAGGACACAAACATGAATGAGATATAGTTCTTGCCATCAAAACAACTCACAATCTAATGCAGCATAGTGTTAAACATGCACATTTTTAATATACTGTTGAATATGTTTGTGGATGAAATCCTATCCTGCGCATGCAGTTGCAATAATATGCAGGTTAAATGAAAGGAAAAGCAAGCCTTGCTGGTTTGCACATATGTTAACAACTATTAGTTCAAGTTGGAAACAAGATTTTAACCATTCTGCACAAGTGTTAAGGAGTGTGTATTTGCAGAGCTGAGGCCAGGAGGCTTAAATTTTAGAAACAGCTGTGGAACTCCTTTCAGTATGTACAGTTGGAAGGAGGCTGGCATTGTCAGAGAGTTGCCCTGGAAAATACAGGCAGTGAATATATTTTATCTTTTCCTTTATTTCAGTGTTAGTCTCCCCATAGAATTCCAAGTGAGAAAATAACCTGCAAAGGTGTGAGGTGGGAATCATATTACAACATCGAAGCAGGTGAGATCCTCAGAGATGAAAGGGGAAGAAAATGGCACTTTATTGCATGAGAGTAATCTTCCAGGATTTGTACCATGATGTGTTATATTTTAACAAGAAGAGTACCCAGAAGGGTCAGTTTCAGGAACATCACGTGAACCCCTGGAGAAAAGTAAATGGTTGATTGGCTGTCACACTTACAGTTTCAATATGCTGGGTAAAGCAAAGCAAGGAAAGGTGAGGTCTCACCAAGTGCAGATTACAAAACAAATGCATTTTTTGTGTGCTTTTTTCATAGTAGATGACTTTGAAACAAAAAGAGAAAAATAACCCTGTAAGTAAGTAGAAACTCTGGAAGTAAAACTGAGTGATAGAGGATTAGTTTTCACATGTAGGCGATACACAGAGTTTGTACAGTTTTCTAGTTACAAGACTGGGTAGAATTAATACTCAAAGAGAAGACTGTTACGAACAATGGTTCAGAAGGAAGAAGGAACTTGATGAGGTTGTGAGGGATCGAGAAGGAATGTTTTGCTTGAAACATGGAGTATGGCAACAATGAATTAGCCTAGTTTTGAATCAAAATGACCTGAAAAACTTCTGTAGAAAGCTTCCAACCAAGCATTGCTATATTATGGAAGAACCTACCATATGGATTGAAACTTTTCTAGAACTTTTAATAGATGAGCCCTCGTAAGTAAGATCCAGGCTACCAAATTACTCCTCTTTGAATGTTATTGTGGGTATCATGTCAAGATCCAATGTTTTCTTTCCATGTTATACTAAAGAAATAAAACTTAATATCTATAGTTCAAGTTATAATTGAAACTTATAGTTCTTGACTGAAGCTAGTATAAAAACACTCTGTAGGCTGAGCATGGTGGCTCACACCTGTAATCTCAATGCTGTGAGAGGCCTAGGCTGGAGGATCACTTGAGGCCAGGAGTTCAAGACCAGTCTGAGCAACACAGCGAGACCCCATCTGATATGGTTTGGCTCTGTGTCCCCACCCAAATCTCACCTCAAATTGTAGTACTTCCCATGTGTTAAGAGCGAGACCAGGTGGAGATAATTGAATCATGGTGGTAGTTTCCTCTATGCTGTTCTCATGAGAGTGAGTTATCATGAGATCTGATGGTTTTATAGGGGGCTTCCCCCTTTGCTCAGCACTCATTCTCCCTCCTGCTGCCCTGTGAAGAAGTGCCTTCTGCCATGATTGTCACTTTCTTGAGGACTCCACAGCCACGTGGAACTATGAGTCAATTAAACCTCTTTTCTTTATAAATTACCCAGTCTTGGGTATTTCTTCATAGCAGCATGAAAACAGACTAATACAGTAAATTGGTACCAGGAGTAGTGGATCACTACTGAAAAGATACCCAGAAAATGAAAATAAAAAATTAGCCAGACACGATGGCATGCTCCTAAGGTCCTAGCTATTCAGGAGGCTGAGGCGGGAGGATCGCTTGAGCCCAGGAGTTCGAGGTTACAGTGAGCTATGATTGTGCCACTGTACTCTAGCCTGGGTGGCAGAGTGAGACTTTGTCTCTTAAAAAGTATAATTTAAAAAAACAGAAGGAAAGACTCCATGAATGACATTTTAAAGGGAAAAAATGTTTAGGACAATTACATTGTGTATTCGAACAAAATGTATTCTTATTTCACAACCAGTGAAAATCTGCACTGACTGGAAGAGAGATGAATTATGGTCACTGAGAAACAGAATGTAAAGCATTATTTTCGGGAAAGGAAAACCTAGTTTCCTTTACATGCCACTCACATATTGATATTTTCTCATTATTAGATCTTACATTTTTTTAAGTTCAGAGTTTTAAAATTCCCCAGAGACTTCTGCAAAACCTGAACCATCATTGAGTAATCCATCAAAAATCCAAAGGCATTAAAAATTCCATGACTAATACGTGTGAAATGTTTGAAGATGAAACTCTCTTTTGTAATTATAGACCGCGGAATGTGGAATAGTTTCTGCCGTTTGAATTACCTACCTGAGGATACTACTTGAAAGTTCCATCTTCCGTAAATAACAGTCAGTCTCTTACAGAAGACAGGCAGTGTTTTCATACCTGGCATAGAAATGATTTTAGAATCATTTCCATGCAACATTTTTTCATTATTACCGGGATCTGGTGACTATGAAAGGGAGTAAACTTACACAGCTGGCTCTTTTCAGACAGAGCGATTCAATTTATTCTTGCTCCAGTACTGTAGGAAAATAAAAAGGTTAAAATTACCTTTTGGATTCAATGTGGTATTTTCCCTAGATACCTAAACAAATGGAAGACAGGCAGCTTTCCCAGCTTTGGAATAGGGAACAGTAAGGGATTTCCCTTGCAGCGTGTTGTGTTTTATCTGAAATCTGGTGCTTTTCCATAATTAAAAAAGGGATTTAGATACTGAATTTCATCCTTAAAACAGTCAATATCTTGTAAATTTTCCAGGTATTTCCCTGGTTCATCACGAGGAAAGAGACTTACTTTAATTCTGATCTAATGTGCACATACCTTTTAATTAGGTGCTAAAACAATTTGGGAGATGGGATGGTTTGGTACAAACTTGCTCCTGCCATGGAAATGGTGACTTGGTTGATCTATGTTCTGGTTCAAGAATGTGCAGGTTTGGGTGTTTTTATGATGTATATTTTTATATCATAAAATGTACATATTATAAAATGTACCACTTTAATTGCTTTTAAGTATACAATTCAGTGGCATTAAGTACACTCCCATTGTTGTGCAACCAATATCACTATCCACAGGCAGAACTTTATTCTCATCCCTAATTGAAATCCACACTCATTAAACAGTAGCTGTCCATTTTCCTCTTCTCTCAGCCCTTGGTAACCACTATTCTACTTTCTGTCTCTATGAGTTTAACTATTCGAAGTGCCTAATATACATGAAATCATACAGCGTTTGTCCTTTTGAGTCTGGGTTGTTTCATTGAGCGTGTTTTCAAGGTTCAGCAATGTTGTAGTTTGGATCAGAATTTCATTCCCTTTCAAGGCTAAATATGTTCTACTGTATGTTATACACATTTTGTTTATCCATTCCTCCATTGATGGGCATTTGGATTGTTTCCACCATTTGGCTTTTGAGAAGAAAGATGCTATTGACATCGGTATACAAAATTTATTTGAGCCCATGATTTTAGTTTTTATATATATATATATATATATATATGAATTGCTGGAGGATATGGTAGTTCTATGTTTAATTTATTGAGGAATTATCATACTATAGAAATGTGTAGTTTTTTGTTGTTGTTGTTTGTTTGTTTGTTTGTTGAGACAAGGTCTCCTTCTGTTGCCCAGGCTAGGCTTCGGTGGCATGATCACAGCTCACTGCAGCCTTCACCTCCCAGACCCAAGCAATACTACCACCTTAGCCTCCCAAGTAGCTGGGACTACAGGTGCATGCCACTAAGCCCAGCTAATTTTTTATTTTTTATTTTTATTTTTTTTTGAAACAGAGTCTCACTCTGTCATCCAGGCTGGAGTGCAGTGGCGTGATCTCAGCTCACTACAACCTCTGCCACTCAGGTTCAAGCGATTCTCCTGTCTCAGCCTCCTGAGTAACTGGGATTACAGGTGCCAGCCACCAAGCCTGGGTAATTTTTGTATTTTTTTTTTTTTTTAGTAGAAATGGGGTTTTAACCATATTGCCCAGGTTGGTCTCAAACTCCTGAGTTCAAGCAATTTACCTACTTCAGCCTCCAAAGTGCTGGAATTATAGGCATGGACCACCACCCACACCAGGCCAGAATGTGTAGGGTTTTTTTTGTTGTTTTTTTGTTTTTTTGTTTTTTTTTTTTTTTTGAGACAGAGTCTTGCTCTGTCGCCTGGGTTGGAGTGCAGTGGCACGATCTCGGCTCACTGCAAGCTCTGCCTCCCAGGTTCACGCCATTCTCCTGCCTCAGCCTCCCGAGTAGCTGGGACTATAGGTGCCTGCCACTACATCTGGCTAATTTTTTGTATTTTTAGTAGGGACGGGGTTTCACTGAGTTAGCCAGGACGGTCTCGATCTCCTGACCTTGTGATCCGCCTGCCTTGGCCTCCCAAAGTGCTGGGATTACAGGCGTGAGCCACCGTGCCCGGTGAATGTACAGCTTTTAATCAGCATTCCAGGTAATGTTATAATCAGATAATCCGAGAAACATTTATTTGTCAGTTACCTATAGCTATGCAACAAACCACTCCAAACAATTAGTAGCATATAACAACAAGCATTTATTTAGCTCACAATTATACTGGGTGGCTCTTCTGGCCTGGGCTGGGTTCCTCTGGGTCTGTTGGCCTAGCTCATGTTTCTGTGGTCACTTGGCTGGTCATTTGGGTGCTGGCTGTCCTCAGATGGCCTCAGTCATGTATCCAGTGGTTGCTTGGCTGTAGGCTGAAGCGATGGCTTGAGTAGGCCTAGAACCTTTCCTTGTTTAGTAAACTGACCCCAGCTTGCTCCCAATGTGGCAGGGTCCCAAGAGCAGCAAGTGAGCAAGCTCCACTGCATAAGCTCTTTTCAGGTCTTTGCCTATATTATGCTTGCTTGTCTATTGGCCAAAGCCAGTCACCTGGCCAAGCCCAGTGTCAGTATAGAGGACACTACCAAACGATGTGGATGCAGAGAGGCAGAAAAGGAGCTGGGACCATTACTATCATTATTCCACCACAACTTAACTGCTTAATTCAGTATTCTCATGTGAACTCAGGGTTATCTGAATACTTTCTCCTGCCATAATAAATCTGTGAATGCAGCATAATCATGTCTGAGGTTGCATAGAGCCCTCTGCATAGATGCCCCAGCACCTCTATGATGCTTTCCATTTGAGGGTTCATTCGTTAATTTAATAAATACTTATTGTGAATCTACTGGTGTCTGGAACTCTTCTAGGACCTGGGGATATAGCTATCAACAAAACAGTCCAAGTTCCTCTTCTCTAGGGACTTACATTCTACTGCAGGTGGAAAAGTTTTAGGAGTGAGAATAAATGTCTGGATCCCTGGCACATATCCAGGAAGTTTTGTAGTTGTCATTGTTTAAAGAAGAAGCAGCTTGGAGAATGTTCTTTATTCCCTATTCTCCACCACTATGTGCTTTTACTAATATTTGAGTAGAGGAAAATATTTTGGTTAATTAGAATTTCCAGGTATTTAAATGCCAGAAGGCAGATGCAAACCTGTGTCAGGACATGAGAATTGACTTTTAACTTGTAATCCATATAGCTTGGTGCAAAAGTAACCGTGGCTTCCCGTAACAGTAAAAGCCGCGATTACTTTTGCACCAACCTCATACAAGACTGATGGATTCGCATCTCACTTCATTTATGCTTTCTGCAAGGCTCTGTGGCTAATACTTTTGGCCCCTTAGCTACCTGAGGAAAGGCTACTGATCTTTACAGCTCAAAGGGCACTGAAGAGTCACACTCAGCCGAGTAGTGATGGATGGCTACAACAGACTGGATACTTCTTTATTTTATTATTATTATAGTGTGTGTTTAATCCTATGGGAGTAGACCAGCATTCTATATTTTTAAAGTAGCACTGGTTTGTTGGAAAACTTGACTTTTATAAACTGAAAGTGTATGTCATCAGTACCTAGAGATGAGATGGGTTGAATGTCCAGCTGATGCTCAGAGGGGCTGCGACTCTCTGCATGGGTTAGTTTGCCAACTAAAACTCACTTCATGCACAAGAGCTGTCATTGAATAACAGTCAAGCTTTGCTTCAGTGTAAGCAGATATTCCAGTGGGGGAGAATTAGGGGACAGCGTGTAGGAGTATTCAAATTAGGATCTTTAGAGTCAGACAGATGTGTCCGTTACTAGCATGGACCTTGGGCAAATGACTTAACCTCTCTGAGTCTCAGTTTCTTTTCTACAAAATGGGATAATAGCACTATCTGCCCCATGAAACTGGAAACACTAACAGAAAGCATGCAAAGCTTGTAGCATAGTGCCTGCAGTGGGCACTTGATTAAAAATGTTAGCTAAAAGTTGTTATCTTTTTTTTTTTTTTTAAGACGGAGTCTCACTCTGCCTCCTAGACTGGAGTGCAGTGGCACAATCTCGGCTCACTGCGACCTCTGCCTCCCTAGTTCAAGCAATCCTCCTGCCCCAGCCTCCAGAGTAGCTGGGATTACAGGCGCCCGCCACCACGCCTGGCTAATTTTTGTATTTTTAGTAGAGATGGGGTTTCACCACGTTGCTAGGCTGATCTCGAACCCCTGACCTCAGATGATCCACCCACCTCAGCTTCCCAAAGTGCTGGGATTGCAGACATGAGCGACCATCCCTGGCTTAAAACCTGTTATCTTAATAAATGCTGTTCTGATCTACAGTTACATCACCACAAACAGGTGCCTTTGGCCTGGCTCACAGTGCCAGAATGTGAACTATAGGGGAGTTACTCTTGGGACCACCCTAGCACAAACCCAAGCTGAGAAAAAGACATTTATGAAACTGATTTGCCGTTTATGTGTAGCCAGTCAGGAATTCCTACTTGGACCCTTGGCCACTATTTGAGCAACTTTTCTGTAACACTGAACCATAGAAGCAGTCCATCCACCACCACAACAATAAAAACTAGCACTTCACACACTAGCACCTTACCTGGAATGATTTTAGGGGTGTTAGAAAGAGAGACCCAAAATATCTCCTGTGTAACTTTCCACCAGACTTTATGGAAGAGCCCACTACCAACCTGTAAACTGATTGAATATTGTATTTTCCTCTGTGGACTTAGCTGAAAGTAGCAGCTGGACCCAGTGAGAGTTTAGCTGGGAGTAGATTTTGACGGATGGGAACAGGAGTTTCATGAGGTAAGAGGAGAAGAGAGAGAGAATTTTGGTTCATGGATATAGGAGCCATGCAACTTGTATAATTTCATCATAAACATGGCACGAAGGGAGAGGGTGAAATGCCCCCAGGTAGCCAGAAGAAATTGCAAGGCTTTGGTGTTGGGGAGACCAGGGAGATAAAGAAATTAGGGGTAGGAGAGGGATCCCAAGGGGAAATGAAGGAGAGTGAAAGGCAAACTTTTCAGCTGAGTTACATGAGCAACATCATCTGTAACACAGGGTGGAAAAATCCTATCTTCCTGTCCTCCCCCATGTGACAGGAAGCTGATCTGCCTTCTTGGATTTATTTCCTTCTGGGGTTGTATTTCTCTCCTTGCGCTTTGTCTCACCTCCTACCTTGTTATAGGCGATCTTTCTCCCCCCTGAGGAAATCATAATTCTATCACTGTGGAAATTGAAGTGTCTTCAGCTTTCTTAGCAGTCTTAGAGTATTTTCTTAGGACAAATTGCCAATTTCCTCTTTTATGGAAAATACTAAAATACTTTTTTTTTAATAGAGTGACCTTGATTCTTTCCCATTTGCTATTCTATCTAATTTCTAGACTGGAGCTAGAAAAATTGAATGAAGTTGTCAGCCTAGTGGCAATAACCACATTAAAATGTTTCTCTGAAAGTCTTTGGAGCAGAGTCCTTGGGCATTTTTACCAGTGACCATCCATGAAGTGACAGCACTATAGACGCAGGGTTTTATTGTGCCCACAGAACTTTCCACCAGCCCTTCTGGTATGATTTACTGTGTCTGTCTTATCCGGGCCCTAACACAGGGCTTGGAGCACAATCAGTGATCAATAAATGTTAACTCAGTGACAGAACAGATGGTCACTGATTTAAAAATAACAACCTTGGGCCAGGCGCGGTGCCTCACACCTGTAATCCCAGCACATTGGAAGGCCAAGGCAGGCAGATTACCTGAGGTTAGGTGTTCGAGACCAGCCTGGCCAACATGGTGAAACCCCATCTCTACTAAAAATACAAAGATTAGCCAGTCATGGTGGCTTGCACCTGTAATCTCACCTACTCAGGGGGCTGAGGAAGGAGAATCTCTTGAGCCCAGGAGACAGAGGTTGCAGTAAACCGAGATCGTGCCACTACACTTCAGCCTGGGCAACAGAGCAAGACTCTGTCTCAAAAAAATAAAAATAAAAATAAAAATAACCTTGCCTCATACTGTTGGGGTACACACTTCCAAGAAGTGGCCCTTGGCAGCTCTGGGAAGCTCTGAGACACTGTTCTTCCTTGGAGTAGTCCCTCTCAGCCTGAGACACTGTCCATCTAAATCTGCGGCACAGGTTCTCCAAGTCTAGGAGGCCAGGAGGCGCGGTGTCTGACAATCGTTTGACCTTGTGGCTCCAGGACACCCCAACACTCTGGACTGAACACTGGAACACTCCTGTCCTTAAAGACATCAAAGATTGTGCTCTAATTAGTTTGGAAATGGAATTTCTTAAACTATTTCTAAAAGCAGTAGCAGCCTGGGGACAAATTGATTAAATTCACCAGTTCTCCTGAAAATGATATTTGAAAGGAAAGTTGAGCTGCTTCTATCTTCCCAGAGAAATCGACATGTCATTCAGATGTTGGAGACCCTCAAGAGGCAGAAATGTCTTCATCTCCTGCTGTTCAGGTGCTGACTAAAACCGTTGATCCTTTTCCTTGAAGTATGAGGTTCAGAGGTTGGCCTCAGAAAAGCGGGGAACAGAATATTCTGGAGACTCTGGCAAGTAGAGGACCCCTTGCTGGGAGTAAGCTTCAGCCTCTTCCAAGGTCTGCCACAACAGAAGCAGTAACATGAGAGCGGCACTCAGTAGGACAAAGACGACGAGGCTAATGAGAGCTTTTGGCCGTGAGAAACACTGCCTCCAAGCAGCATTTGGATATGTAGAAACAGTCTTGTTTTATGTGCCGTGGTGCCTCGGGCCTGTACAAGGTCACCAACACATTCAAACTGGGGTGGAGAATTGGGGATATAAAAATGTGATTGCTGAAGACAGCACCATCTTAACCCCTGGAGTCGCCGAGTGCTCATTTGCTGCTACGGGACAGAAAAGCCATTAGAGATATTCCCTGGGTATGTAGCCCAGTTATTTTTCTTTTTTAACATATACTCCAAGTGATTCAAGAGCATGGCAAGGTTTGGGAATTACAGTCCTTAAGCACAATCTCCCATTGGTAGTTTACAAGGTTATACTTTAGACTAATTGAACTTGTTTTATTTTTATTTTATCTGTAATAATATTTGATATTCATTTTGTATATAAAATAATTTTGTTTTTATATTTTGTATATGTGGTATGTAATACAATATAATTATTTTGTTAGTAATATTTTTATTTTGTAATATAGTGATAATAATATAGTAACTGCATATAAGTGCTTATTATATACAAGATATTGTTCTATTGTAATACAATATAATTATTTTCATAGTAATATTTTTATTTTGTAATACAGTGATAATGATAATAATATAGTAACTGTGTATGTAAGTACTACTTATTATATACAAGATATTGTTCTGAGTGCTTTTACATACATTATCGCAATTAATCTTCGCAATGACTTTTTGAAGGAGATGGTATTATTAACATCATTTTACAGATGAGAAAAGAGAAGCACAAAGAAGCTAAATGATTTGCCCAAGGTTCCATAGCGGTCAAGTGGTAGAGCTTGAATTTACACCCAGACCTGGCGATTCTCAAGTCTGAGACTTTTAACTACCACACTGTGATGATCCAAGTGACTCAAAGCTTTAGGAAATTTGATTAGAGAGAGTTGCATCACTAGGTAACAGAGAGATATGAAAAGTCTGTGGGAAGGGAAAGAAAGATGCTTCTCTGCAAAAATAACGTTTAAGAGTTTTTTGAGCCTTAAGTAAATTAGACCATCTGTTTGTGGCCAGGAACATACTCAGTGGAATAATGTCCCAGCCAATAGAAAAATAGATTTTGCAGAACCCCAGCAGTCAGTTGCTGACATGAGTATGGAATCCACAGGAATTCCAGGTCACTCCTTGCTCCAGAAATAGGGAAAAGCATTAATACGAAGCAGATCTTGGTTTCACCCAACCTGGGAGTGGGAGTATGTCTGCCCCTGAATGCCAGAAAAAAACTATGGGTAGTAGGGGACACGCAATGCAAGCTGATTCCTCAAATCTCCGCTTGAAAGCTGGAAAGCTTCACTATGTATTCTGCACTGACAGGGAAAGACGGGCCCTAATTGGATTGACTGATCCTTCTCTTGGTGGGAGAGGCCTTGGCCTTTGTGAACCAAGGAAAAGATTTTTATGACAAACTGTTCTAGATGCTTTTTAGCTGATGTTAAACAAGATTATGGGTGAATTAGAAAAGGGATTTACAGTAGATCTTTGGATTAATTTATTCATTCACAAACATTTATTGAGTGCTTTGGCTGGATTAGGCAGTACTCTAGGGGATACAGAAATGAAGAAAACAATGGTTCGTCCCCAAGAATCTTACAACTGAGTGGTAGAGACAGACGGCAAAACCAGCAAGGGCTTAATGTGGTGTTTCCATAGACATGTTTGAGAATTCCTATCGTTTACGAGGCAAGGGCACTTTAAACTTCTTAAGGGTGGGAAAATCAAGTGCAAAAAACTCCCCCAAAGAAGGAGGCCTTGCATTATGTCACAAAGTAGTTGCAGTTGCGCAGGCTGATATGCGAAGACCTCTCTGGCAGAAGGAGCAGTGTGTGCACAAGAGGACAGAAGGCAAGGGCACCCCACGGTCCTGCAGGTGCACGGTGAGCAACCAGAACTAGCCAGCTGTTCACCCAATTCATGTCCTCTTTTCGTGGAATCTCCACATCCAGCTCTATAACCTCAAGAATCCCAAGCCAGGGTCTAGGTCTCAATAGGAAGTCAGACTCTGTTTCTGAAGCCTACTCTGTGATTCTATGCACAGTTTCATGCTGATATTCACCTGGACAATGGAAGGCATGAAAAGTCATTCAGCCTCTTTTGTGAAATTAGAATTGTCGAGGAAAGCAGCTGATACTTCTCAAGTAATCAGGCATGGGGCTAAAGGCTTTCTGGGTTTTGGCCGGGAGGTTGTTGTTTGATTTTACGTATCGTCTTTATTATAAGCTTTCTCACCCAACTGTTGCTGTCTGTCTTAATCACTGAAAAGAGTCCTCATAATCCGCAGTCATGTTATGATTTGTTTTCTCCTAGTCTCATATTTTCTCTGGATGCATTTCATCCCCATGTGAGGAGAAGCCATCCCTACATCCTAACGCTACATTGTATATTTCTAAGCACTTGCCTCAAGGCCCCACTCCCAGCAGCTATTGATTCCTGAGAGACTATTACATTTATTTGCATTGACACAGTGGCTTACCACCTTAAGTGAAAGGATAAACAATTAATGTCCCAGCTCCTGGAAGTTGGATGGCCTTTCTGGGATGCCATTAAGACTTGTCTTGGAGAGGGCTATTTAAAGTAGCTGCTCAGACTGAACTTTAACTAATTATTCAATCAACGATTTGGCAGGTCAGTCAATGGGAAATGATGTACAGTCTGCTGAAATTGATCACACTTCATTTCCCATCAATTGTAAAGCCAAATTGTGGATAAAGTCATAAGTAAAGGATCATTGCCTGCCATTCTTAGGACCATGTTTCCCTATCCCTTCCACTTACTTAAACCCTAGCCTCATCCATAAAAGCAAGAGAATTTTGCACTTACAGGGGGAATCAGTATAAAATGTTTACCACCTTCTGAGATGGAAGGGGAAGGGAGAGTGTTTTCTATTTCATAATTGATGTGTTGCAGCCACATAATCCTCTAACCTTTTCAAGCAGCTCGGATGTGGAGGCTGGATTTTAAGTCCCATGATCCATTATGCATCACTTACTTCCACATCTATTACCATTCTGTCGGCCAAATGACAGGATTCCTCATCAGGGCCTTTGACTGTGTGGGGCTCTTCAATTTTATGCTGACGGATAAGCATGTGGAACTTCATACATGGGTGATTTACAGACAATTAGCAGGAGGCAATGGCAGATTTAGTGTAGCTTTTCTGAAAAGTTATGAAAAAAGGATATAAAAAGGAAAGTCCCCTCACCCGGCCCCTTCCCAGGAAAAGGCTTGGAATGATCCAAGCAGTGGATTTTATGACAGTAACTACCACCCTCTCAGAAGATGCAAAATGGAATGTGTGCTTGTCCACATTGATTGACAGCTTCTGAAAGCAGTCACTGGCCCAGGTCAGCAGAGCCCCAGTGGTAGGCCAATAGATCATGAAGGAAGCAGAGACATAGACTCAGATTTCCACATAAGCTTCCTCACCAGCTCTGTTCTCCCAAGCCAACTGGCCTTTTTTTTGCACACTGGGACCTGATAAAAGCCTCTGGGATCTGAGACGAATCACTAGAAAATAATCAGAATGGAATTTTCGGGGAAATGTGGCCATATGAAAAAAAAAATGATTTTCCTCACAAGGTATTGCAAAGTGGAAAGAGTAGTATTTTAAAATCTGTATTTTGTAGCAGAGAAAACTAAGGTTTAAAAATTTGAATGACTTCCTTAACAAATATTTATTGAGAACTTACCACGTGCTAAGCACAGTATTAAGCGCTGAGCTTACTCAGTATTAGTCAGAATTCTCCAGAGAAACAGAACCAATAGGGCGCACACACACACACACACACAGAGCTTCATTATGAGAAGTTGGCTCATGCAATTACCAAGGCTGAGACATCCCGTGATCTGCAGATTGCAAGTTGGAGACTCAGGAAAGCCAGTAGGGTAAGTCAGTCCAATCTGAGACCCAAGGGAGCTGATGATATAAATCCCAGTCCAAAAGCAGGAGAAGATGAGATGAGATGTCCTAATTGAAGCACTGAGGCAGAAAAATAGGTTGTTAATCCTTTGCTTAACTCTTTGTCCTGTTCAGGCCCTCAATGGATCTGATAATGCCGGCCACACTGGGTAGGACCAGCTACTTTATTGCGTCCACCATCTCAAATGCTAGTCTCATCCAGAAACACCCTCAAGACGCATCAGAAGTAGTGCTTACTCTGTGAATACTGTAGCTCAGTCCTCAAAGGGCTCACAGTCCACCCGTAAATATGTACATAGATTATGTATCAATAAAAATGGTTCTAATTGTTTTTATTAAAAATAAAGAGCTTGCAGACCTGAATGCAGGCAAAAATGATACAATATGGACAGAGCTGAAGCGGTTGAAGTGGAAGTGCTTTGAGGGTTCAGAGGAGGGGCACCTGCCTCAATCTTGGGGTGGCAGAGGTTCTGGCAAGGTCTGTGCTGAGGAAATGACATAAGGCATCAAGGACAGCAGGAGTGAACCAAGTGGAGAGGGCTTTTCAGGCAGAGGGAACAGCATATACAAAGCCCCAGAGGCAAGACAGGGCTTCACGGGCAAAAGGTTAGAGCCCCAAATACAAGGAGGAAAAGAGGAGAGGTGGGCTGGAGAGACCCAGGGGCCTGTTAGGGGAGGCGTGTGTGAGCTTGTAAGTTGCTTTCTTCTCAGAACCAGGCCTCTGATCCCAGCATCCTGAAAGGTATGGGGCTCAGCTTCAGCTCTAGCCAAATTCACCCTCCTCCATCTCCTCCTCCTCCCCTCGAATCTCCTCCACCTACCCCCGCATCCCCTCCTTCTCCGTGCCTCCCCCTCATCCTCCTGTATCTCCTCCCGCTCATCCTCCTGTAGCTCCCCCTCCTTCTGCATCTCCTCCCCCTTATCCTCCTCTATTTCCTCCCCCTCCTCCTGTATCTCCTCCTCCTCCTGTATCTCCTCCTCCTCCTGTATCTCCTCCCTCTCCTCCTGTATCTCCTCCCCCTCCTCCTGCAGTTACCCCTCCTCCTACTCCTGTATCTCCTCCCACTCCTCCTCCTGCAACTCTTCCTCCTCCTCCTTCTAGTCCTCCTCCTCCTCCTCCTCCATTCATCCTCATTCTTGCTAGAAGGAAAAAGATTTATTTGTTTTTTATTGATACATAATAATTACACATATTTGTGGGGGGTGTGTGCTATTTTGAAATTTTCCTTTCAGTCACTGTCAAGCACTTCTGGAGGTAATGCCTCTTCTACAAAGTGCACAATGGTCACTGCACACTCAAACATCCCCCAGCCCCCTGCCCCCTGAAAGAAGGCCATATGGGCTAAGTGATCTGATCAAAGTCACTTGGTGCTAATTAGAGATGGAGCCAGGATTTAAGGCCAGGCTCTCTGTCCCAGCTGCTTTCATTGTGTAAACTAAACGCTGACTTGGCCTCTTTGTATGTCACTCAAAAAACTCACTGGGATGCACACCCTTTTAAATGACATCTTTTTCTTTTTAGAATTGTTTCATGTTGGAGAAAATAACATGGTTCTCAAGCCTTTCAACGGTCCTACATCCACAAAAGGGGAAAGGGACACTGCACTGAAATTAGAATCTTCAACAACTTCTTCAGTCTTTCCTGTTGAATTGGGTGAAAGTAATGTACTCATAATTATTTGAGAAATGATGTGATAAGCCCCATTATTAAGACCTCTTATTTCTGAGTGACATGAGCAATTTAAAAGGAAAGGAAATTAACAATGGCATGAATGGTGCATTGTGTGCTCCAAGTTCGGGTACAATCATTGAACCAAAGGAGAGGGGGCAGGGGAATGAGACTGGGCTTTCTCGTAATATTTCTGAGTTGGTGAGCATGAAGGGAGAAAAAACCCTAGTCCTAGCTTGTGTTACAGACTCTGTAATCAGGAAAAAAAAAAAAGTAAACACACAGTATCTTTCCTTTCCTTCTCAAGCAGTAAACACTGGGGGACACTTGTAGTGAGTGCATCTGACATCAATTTCTATTTCTTTAGCATCGGAATATCAATGAAGTAGAACAGGGGATGTTTCCACAAGATATGAAGATGACAGACAGTCTTACTCTCTGTTCACTGGAGAGTAGAGTTGGTAGCTTTCCAACTGGTATGATTTTAGGGGGTGCAAATACGAATGCCTTGGGGAACCAGGAAGGAGCTATCCGTGTGCAAGGCTGGCGTGGGTGAGGGTCAAGGGCATGGGCACGTGGCCTCTCTGCACATCAGGGCTGCTTCTCTGCTCTGCATGACTGTCATCATAAGCAAGAGGGACCCAGGGATCCAGGTCCTCTGAGTTTTCAAGGGAGGCCAAAGAATTCTAGGTTTTATGTTCATGTTTTTAAATGAGAAACCTCCTCATTTTGAAATGTTGCAGTGCTGTTGACATGTTACTAAATAAGGTTTGTGTTCTTATGTTGTAGAAGGAAAAGTAATGGTCTGCTGAATATTATTAAAAGTTCTTATGTAGGATTTTGTAAATCTCGATAGTATGAGAAAGAATGAATGTGAGATAAGGATTTGGTATTAAATATTGAAAACTTCAGAATATGGAGGTCATATTACAGAGATAATATGTAAAGAGACATAATATGGTACAATGGAAAGAACACTGCACATGGGATGAGAATTACTCAGGATGTCCACAGACAAGGGCTTCATTAGCCCTGCCTCAGTTTCTACATCTGGAGAGCCAAAGATTCGATTCGCAATCTATCTAAGCTCTCTTCTAACCTTAGCCTTGGTGACACCCCTGGACCCACACTGAAATCCATCAGAGACCCTCCATTGGTGCTGAGCAGTTTTTGTTTCATTCTGAATGATGGAGTTCTTTTCCATTAGGCAACTTCAGGCAAGAAGAAGAAGAAGATTGTATCAGAGGTTCACAAAATAAAGACAAAAGAAAGCAGGAAGGAGAGTTCTAGAAAGAGCCACCCTTTAGAAAAATTCTGGTGCACCTTCATCTTCTCACCATCATGATACCCCCATTTTTGCTTCTGAGTCTTTATAGATCGTAAGCCAACTTCCTATCAACAGTTAAGAATCTTAACAACAGTTAGAAATTCAGAATCCTAGCAACACAGCCACCTTCTGACTACTCACCATGCACGAGGCACTGTGCCACTTACAAACATTCATATTCTTCACAACAATCCCAAGCGACAGGTTTCTAGAGAACTGTTACTGTACACATCTTGCAGATAGGAGAACTGGGGCTGAGGAAAAGCCATTTGTGCAAATCCACACAGCTAGAAGGAGGCAGATCACCCAGCACTGACTCCATAGCCCTTGATCTTAGTCACTCCCAAGAGGCTGAAACATGTGCTACACCATTTGGGCTCTGGGAATCTGGCCTCAGTTTAAATCCTGCGTCTGCCACACAGTGAATGTCCTTGAAAAAGTAATTTAACCTCTTTAAAGCCTCAGTTTTCTGACCTGTCATTGAGAGGATGAAGTAACTGCCACAAGTTTTGAGGATTAGTGAGCTCTACATAAGGAATGTCAGGTACATTATAAGTGTTCAATAAATGGTGATGATTATTGTCATAAGTCAACTATCATTCTCAAATGTCTTCTTTCTTACTGAACTGCCAGGAGTTGCAAAACCATCCTGTTAAGCAGGAAAAGCAAGGAAACCACCTAACAGATGCACATGGCATTTCACAAGGGAGTCAGACAGGGGCTGAGAAGGGACTCAGGTGGCTTCAGCCCAGCTCCTAGCTGACTGGACAGATCACTTCCTTGAAGCCTCTAGAGGAAGCAGTGAAATGGTATCAATTCCCCTGAGCTTTCGGGAGGGAAAAAAAATTCAATCTCCCTTAAACTGTTCCACTGTATAGAAATCACATGCTTTAGATGTCAGGGCAGCGGGGAAATACCTCTGCATCTTCCCAAAGGTCATTTTTTGCAGGCAGAGGGATTAAATACTTCCCACTGCTTGCTGGCATGGAACACTGAGAACACATCTTCTCTCTAGATAGAATACATGAAACAAAAAGGAGCCCCCTTCTGCCGCCTGAGTGAAATTCTAGGGCAGTGCACTTTGTTGTCACCATGGAAGTGCCTGGTAGAAGAGGTGACATTGGGCAAGAGAAAGCCCTTCAGTGCCAGGTTTGTTTTCATCACTGTGTTCTGTTCTCAACATATTGTGGTGTGAGACTCGCAAAATCTCATGCATTCTCACCACGGGAGCCTGCATCTTCATTGCTGAAGGGAAGTGGAGAGCTCAAAGTAGTTCATGCAGGCAATTCCTCCAAAAAGTTCCCCAAACTATCTGGAGCATCATCTCATTCTCCACTTCAAGTTAATTCCACAGGCTGGCCTGGAGGAACTTCTGCACAGAATTTATCATTAGCCCAGCTTCATGGAACAATCAGGCCCGAGTCCTTTGTTCACACTGATATGAGTAGCAGAAGGGTTTCTGCAAGTTCCTGCCCAGTTGCAATTGAAGTGTTTAGGCGGTTAGTTCTTTCTACCAGAAAACTCACCTTGAGTGTGCCTGCAACTCTGGCACATGTCTTCAAAAATGTGCTTTGTCACATTTAAATATTGATGTTTTGCTCATAGTCACGGAAATGTAGGAGTGTCTGTCTGATGGTTCATTTCTAACCCCCAAATTCCTATCTTACACTTTAAACTGCCCTGAAAATTAAAAGCCCTTGGAATCAAACTCCAGATACCCAGCCACGTTGCCAATACACTACTTTAGCAAAAGATCCAGAACATGTGTTACATGAAAACCTGTCAGACTGGTTTTTTATTGTAAAAAAAAGGTAAAGAATTGAGCCAAGCACCCATGTTATTCTGACCATGAAGAAAACGAATGGTGCTAATAACATTAAGCAGAGTCTTCAGCAATCACTCCGAGCTGTAAACTGGGGATGCTTTTTCAACTGTGGAGCCTCCTTATGAGGTATATGAAGATAACAAGCACGCTTTTGAGGGGATTCATGTGTAATTGACATTTTTTAAGTGCCTAGAATGTGGTTCTAAGAGACATTTGAGACTAGGGTCTTGCACTCATCAGGCGGTCCAAAGTATTTCTAGCTTCCTTCTCATTGGAGAGCTAGCATTTGGGGTGTAGGGAGAATGACGCTTGTGCCATGTTTTTGTTTTGTTTTGTTTTGTTTGTTTGTTTGTCGGGGAGTGTGGGGATACAGGATCTCACTTTGTCACCCAGGTTGGAGTACAGTGGCACAATCTCTGCTCACTGCAACCTCCACCTCCCAAGCTCAAGCAATCATCTCACCTCAGCTTCCCAAGTAGCTGGGACCATAGGTGTGCACCACCACACTCCTCTAATTTTTGTATTTCTTTTAGAGATGAGGTCTTGCCATGTTGCCCAGGCTGGTCGTGAGCTCCTGGACTCAAGACATCTGCCCACCTCAGCCTCCCAAAGTGCTGGGATTACAGGCCTGAGCCACTGTGCCCAGCCTTATGCCATGCCTCTTACTGCACGCACCTAGTAACAAACTACCCTAAACTTGGTAATCGTTTATGATTATTATCTCTCAGAAGTCTGAAATTTGCAGTTAGATGGAGGCTGAGGCGGGAATCATTAAAGGCTCCCTTACCCCTCTGGGGGCTGCTGCTGGCTGGTGGCTTGCACCTCAGCAGCAGCTATAGGCAGGAACACCTACAGATGTCCTCTTCATGCTACCCGGGGTTCCTCACAGCATGGCTACTGGTTTGCAGCATGGAGCATCCCAAGACAGAGAGCCAGGCAGAAGCCACATCACCAATTCTGATCTAGCCACAGAAGCCACACAGTGACACTTTCCACTGCATTCTGTTCATTGCAGGTGAGACAGTAAGATGAGCCCATATTTAGGGCAAGGGAAATTAGGTTCTACCTCTTGATGAGGGAAGTGTCAAAGAATTTGAGGAGATGAAAAACTTCAAATCAGTCTTTTTTAAAAATGTAGTCAAACCAGTCTCTTTTTAAAAAAGTATTCCAACCTTTCTTCCATCCCCTGCTTATAAACTCACATCCTGAGGAATAATGACTCGAATAATTCTACCAGAATCCAAGAAACCAAATTGGTTGGGGGCAGGGGTATGTTGCTTTTATTGTTTCCAAGATGAAGTTCTCTGTGAAACTAGAATGTGGTTCCTCTTATAGAACCCTCTGGAATTAGCAAATGATTCCCAAATAGTACAGGTAAGACTCCTGAGTGTTAATGACTTCATTACATTTTGCTACCGCCATACCTCGAGTCAGGATGCTTGATGGCTTGATGTGATATGTGTGTGTCTCCTCCCATTCTCCTTAAGATAAGCAATAGGCAATATCCAATTGTGTGAGAACCTGCATTGTTCACATGAGCCTTTGTCCTGGATAACAGCTCCTGTTCATCAATATGATACATTGCACTCTGACTTTCTACTTCAGTATTTCTTTGTGGATATTCCTTTCTCCTCTCTGATTGCTTTTTCTTCTTAGACCATTACTCTAGTTGATAGTGCCAGGTTATCATTGGATCCCATCTCCCTCTCCAATAAGCCTGTGATTGATACTAATCTTCCTCATGGGACACATTTTATAGGATGCACATTGGAAACCACTCTCTAAATCTTAGCTTTCTATGTGCTGACAATTTACAAGGTTGCACCTCACACACATCTCAGGAGGCTTAAGGGGAAATTTGAGAGCCATGTAATCAGACCGCCTAATAAGAACAGAAATGCCTTTCATACACAGATGCTGTCATGCCATTCAGCAGTCTGTGTTGTGCCCCCGTTTGTCTTTTTTTCCCCCAGCCAACAAAATGCACATCTAGGTAAGTGCTATCTGGGATGTCGCCAGTTCCTAGAAGCCCAGCATGAATCATTTCTCTCTTCTGCAGGAGAGTAGTGTTTTAATTATTCTAATGAAAGCTTTCACTTGCCATGGAATCCATAAAAGCAGAAAATTAAGGTGGTTGCAAACACCTCTCTGAAGCAGAAACCTTGCTTTATAATTTATCTGCACCTTTCCTAGCAAAACTGGGACCCCGAGAAATTTATAGACACAGGATGTTACCCTTCCAGTTTAACATATGCTTTGGAGTTGAAGTTGTACCTTTCCAGATGCAAGAAAGTATTTTGTGAAAAGTTTTAATTTCTCACGTGAAGTTTGTACCCTTAAAATATGCAGGCCAAGAAAGCCAATATAATGCAGTATTTGCTTGCAACAGTATTAGATTCAGTGTGTCCTTTAAATGAGGGCTTGTGTCCAGAAAATAGAGGGAATCATGGGACTCAAAACTTTTAAGCAACCTAGGTTAGATTCATGATTCGATTATTAGTTTACAGGAAACTCAAAGGAGGACGCTGTGGTCTCTCATACCTCAGTAAGGTCACACTATGGACCAGTAAAGTGTAAGCATTAAGAAACCGGGTTTGTTTTGCATTTTAACTTAAAAATTCAGACCCAGTTATACCTATTGTGAAAAATAAATATTTAAAAACTTGGGTTTTCTTGAATTGCTAGACTTCATTCCCAATTTTGTTCTCACCTCTGAAAATGGGATACTCCTTTGTATTGGCCCTTTTAGCGCAAGTGACATCTCAGAACCCTTCTGTTTTTCTTCCTCTATCGTCTGTGTTCTTTATGGATACGTATTTCTTGGCAAATTTGGTGTCATGGGCCAAATTGTATCTCCCCAAATTTGTATGCGGAAGTCCTAATTCCTATCACTTCACCATGTGACTGCATTTGAAGATGCAGGATGTACTTAAGGAGGTAATTAAGTTGAAATGAGGCCTTTAGAGGGACCCTCATTCAATATGACTGGTGTTCTTATGAGAAGGGGTTGGGACACTGAAAACACAGGCCAAGGGACCATATGAGGACACAGTGAGAAGGCAGGCCCCTGCAAGCCAAGGGAAGAGGACTCAGAAGAAACCCAATCTGCCAACACCTTGATCTTAGACTTCAGCCTCTGGAACTGTTGCGGGGAGGGATTCTGTTATTTAAGCCACGCAGCCTGTGGTATTTTGTTATGGCAGCCTAGCAAACCAATACATTGGGGATTTCTCCTGCATACAATAGAAACTCATTTTTCCATATAATAAACTAAAACTCCCTTGCTCATCCCTAGGTACAGCTCTGTCCATGGTGACTGTGGATTAAAGCTGTAATACTCTCCATGACTTAGCTTCAGGGCCACCAGCACCAGGCAGAGCCTGGAACCCGATAAGCGCGATTGAAGCTCTTCCAGCACGGGTTCCCACTGAGAGGCAGGCAGAGCAACTGGAGGTTTGTGCTGACAAAGCAGCATGGAGCTATAATGTCCAGAGCCACTCAGAACTGCAGGATGGCACAAGTCAAGAAGGAACTGTGTCAGAGCAGAGCTGAAATCTGGGACAGCTCAGAAATCTTGGCACTGAAGGAGGCAGGAGCCTTCATGGTTAGATTGAGAGTGGGCAGTTTTTTCTCTGTCTGCTGCACTTTATTACATTGTGTTTATAATTATCATCATTATTATTATTGTTATATTATATCCAGCGCCACAAGGAAGGGTGAGGCTGAGCACAGGGACCTGGTGGAACTGGGCCATTGTAGAGCCAAGTAGAAGAGTGTGAGCTACAAAGCAGGAGGAACAGTTTCTCAAAGGGCCGAATGGGGGGAGTCACTGGGGTGCCACGGGCAGGTGTCCTGTGCTGATGCTGGCAGATTAAGCCCGCATGGGTTTGCTTTACATTTTAACTTCAAAATTCACCCTCAGTTATATCTACTGGAGAATATACACATGAATAAAAGGGTCACTGTAAAGGAGACAGATCTGAGAGAGCCCAGATAACAAGCTGCAGCCAGGCCCCAGGCAGCAGAGGAAAGGGCTGCTTGGTTAGTATGGGCCTGGAAGCTTGGGAGCTTCCCAGAAGCCAGGACCACAGCTTTATTCCAACACCCCGCAGCTGACCCAATGTGCTCCCCACAGAGAATGTTCTCATTACACCTTGTACTTTTCTTTCATAGCGTTGGCTGCAGTTGTAATTTTGCATTTGTGCAATTCTCTGGTTAATGTTGGTCTTCCCCACCAAACCGCATGTTGGTGAGGGCAGCTGTGGCTGTTTTACTCTCCACTGTATTCCCTGTACTTAGGTGGTCCTTGGAAAGAGCTGACACTCAGGATATTTCTTGAATGAATGAATGAATGAATGGATTCATGTTAATATCACCTCCCCTTCTCCAAGTACTCAGAGCCTTGCTACTGGTACAGGAACTTGTAAGATGCACAGAAGGCCAGGGACAGGAGACAGCGTCTCCCAGGGGCTCACTGAAAAATCTGTGCCCTTCTCCAGCCTCCACGCCTCAGATGGCAGGTGCCTCCAGGCGGGCTGGGAAGCATCTCACCTCTGCCTAGCACTGTGTGCTCTGGTTGGCCAGGGAAGGTCTCCAGGGCAAGACCTGATTCTAGGGATTTCACAAGGGACTTTGATATGTGAGACCCAGAAGCTCCCTGCAGAGAACAAAGGGGCAGTGTGGACTGCCTGTGGAGTCTGAGCCAAGATATGATCTGGGCCTAAGGAGGCACCATGGCATGGCTATTCAGCAGTCCCCCGTCCTGCTCTGGAGCAAACCAAGACCTAATCATTCACAGAGCAACAGAATCCCCAGCTAGTCAGTTCAGGGATTTAGAGAAGCTTCCTTTCTCCCAACTCCATCTGCTGTGATCCACCTTCCTTAGTCAGCCCCTCACCAGGCAGGTCCTCTTTCTTGCCTCTGCCCTTTCTACCTTCTTCTGTATCCTTCCCCTGGCCCCAGCTCTCTCTTTCTGTGGATTCTCTTTGTCCTGGGCATAGGCATAAACATAATAGGTATCAAGAGGTGCTAGAAAGCCTCATCGATTCTGAAGTCTTGCACTCCCCCGCCATTCTATTAAAAATTTTAAAATGCCTGATATTCCACCACCATTATCCCTTTCGGCCTTAGAAATTACATTCTTACGCCTGGACACAATTTACTTTGTGAGAATCAACTCTCTCTATGACCCTGAAATAGTCTGTTAAAAATGGATCATGGAGCCTGGGTGCGTTGGCTCACTCTTGTAATCCCAGAACTTTGGGAGGTCGAGATGTGTGGATGACCTGAGGTCAGGAGTTTGAGACCAGCCGGGCTAACATGGTGAAACGCCCTCACTACTAAAAATACAAAAATTAGCCAGTTGTGGTGGCAGGCGCCTGTAATCCCAGCTACTCTGGAGGCTGAAGCAGGAGAATCGCTTGAACCCAGGAGGTGGAGGTTGCAGTGAGCCGAGATCACAGCATTGCACTCCAGACTGAGCAACAGAGCAAGACTGTCTCGGGGAAAACAAAAACAAAAACAAAAACAAAAGGATCGTGAAGTAGATCAATTTTGATCAGAAAATGTCATGAGGAAAGGTCTGAGCCAGGCGCGTGGCTCACGCCTGTAATCCCAGCACTTTGGGAGGCTGAGGCGGGCGGATCACAAGGTCAGGAGATCGAGACCATCCTGGTTAACACGGTGAAACCCCATCTCTACTAAAAAAAATGCAAAAAATTAGCAGGGCACGCTGGCGGGTGCCTGTAGTCCCAGCTACTCAGGAAGCTGAACCAGGAAAATGGCTTGAACCCGGGGGGTGGAGCTTGCAGTGAGCCGAGATCGCACCACTGCACTCCAGCCTGGGCGGCAGAGCAAGACTCCGTTTCGAAAAAAAGAAAAAAAGGTCTGGAACATGGGGTGCATCTGTAGCCACACGGGATCCTTGGGTGGCCAGGAGGCTGTGGTGGGGTGACCAGTTGGGGGTCACATGGGAAAGAGGCTTGGAAGAAGAAAGTGAGAGAAGGGGGTCAATGGAAAGACATAGGTCAGTGGGATCACAGTGTCCACTGTCCTGGGTCATCAAGGCCCACTCAGGCTCCCTCCTTCCTGCTGCCCCTCCTCCAGGCAGTCTTCTCCCCTGCAGCTAGAGGGCCCCTGCAGCCAGGACACAGAGACCCACCCACCCTCCACAGGCGGGAAACATGAACACAGGCAGGTCAGCTCAGTCTTCTATTACAAAGCTCACATACGTAGGGAGACCCAGTCTCATCCAGGGCTGATTTCAGGAAAGAAGATTATTCTTCAAGACTTTCTCTTAGGAGGCAGCACCACAAAATGGAAGGGGAACTGACTGTAAGTTCTAACCTGAATTTCAGTCTTGGCTTTGGCAGTAACTCACTGGGTGACCTTGGGCAAGCTCCTTCACCTCCCAGGGCTTCTCTTTCTTCTATGGCACTCATGTGGTTTATTTTAAAGGTCGTGCATGCTATCTTTGACCTGTTTGCTGCCATTTTCACTGGAAAAAAGAGCCCTGGGAGCTATGATTAAGGAGAGACTTCTGGCCTGTTAGCCAGGGGAGCCCTCCTGCCCAGACCCTGTAAGCACTCTGGATCAGCCTCCGCTCCTCTTATGTTAATTTCTTCCTCTTTCTCACCTATCCTGCTGTCTCCATATAAGGGCACAGCACGGCCAGTTGCATTTAAAATTGCCTTCTAAAAGGCACACACATGCATCCTGGCTGGGCAGCCTTTGTGTGGAGCTGGGACTGATTCATCTCAGGGGCCTAATTCCAGCTTTCGCACTGGCTTATGGAGGTGTCACTGAGAAGGGTTCAGAGGGCTAAGCTTACCAGCCCTCCAGAACCGGGGAAACGTAGCCTTGGATCCACGTGCCAAGCAGCAGCATGACATGCAGGGCTCTGCAAAGTCAGCAGAGAAAGGATGGCAGGTGTCAACCACTGCACGTATTTTACTTATTTATTGATTTACAGTCCATCTTCCCAGTTTGTATGTAGCCTCCTTCATAGTAGAGATTCAGCCTCATTAGCTGTCTCTGGTATCCTTAGCTTGCAGAATGGTGCCTGGAACATAGTGGACCACTAAGGAACACTTTTTGAATGAATGAATGAATTAATGAATTAATTAATATGTGTTGGGTACAAGTGTTGTGCTGTGGAACACACTCCTGGAGTCTGGCTCCTGCCCCACAGGCTTGTCTCTAAACTGATGAAGAGCAAGGCAGGCATTGGGCACAGTGGTTCCAGTCATCAGCGGCCCAAGAACGTTATCCCCAGTGTAGGTGCTCCCCGCAGTTGATGGGAATCTGGGAGAGGTGGTACTGACAAGAGAGTTTCTTCACCTCCACTCCAAAGACAGAAAGCAATGAATGTTAATGACAGAGGCAAGCAGCAGGCGCCAGTGCCAGCTCCACTGCTCAGTGCTTCTGGATCCTTTTATGGTTCTGTAAGGTACTCAATCCCCAAAGGTATATCTCCTGCCTTCTAATCACTTACAACAAAATACATGTTGCCCTTTACACCGAAGATAAATTGAAACGTGTTCAGGTTCCCTTCTACCTGGGCTTATGACCCAGTCTCAGAGCACCTACATTTGGGGGCAGGGGTGAAGTATACTCTCCCATGAAGTGTGAGCTTACGATGGGTGACCATTTATTGAGCATCTACTCTGTGTGTTGAAAACTGTGCCAAGCTCTGTAAGTAAGACAACATCCCAAGGCAAGGCGACTGTAACCTCCTGAAAGATGCTGGCAAACAAACCACCATTATAATTGAATTGGAGTTATCCAGGGCAGAGATGGTGGAGGGCTGGACTGAGGAGCACAATGGGAACTGGGAGATGCAGAGTTGAGAGAAATTGAGTGTTATAAGACTTAATGTTTGATTTGTTGCAGAGAAGGAAATAGAGGGTTTTTTGTGACTCCCAGGTTTCTGGCATGGGCAGCCAGGTGGGGTTGCGACCTTCACTGCATGGAAGACAGAGTGGCAGATCTGGGGAGACTGAAGTTGAGTTCAGCTTTAGATGTGTTGGTGGTGATGTTCTGATGTACCATCCAAGTGGAAAAGTTCATTAGGAAGTGGAATTACTTAATACCAGGTATCATTCAATGAATGGGGGAGTTTTATTGTTTTTAGTATTTTTAACTTCAATTATGTTTTAGAGAGGCATGTCCTCTTTGTGTTTGACAAAACACTGATTTGCAGTTCTGGTATCCCTCCTGAGTAAGTCTTATTTTTGAGATAAACATCACATCAGCCCTGAGTGCAACTAAAAATGAGCTGGGCCAGGGCAGTGGGGACTGGTCTGTCAAGGCTCTGTATTTAACAATGCCTTTCTCCAGTGGCCTCTGCCCTGTGCCTCCCACACTGTCAGCTCTAAAGGATATTTAGTCCTTGCAGCTTCAAATTCTTTAACCCTTCTTTGGCCTCTCAAGAGAAGCCCTGGGTGTCACCGAAACCTCAGGCATGTCCAGAAACAAGCACAAAAGAAGAATGTGACCACTTCTGCTTAACCTGGCCAGAGCAATTCACTAAGCTTTGCACCTGAAAAACTGAAACAAAACTTCCTAGCAAATCAGGTCCCCACAGTCAAAGGGTGGAAAATTTCACTGAAGGTTGGAAAAATGATCAGAGCCTCTTCAAAACTTCAGGACATCCAAAGACCTCACTGTACTCTTATTAGAATTCAAGCTGGAAGGAAACATCATAGTCCTCCAAGTGATGCATGAATGAACAGAAAGCTGAAACCCACTTTCTGCAGCTTCAGAAATTCATATTGTTATTCATTCAACCAACATTTATGGAGCATCTTTTATATTTAAAACACTTTGTGAGACAGTGTGGGACACAAAGCAAAAGAAAGTTATTCTGCCTCCCCATGAAGTGACACACAAATGGCTGAGTTTGGTGAAGAAAAAACTGCAAAGAGTAGTGGGGTTTGCTAATAGCAGTGGAGGAGGTGGAAGCTCCTCTACAGATTAACTCATTGAACCCTCACAGCATTATGAGCTCGGGTCTAGCATTACCATTATTTTATAGGTGAGTTAACTAAGACACAGGGAAGTTGAGAGATTTTCCCAGAGTCAACAGTTGGTAAGTGATGGGATTTGAACCCAAGCAATCACTATTAAAGACAACTTTGCTGAATAAGTAACCTTTACATAGGACCTGGAATGTTGGGTTGGCTGTCAAAAACTGCAGCTGGGACAGCAGGGAGTGCATTCCAGAGGAAGGCTATTCTAAGGGGAAAGGCAAGGACAGGGTACATTTGGACACGTGGATGGTAGTCCAGTGTGGGCATGTGTAGAGTTCTTGAAATGAACTCTACACATTTTACAATTTTTTTTTTACCTTTTGAAAATAAGCTATAAAGTGGCACTTTTGGAAATGTAGACATCCCTCTTTAGGGAAGAGAGGGTTACAGAAGATCATTGCGTTGGAGTGACATGATCAGAACTGTACTTTAGAAAGAACATATGACTCCTGCGCTCTAGCTACTTAGTACAAAAAATGGAAAAAAAGAGAAAGTTTCTTGGCTTCTGAAACAATGATTGTAGTTGCATTGGCTGCTATCACAAAGGGATCCCCAAACGTGTAATAGCTCCAAAATGACAGCTTTTGTCTTGTTCACATGGTCAAAAAAGTGGGAGTTTCTACTATGTCTCATCCAAACCTGCTGTTTATTTGTGTGAAGTGCAGGGATGGCTGCTAGAATAAGAATAGATAGCAGGAGGGCCAGTACGCCTCCTAGTTTATTAGGGATAGACCGTAAGATTGCATATGCGAACAAAAAGTATCACTCAGGTTTAATGTGGGGTAGGGTATTTAGGGGATTGGCTAGGGTGATTCAGGGACTTGGTCTCCTTCTGTTCTTTGTCTCTGCCACCGTCTATGTGTGGCTTCCAATGTTACTGTGCCATGCGTATCAACGTGTCAGAAAGGGTAAGACTGGAGAAGACACCTGTTTTGGAAGTTTTCCAATGACCTCTGCTCCCGTTCCATTAGGAGGCAAAGGGCTCTCCCGAGAGGCATGGGGACTAGAAACGAAGTCCCTGACTAGGCAGCCACTTACATCTGTGACTCTATACTGTGAAAGGGAAGCATGAATTTTGGTGGAAAGTGAGTCATCACCATCATACCTGAGTGAGGAAAGAAAAACATATTTACCCTTCAGCAGTAACTTTTCAAAGTAGTCTGGCACCTCATTTTGAAGCCTGGTTGAGAAATAAGTTTTACGAGCAAATGAGGCTTAAAATAACATAAGCACAGTCCTGTTTAGCACCAAAGCTTATTTGTCTAAATTATTGTTGAAGGCTCCAAATTGATTTTATACTTTCCTACCTAAGTGAACAAAACTTAATTTAAGCTTTTCTTGATGACTTAGGATCACCATTATGAATGTCATTTGTGGGAATGCAGTGTGTTGTATACCAGCAGCTTCTGAGTGGTGTGGAAGTGTTAGTTCCTGGGCTGAACGCCTCCCGAATTCTAGGCTGCTCACTAAGTCCCTTTGTCAATCTCTTGGGTCCCTTAGAATTTTTACAGTCACTGTGTGTTCTCAATACCTCCAATTTCTATGTTTTTCTGCTTTCTGATTTCTTCTGCCATTTTTATTATTTACTAACCCATTTATGTAGGTTTTCTTTTTTCTTCTTTAAGACTCCCCAATCCTCTTTTCTTTCCAGTCCTTCCACTGATTTTGTTTTGCATATTATGGTGGAAAGAGCATGCACATATGTGGGAGTGACTTTGGCCTCAGTACTGACACAAGCTGTGCCGCAGAAACTATGACTTTGATCAGTTTAACCCCGAGCCCCTGTTTCCTCAATATAAACTAAGGTGGTGATATGGATCTTACAGGCTTACATTGGGATTAACTGAGATGCTAGTAATAATACAAAAATTCATCTGTAAAAATTGATAGTCATTATGACTGTTATTTTGGCACTTGGACTTGGTTTCTATTGTCATCGTCAATAGAAATAGAAAGAGTTCATAGGACTCCAGGGAGTTGGAATCCAGACATGAACAGGGGAAGAGCTAGAATGCTCGAGACATCTCTACAGAGTGGACAGCTAAAGCCATGAGTCAGGCTCCTGAAAGTCTCCAAGAGGTTATAGATCTACTAATGTGCTTAAGCAGAATCTAAAGAAAGGCCTGATATAAATGGATGAAGCCATAAGAGGAATATCAAGAAAAGAAGACTGGATAAAAATGTTCCCTGTTTCTAAGAAAAGAAGAAGTTTTCTAAACCTTGAAACTCTTTTAAGCTATCAATCCTATCTGCCTTCATTCACTCCCAGCCTTCTTGAAGGAGCAGGGGGCCTCCATCTCTTCTTGCCAGGAATCTGCTTCTTGTATTTTACAATTCCTTGCCAAATCTGGGCAGAGTCAGCGGAGTGAAGGCAGTTGTGTCTGGGCAGTCTGCCTAAGAGGTTCCATTATATAAACAGTAGGTGCTTAATAACTTGCATTGTGCACATAAAAGGGAAAAAGAAGAAAATGTGATTTTTCACTGCTACAGAGCAAACCATTCTGTGGCCCCAGAGGATGCATCATGTTTAGCAAGATTAACGCAGGTGGCAAAGCGCCTCCCCAGTGGGTATATCACAGCTAATGTCCATCAATGGTTAGCAAATGAGTAGACGGTGCCTGTGTCAATAATCCTGTTTCTACCCTCATGCTTTATTTATTTAACTAATGGCTGCCTCACTGGTAGCTCATCAAGATGGTGTTTACTGAGCTTGGCAAAGTGAAAAATTATGATTTTGTTTACTCATGTGTTTCCAGCTGGGGTGCTGAGTTGTTATCCAGGCAGCTGATGACCGTTCTTCCACTCTCAGAGCCCCTAACACAGGCAGTTCAGTAAACAAACCATCAGCTTGAGAACCAGAGCGTCAACACTGCCACAATCTGGTTATGTCAACACTGCCACAATCTGGTTATTTGCTACTTGGCAGTCGTCAGTGTCCAGAACCTCAAAGGATGACTCATTCTGGAACCTCCCTTATACTTAGATATTAAAACAAGTATAAGTCAGATTAAGTGTAATCGGTTTAGTTTGAGCTATTCAGTCGTTTTTGAGGAAAAAAATGAGTATTTGCTCCAAATTAAATATTTGATTTGGGATAGATTTGTCTCTTGCTCTATACTCAGGCATGTAAAAATAGAATGAAAACCCAAATAGAAAACCTGAGAGAGGTCATCACTCTGGAATGGTTCTCACACCTGCATTAACTAATTTAGTTACTTGTACAGCAAATATTTAGTGAGTACCTACTGTGTATTAGGTCCTGGGGATATTGTGGTGACTTAAACCCAATACAAACATGAACCTAGTTCTTCAGAACCTAACAACTTTGTGGGAAAGAGAGACATTGAATCAGTGATTGTCAATATGATGAGAATTATAAAGGGAGAAACAGGGTGCTACACTAGTCTTGGGAGTTTAGGGAAGGATCCTTGAGAAAGGGATGCTTTGAATGGGAGATGAAGGAGTTCCAAAAATCATAGACAGGGAGCGGCAGAGAGGGTAAGTTTAAATATTATTATCTCAGTTAAGTCACAAAATAACTCTGCGAGGTTGGTATTATTGCTCTGGTTTACAATTGAGGAGACTTGGGTTCCAGAGGAAGCATGTGCAAAGACCTGAGGCCAGACTTTATGAATAGTGCCACTTGGAGCTACAAGGTCGAGCAAAGTCAGTGTGGCTGGAGTAGAGAGGAACCATGAGAGGCATGAGATACAGAGGGACTTGCCAAGGAGTTCCTAATTAAAAGTGCATTTTAGAAAGCCCACTCTGGCTGGTATGGAGAATGGATTGAGGTGGATGTGGGAGGACTGGCTTTGAGGCATGGCAGTGACTGGGTGAAGATGATAGTGAGTTGAACTAGGGGTGGAGTCAGGGGAAGCAACCTGCAGGAAGATAGAAATGATTAATGTCAACAGACACACAGGAGGTTGGGTCAGCAGGGTCACTGAGTGGCTGGATATGAGGGGAGAGGTACTGGCAGGTTATTCCACAAGGCTCTCTTTATATCTGTAACAATTAAGCCATAATAATACTAATAGCTACTGCTTACTGAGTGTCTACCATAGTCATTTTATAGATGAGAAAACTGAGACTGAGAGTAGGGAAGTACCTACCAATAGATGACTGAACTGAGATCTGAGCCCCAGCCTGACTCCCAAGCTAGTGCTCTCTCCACTCTAATGCTACACTTACAATTCTGGTCAATTCAATATTTTTCTCATTTGGTTGACTGAAACCTCAGCTTTTTTCCCCCAATTTAATTCAGCTATATTTACGACTCCAAGTTCTCATAATTCTTTTGCCTTTGACCATTAATTCTCAGTTATCCTCCAGATTTCGAGCCATGCTATGTTTATCTTAGGGACATTTCAAACAGCAGAGGCCAAAGAAGCCAGTTTCGTGGAATCGGGCTTGTCGGGCCACATTAAATATCACCTCACTCTAATGAAAATGCAGCTTTTTGTTTGTTCTAATGAGCGCAGGGGGCCTTTATGTCCAATCTCTTCCTAGAGGAAGTAATTGCATGCGAGTGACCTTTGAAGGAAATCACATCAGGGAGTTATTTGAAGGCACTGAGGTGAGCCAGTGCGTAACATCAACCAATGTACTAGCACTCCAGAAAAGAAACAAATAGGCTTGTCCCACTGACAACTCGTCCATGCCCCCTTTGGACAGAGGAAAATCATCTACTGCTTGCTGAGAAATTGAGGCACTGAGGCACAGAGCTTTCTTTAACTATTTCTTGAACACCTGCTGTATGCCGTGCACTGTGCGGAATCGCTGCCTCAGGGTGCTCCTGTGGCAGGGAACAGACAATACAGAAATTTTAAAAAACATTTAAATCAATAAAGATTTTGATAATTACCAGGAAGGAAACAAATTGGGTCATGAGAGGTGGCAAACTGTACCTCAACTTCCTCATCTAGTTAAAAAAGAGAGGATGGTAGAATTTGCCTCTCGGGGCTGTCTTCAGGACTAGGTTAGATAGCGTATGTATTGGGCTCGGAAGAGGTCCTGGCACATTAGTTGAACACTTAGTCAGTGTTATGCATGGTTAACATCTTTGTTATAGAATAAGTGGGGGAGGCAGTCAGGAAGGGCCTCATGGAGGAGGTGACATTTAAGCTGAGACCTGAGAGATAAGAAGGAACCAAGCTTATGAACAACTGGGAAAGCAAAGGCTGGAGACCAGAGAAGGAATGCCTACTGTCTCCCAGGAACAGAAAGAAGAGGGAAATCAGCCAGGCCGGAGAGTAGAGAGTAGGGAGGGGAGTGAAATGAGTGAGGGCCATGAGGCTGACAAGATCCCAACCAGGTAATTAACTCAGTTTTATTCTATAAGCAAGAGAAGGGAGTGGTGTGAGCTATGCTTTGAAACCACACTCTGGCAGGCGTGCAGAGAATGAACTGAAGGGTGAAAGCTGCAAGACAAAGAAGGAGAATTACAAAGTCGAGGCACCAGAGGGAGGGTGTTAGGCAGAGGGTAGCGACCTTGTTGGTGGCACAGTATTAGTTTCTTAGGGCTACCAGAACAAATTATCACAAATCGGCTGTGCTAAAACCACAGAAATTTACTCACAGTTATGGAGGTTAAAAGTCTGAAATCAAGGTGTTGGCACAGCCTTGTTCCCCCTTCAGCTCTAGGGAAGGATACTTCCTTGCATCTTCCAGGTTCTGGTGGTTGCCAGCGAATCCTCCACGTTCCTCACCTGCTAGACGCATCACCCCAGTCTCTGCCTCTGCCATCAAGTGGTGTTCTCTCTGTGTGTCTCTGTGCTTTGTGTCTCTTCTTATAACTTCACCAGTGACTGGATTGAGAGCCTGCCCTCATCCAGTATGACCTCACCCTGACTTACATCTCAATTACACCTGCAAAATCTCTGTTTCTAGATAAGACCATATTCACAGGTACCAGAGTGTAGGGCTTCAACATAGCTTTTGAGGGAGGCAGAAAACCTACAACAGCAAGTTGAGTCTTGACTGTCCCACCTCTAAGGGGCTGTGCTGGCCTGACAGTAACCCCCCATGGCCCAGCTTCTGGGGCAAGAAAAACCCCCAGCCATGCACAGAGGTATTCAGCATCTTTCCTGTAATTGGGAGTTGAAATGCTGTGTAGCTATTCCCAGTTGCTTATTCCAAATAAGCAGGCAGGTGGTGGAGAGGAAGGCAGCCCGCTGTGTGAGGGCAGCATATTAAACAAGGACTGTTCCTTCTTATTTATCTGTTTCCTTAAAACCACTTACACTTTTAGGTTGCAACTTAAGTGTACTATTATTTAACGATTCCTTTTCCGTGAGTACCCAGTGACTTTGAACAGTCTATGAATACAGGTGGATTGTCTTGGATTTTTGGAAGTGAGGAGACTTGGGGTTCATCCCAGATGCTATCTTTTGTGTATGGTTTTGGACAAATCCCATAGCCCCCTGAGCTTCGGCTTCTTCTGTAAAATGAGAATGTTGGCCCAACCCAGTGCTTCTCAACCTTGAGGATGAATCAGAAGCACCTGGAGGGCTTAGGAACACACAGATTGCTGGGCCCCATCCTGGAGCATCTGATTCAGAAGGTCTAGAGCAGTGCCTGAATATTTGCATTTCTGGCAAGTTCCTAGACTTTGTTGTTGCTACTGGCCTGAGAACCACACTGTGAGAATTACTGGCCTAGATCATCTCTGAGATTTCTGCAACAATATTATTCCATGAGTCTATGAAACTCATTTTAATGTAAATGACTAGGTGAAGTGAATTTTCTAACCTTAGCTAACAAAATTTGGATTTAGTATAAAAATATGTCTCAGCTACTGCTCACTCTATTTTTCACTTTGGGTTTATCTCTCTAGACTTAAGAGTGTTGTACAGAGAATAGAAAAAGAGATGGGCCATTTAAACAACACCCTTAAGTGTAGAGAGGTACCCAAATTTTGCTAGGTAACATTAGAAAATTCACTTCATCTCCTGTGTCTAGTGGGGCCTCCACATACAAGGCTCCCAGAGAAGTCAGCTGAATGTTGGCTCAGAGCTCAATAGAATCACTTAGCTTTAGTCGCACTTATTTAGGGTGGAGGGTGGGGCACAGTAGATGCAATTGAAAACCTGAGAATAATGGCATAAATAAGCCCATGAAAAGATGTTCATCATTAGTCACTCAGAAAATGCAAATCAAAAGCACAGTGAGGTACTTCTTTTCACCCATTAGAATAATCAAAAGAGACAGTACTAAGTGATGACAAGGATGTAGAGAATTGGAACATAGTGGGTGGGAATGTAAAATGATGTAGTCACTTTGGAAAGTAGTTTAGCAGTTTTTCAAAATGTTAAACAAAATTGTCATATGACCCAGTAATTCCCCTGCTAGACATCTATTCAAGAAAAAATGAAAACATATGTCCACATACAAATTTGTATGCAAACGTTTATAATACCATTATTCACAATAACCGAAAAATGGAGACAAATCCAATGTACATCAAGTAATGACTGAATAAACAAAATGTGGTATGGACAAAACTAAAGTACTGACACATGCTAGACACATTTGTATATATGTACAAGATGATGCAGAATTTTGATGAACCTCAAAATTATTATGCTAAGTGACAGAAGCAAGACACAAAAGACTATATATTGTATTATTTCATTTATGTGAAATGTCCAGAAAATGCCAATCTTTAGAGACAAAAAGTAGATTAGTGGTTGCCTAACGCTGGGCATGGAATGGAGAGTGACTATAAAACGACATGAGATTTCTCTTCAGGATGATGGAAATGTTCTAAAATTAGGTCATGGTGATGGTTGCCCAACTCTGTAAATATACAAAAAAAAAAATTTTAATTCGTGTTTTAAATTGAGGGATTTTATGGTTTGCAAATTAATCTCAATAAAGCTGTTAAAATAATTTTAAAAATAGAATGGAATTAAATAAAAAAAACTAATGGGATTTCCTGCATCTCCCTCTGAAGGTCATTTAGTGCTGAAGGTGGTTATGACATATGCAGATTCCAAATACTGGGCTTTAGAAAATATTATTCTAGTTACCCAGTGAGAAAATAGCAGGAACTGCTTACTGGAAGAATGGGGACACTTAAATACAATAAACACATCTATTTCACACTCGTTATGTGCCAGACACTGTGGTGAGTGCTTTACATGGCTTATCATTCACTTCCTCTTTGCAAAGTGTATTTGTTGAACGCTATGTGCTGGGCACTGTCCTTGGTGCTGAAGATACTGTGTGAACAAGACAAAGTCCCTCCTTTCAGGGAGCTTAAACATGTAGACATATAAAGATTATTTTATGTAGTGATACATGAATTTAAACAAAAACCTGGATAATGAGAGGTAGTTATAGTAGGTGGGAAAGGGGACTAGTTTAGATTGAGTGGTCAGGGAAAGCTTCCCTTGGGAGGCTGTCTGAGGTAACACCTGAAGGACGTGGAAGAGTCATCATGCAGACATGAGGAGAAGAGTGGCTTGGGTGGAAGAAATTGCTAACATAAAGTATATCAGACAGCAAGGAGTAGAGAAATGACAGTGTAAGCAAGGGAGAGTTCTTTACAGGATGATGTTGAAAGGATACACAAGGATAGAAGCTGCAGATCTTCAGAGTCATGACACAGAGCTCAGTATAAAGTTTGTCTTTTCATGGAATAGTACACAACCATGAAAATGAAATCATGTCCTTTGCAACAAAAATATGGATACATCTGGAGGCCATTATCCTAAGTGAATTAGTGCAAGAACAGAAAACCAGATGCCACATGTTCTCACTTATAAGTGGGAACTAAGCATTGGGTAGTCATGGACATACAGATGGCAAAATAGACACTGGAGACTACTAGAGTGGGGAAGGACTGATAGGGGCAAGAGTTGAAAAAGCTATTGAGCATTATCCTCACTATTGGTGATAGGATCATTCATGCCTCAAAACTCAGTATCACACAATATACCCATATAAAAAATCTGCATGTGTACCCCTGAATCCAAAATAAAAGTTGAAATTATAAAAATAAATATAAAAATAAAGTTTGGTTTCTTATTCCAAAAGCAATAAGAAGCAAACAGTAAGATCTAAGCAGATGAGTGACATAATCTGATTTACATATTAAAGGGGATCCTGGGATCTACACAGGAACAGAAATATAAAAGATAGAATAAAAGAAGTGAACTTAAGAGCTAAGAGTGCTGCAAGAACTACAAGACAATGGTGGCTTAGATGAAGATGGTGGCAGTAGGGACGGTGAGAAGTGGTAGGATCAGGGGCATATGTAGTAGGATAGACCCAATAGGATTGTATGTGTTGTAAAGGGCAGAGAAAAAGAGGTATCAAGAAAGATCCTTGACTTTGGGCTTGAGCACCTGGGTAGAAGGTGCACCATTACTTGAGATGCCAAAACTTCCCTTTGAGTTTGACTTTACTATCTTCATGTCACAGATTAAGACTGGGGCTCAGAAAAGCTAAGCAACTTTGCTCCAAATTATCTATCTAATGAGGGGAAGAAGCAGAGTCAAAGCCAGTGACTCAAGAAAACTATCTTCTAAACCACTCAGTACTGCCTTCTGCCCACGGATTTCTTGCATCCTTAGCCAGCCAGCAAATGGAAATCAGATGAGGTGGCATTCACTGGGTGGAGACAGGAAGACTTCTTGGCAGTGAAGGCTGGTGGGTGGGCTTGTCACTGAACAAAAAAGAAAGGAACAACTTGGAAGAGTAACATTTTTCTAGTGAATCACATTAAATAATCAGCATGGCTTATATCCAGTGTCAGCCTGAACTGAGATTGACAGCTAATAAAAGCATAGTAATTACAGAAAAACATCAGATTGGAAAGTGCAGAGATTCTTGAAACACCTGAAGCCATTTAATATGTCTTATGTTTGCTCCAGACCAAGAGGCAGCTCCCAGAGCAAGACCGGTCTCATTACTGAGCTAATGGACATTGTGCTCTGAGGTACTTTTCCCTCTGCCAAATAAATCAGAATTTTAAAAACGGAAGCCTGATATTGCCATGCTGCAAATGTTTGCAAGGACATCGCTGAGTGGTTTAGGTGTCAAGTTTAATTTGAGTTGGCCTGGCCTATTCTCTTAAGGAAGGCTCCAGAGGCATCAGCTAGGTCACAGGGAGAATTCCTTCTGCTCTTGCTCTTCAGGCTGTGACAGATACCAGACCTTGATACCCTGAGCACGCTTCCCAAGAAGGGATTGCTCCTGTCGTCACAGCCCAAAGGAGTTAGTTGTGATGAAAGTTGTCATGCTTCCCTATTCCATGATGTTAGGTTTGTTTGGGGGTTTTGTTGATGATGGTGCTGGTTTTTGTTGTTGTTGTTGTTGTTGCTGGGGGCAGGTGGGGGTGATGGAAGGAGAAACTCATTCACACATTCTAAAATATTCATGAGTCCTCCTCTAAACTGCAGATAGTGTCTTAGATTCTGGGATGATGGCAAATACCTAAAATTATCAAAGAACAAAAGAGACAGCAAAAATAAAATGGTAAGCTCTGAGTGTGCATGCGTGTGTGTGTCTGCACACTCTCTCTAGAGACCTGCCTCCCACTGGCTCCTGTACAGCATGCTGCTCCTGGGGGCCCAGGCTGTAGCCTTGAGCATCAGCAGCCTGGAGAACAGTCACTCCTCCATGTGCTGTGCATTTTCCTGGGCATTCTTCACCTCACAACAGCTCTAATGACCTTGGCATCAAGCTCTTACTGGGGATTAATAGCTGGCTGGGCTTAATGGCCCTTACTGTGTCCTGGGCCATTTTCCCAGCCAGCCATTAATTCCAGGAAGTGCCCTGGACTCTGGTCATTATGGTTCCCTGGGCTGAGAGGTTGCCCAGTGGCAAATGGCCGCAGCCTCCTCTGCAGACAGAGGTTTCCATAGCCCACCACCCTTTCTCTTTGTGGCATCTTTACCAAGGCCTGGGGTTTACAGACAAGTGATTGGTTATGGCACCACATTATATCTACTTTGTATGTGACAGGAGGTAGGTTTTGCAGAGGATAGATAAGGCAGGAGGTTGGGTTTCATTCACTCATTTATCCATCCACCTATTCAGTATTAATTAAGTGATTTTTTTAATGAGTCAGGGTGGAAGAGAGACTACTAAGCTAGGAGTGAACTAAGATAGAGACCTATGTTTCCTAAGAAGGAACAGAGTATCTCACCAATGAGGCTTTAAGGAAAATGTTCCAAAGAATGTAGGAGGCTGAACACTATGAGGAATAAGTCGGAGAGAAGGCCTTGCTTGGCAGAGAGCCCGCTGGAGCCACCTCCCCTCTTGTGTCCTCGGCAGTGCATCACCTCCCAGGCCTACGGGCAGAGCTTCAAGTTCACCTCCCCGTGTTCCACTTAGTGATTCATCAACCCAGCATCTGAATGCTTAAGGGAAGAACATGTAAATATTACATCAGGAATCTTGACTCACCAAGGCATGAATATTTCCACCCATATCATTAAGATGCTAAAGGTTATAATGGTACTGAGAGTATGGGAGGATGCTTCTCTCAGAGGACTGTACCAAATCATGAGAAACACAGTCACACAATTTGTACACTTTTTCGCCATTCTGCCTTCTAAAGTATCATCAGTCCTCCTGAATACAAGAAACAGACTTCATTTTGTCCTTTGGAAGTGGATCAGCCTTTAGTACATGATCTTCTCAGCTGCTGGAATTGTAACATTATGTTTAGAACAGCTATTGTCATTTTATTGGCACCCCTTACCAAAAGCACCTAAGGCATAATTCAGACTTCGATCTTTTTGCATTGTTTGATGCATCTGCACAACTCAAAGAATGGGTGTTAGTGTCTGAGGTAATCAATACCAGAGCTCAGATTTCTCAGGTAGCAGAAATCATGAGGGTGGCTTTTTAGAACTGGGCTGACCTGGCATGTTCTGGTGGTGCCTAGTAATCACAGAGGGTCGGTATGGCAAGGTCAGGAAACTTGGCCTTCTCTGAAAGAGTGTTCAGTTGGCCTTCTGTGGGCAAAGAGAAAGAAAAAGCACCAGGTCCTTGGAAGGCCCCGAAGGTGATGTGCTTCACCTGCTAACCAGTCTCTGTTCTGAGAATCGAAGCAGAATAATTAATTAAGGGGAAAGAGATGCTTCTGGGACCTTTCTTCAGAATGTTTTCCCTAGTAATAATGACTATAATAAAATTACAGATCAAACCGGAAAATTCAGGATAATTCTAGGTGAGCATGATGAGAAAAAGCAGCTTCCCATGGCCTTAGGGTCCACTGGGATGAATTTACAAAGCAACCTTATTAAGTAAATGTGCTGAGTTACACAGAACCTCAGGGGTGTATTAAGTCCTCAGTGACGGTCTTTAGAATGAATGAACAAATCAGTGTTGTCTGGACACAAGTATTTAGTGTCAAAGTCAGTCCTGCCATGCTCCACCGTCAACCCTCTATCAACTCTTTGCAGTCAGCTGTAGTCTCTATTTCCTCAATCCAACCACAATCAGACTCTGTCACTTCTGTTCAGCTGAGACTATTTTGGCCAAAGTCATCAAATCCAAAGCCCACTCCCCAAGTCTTGTTTTACTTGTCCTATGACACTGTTGACTACTTGCTCCTTTTTAAAATCGTCTCTTCTGCTGGGTTCCATTACGTAATCCTTCCCTGGTTGTTCTCCCACCTCTCTGGCTCTTCTGAATAGGCTTAAATGTTCCCTCCTCTTTGGTCTCATGGCCCCTTGTGCCTAATTGCATTATAGCACTTACAGCACAGTCCTGTCATGGTTTTTCTGGGGGCACCCTCAACCTAGACTGTATTTTTTTTTTTTTTTTTTTTGAGAAGGAGTCCCGCTCTGTTGCCCAGGCTGGAGCACAATGGCACAATCTCGGCTCACTGCAAGCTCTGCCTTCCAGGTTCATGCCATTCTCTTGCCTCAGCCTCCCAAGTAAGTGGGACTACAGGTGCCCGCCACCATGCCCAGCTAAATTTTTTGTATTTTGCATAGAGATGGGTTTCACTGTGTTAGCCAGGATGGTCTCGATCGCCTGACCTCGTGATCCACCCGCCTCGGCCTCCCAAAGTGCTGGGATTACAGGCATGAGCCACCGTGCCCAGCCAACTGTATGCTCTTCTATTGTGTTATTAAGGTTGGTGCAAAAGTAGTTGTGGTTTTGGGCATGCTTTTAATGGCAATTAGTTTTGCACTAACCTAATATCTGTAGCACCAGGTTCAGTGCCTGGTACATAATAGGAATTTCACCATTGAATAAATTATCATGGAACTCTTCCCTTTTCATCATTTATGTATGGGATGTGCAAGTAAAATAAGGGAAAGGAAAGTTAAGCATTTCCTCCATTTTTTGGCCACTGAAATTGCCTCTCATCCCAACAGTTCGCCCAGGGATTCAGGACTCCTTACTCCAGGTTTCGGTAGTTTTCTGAGGGGAACAGGGGTCACCTTCTGGACATCTGGAATGTGGTTCTTCCTGAAGAAGGTTTGGTCTCAACCACATTTCAGCATCATGTACTTAATGTTGTAGTTAGATGAATCTATTTCAAATGATCCTCAAAGGAATGGAGGTATTTGGTAGAAGATTCTTGTCACTTTACTGCATCCCCTGAGCGCAGTGTCCTCAGAGTGGTAACAACACTACTGATTAAAACATAGCATCACTGTGTTTGTAAGAGGGAGGAAAGAGGCAGGGAGGTGAGAAAACATCCCATCACACTGATTCTGCTTATTCTGCTGTACTACTGTGTTGTCATAACGGTGAATCCCTTTGTCTCTGCCGTCGGGGTTTTGAGGCTCAAATTTCAACACTGCCACCGCCTTACAGTGTGATCTTGAGCAAATTGCTTCATTTTTCTATCTTTCAATACTCTCATTTGTAAAATGAGAGCGATAATATAGTATCTTAGAGTATTAGTTGAAGGATTAATGCAATTATATTTATAAAAAATCAGAACAGTGCCTAACACAGTTGTGACCAAAAAGCACTCAATAAATATTAGCTGATTGGCCACTGTTTTCCTTTGTGCCCCCAGCTTTGCTGAGTTCTCAACAGCCCCTTACTCAGACTTCAGCAGGGCCTCCTGTCCTCATACTGTGTCACACTGTATTGTCCTCCTTTACTGACCACTGTCCCTCACTAAAGTGTAAGCTTTCAAGGCTGTTTGCCCCATTTTTGCATTCTGACTGCCTAGCACAGTGCCTGTCATGTAAGAGTAATTAGATGTTGGGGGAATTATGAAAATTTGCAATGGTAGAACCTCCATTTCATAAGCCCTGCATCAATTATAAACCCTAAGTGTTCAGTGCTGATATCATGAGTACTTATTGTACAATTACTTTATGGACCCCTGCATTCTCTTCTAAATGGGTGATAGGGAACACTGGACAGGAGCAAAAGGCTCCAATAATCCTGATCGCACCTATCATTTATTGAATGATCTCTGTGACAATCCTACGCTAAAGGTTCAATCACATGCAGTTGCTATTTTTGCAGGCCAAATATTGGCAGTTTCAAAGGGCTCAATCTAATACTGTATGTATCTTAATTTTTTTTATTCTACCATAGTAGAGTGAGGTTTTAACCTCAGTTAGAGATGAGAAAACTGAGACTTGTCAAGGTTAGTGACTTGCCAAGGTCCCATAGCTAGTAGGTGGTGGAAGTAAGGCTGGGCCCATCCCAGATGCAGCTCAAAGCTACATCCCAGAGCTGATGCTTTGAGGCACCACAAGGCGAGGGAAGCTGGCTGCCCTCAGGTGCTCTCAGTGTAGTTCTGAAGACACAGCCATGTCTCAGGAAACTCCCAAAGTAAACACAAAGCTGAATATATGCAGTACTAAGTTGGATTCAATTTCCTGAGACAGTGCAGGAAGCCAGCATGTCCTGTTCAAAGTTAACAGAGAAGGGTATAGGCTCTGGAAAAAGTCTAACAATGCAACATGCCTTCAGAACATCTTGATTGTCATTTTCTTGTACATTTTCTGGCCTTGGCCTCAGGTCCTCATTACATTATCTTCAAACAGCAACTAGAAATATTGCTTATTAAACATGAACAAGGGAATGTTTAATTTGTTAGGACGTAGGTGTTTTGAAAGCAAATCATTGGTTCAGGGCATTGAACTGAGCGCTGCCATTGGAGTTGTCTTTGGTGAACACCATGTCCCGGCCAGAACTTCTCCAGGATGCGTATTCACTGCAGATGAGAGAAGGACCTAGGCCCTGCAATTCCTAGATGGGGTCTGTGACTCTGAGCTTGAGGCTTTCTTTATGTTTACGAAAATGGGACAACTGAGTTTCTCTCCCTCATCCGTTAAAATAGAAGAAGCAATCCTAATTGTCATTTCAAAATTATGGCCTCTAAGGGGTTACAATCAGCATGTCATTTCCCATATGATGCTTAGTTGATGTTTATTTAGGATAAACATATTTGTACAGCATCCAAGAATTCTAATCAGTGTTTAACTTTCAATAAGGTGAGTTAAGAGCATCACAACTAGTTTCACAGCAATTTGCAGGATAGTCTTTGCTTCAACTTGGGAGTAACTTTGGACTCAAAAATACCTAGTTTTGAAAGCTAAAAGCACGACTTTATTACTTGCTAGGAATACAGGGCAACTTTGGACAAATTTGTTAACATCTGTATGCTTGAGTATCTTCATCTGTAAAATGACCACGAGAGCAACCTTGCTGGGTTGATGTGTCGATTTGGTTATTTAATATCAGTAAAGCCCTTAGTCCAGTGTTTCACAGATCGGTGCTAACTCCCTTTTGCTCTTGTCCAGTGTTCCCTGTCACCCATTTGGAAAAGAACACTAGGGTCCATAAAGTAACAGCAGAAGGGATATACTCTGACATGACGGGGAGGAGAGGAGAGATGGGTGCCCTTCTCCCAAGGCAGGGAAGTAGCCTGCTGGTGCTGAGTGAGGGTTAAGCCCTTTGCCCCTGACAGTGTCCTTCTCCCCCTGCCTTCCAGCCCCTGAAAATGCACTGCAGGGACTGTGCCCTGGTGACCAGCTCAGGGCATCTGCTGCACAGTCGGCAAGGCTCCCAGATTGACCAGACAGAGTGTGTCATCCGCATGAACGACGCCCCCACACGCGGCTATGGGCGTGACGTGGGCAATCGCACCAGCCTGAGGGTCATCGCACATTCCAGCATCCAGAGGATCCTCCGCAACCGCCACGACCTGCTCAACGTGAGCCAGGGTACCGTGTTCATCTTCTGGGGCCCCAGCAGCTACATGCGGCGGGACGGCAAGGGCCAGGTCTACAACAACCTGCATCTCCTGAGCCAGGTGCTGCCCCGGCTGAAGGCCTTCATGATTACTCGCCACAAGATGCTGCAGTTTGATGAGCTCTTCAAGCAGGAGACTGGCAAAGACAGGTACAAAGGCACAGGGAAGAAGATGCAGGGGAGGGTGAGGATAAGTCATCGTTGACTGACTCACCCAAAGCAAAGCTTTTGCTACAGGTTTTTGTTGTGGGCTCCCCTGCTCATGTCATTGCTAGAGTTCACTTGTGGGGTCCTCTGCATGACTGGGCTGCTCAAGCTGACTTTACAAGGCAAAGTGAAAAGAAGCATGGAGATAATTATATGGATATTTCAGGGCCTTATTTTTGAGGAAGGAGGCTACACAGCTACTGGCCTTCATTGGTTAAAAGTGCAATATAACAGTTTTATTGCATTTCAGTTTACTTGCATGAACACTCACCAAAAAAAAAAAAAGTGTGTGGGTTTATTTTTTTCCATCAAAGGCAAACATTTATTTAGTCAACCAATATTTATTGAGTGCCCACTACTTGCTCAGCACTGCTTGGTCCTAGGGAAACAGTCAAACACAAGAGCCCACCCTCCAAGTATATAAAGTCTTGGACACTTACCAAGTAGTAGCCAGTGCACTGAGGGTCTTGTGAGGGAAGAAAATGGTGCTGTAGACGTGCCCTGGGCCCCAGTCCGTGGAAACCCAAACTGTTAGCTACAACTCCATATTAAGACATGAAGTCAATGTAGTGAGGCACTGAAAGATTTTTTTCTAAAGTAATGGGAAGAATGGGATAAAATGGAACAGAGTAGAATAGAAAATATATTATCAGCATTCATCCCACACAGTAAGTTAGGCAAGGTATTGTTTCATGAAACTTTTATTTCGGTTTGATAGAGATGGAGATAGATGGATAGGGATTTCTTCTCAAAGTGATGAAAATGTTCTGAAATTAGTGGTGATGGTTGCACAGTCCTGTGAATGTAAAATAAATATCACTGAATTACACACTTTAGAAAATGAAATTAAAACTGTGTGTGTGTGTGCCTCAATCACGATGTAAAAATGTATTTTTCACTATAGGTTGAAAGATTTTGGAAATTACTGGTCTGGGAGATGAGGAAAATGCTTTCTCAAAAAGATATACATAAGCTGAGACCCAGGGCAACAAGTCTTGGATAAAGTAAAGGATCTGGGAGCGGGAGGGAGAAATCTCCCTGGAGATCCAGGGAATCAGGTGTGAGAGAACATGCAGTGGGTTGGAGAAAAGCCCCCTGTGGCTGCAGTCAGGAGAACTTGGGGGTGGGGGTGACACAAGGTGAAGAAGAGAGGTGAAAAGACATCAGCTGGACAAATCTAGGTGAAGAAAGGACAATGAAGAATCAAGGGCCACTAGAGAGTACAGCTCTGGGTTGGAACTCTGGCTCTGTCACTCTCTAGTTGTGAGGACCTGGACAAGTTATCCAATCTTTTAGAGTCTCAGTGACCTTACTGTGAAAAGGGGATAGTGACTACCAATCGCTGGAGGGACCGGTATAATAATCAAATTACCTCATTTCTTTAATTCTAAAATCTGTACTGTTATACATTTATGTTGTAATTTATCCCTCTTACAAAAACTGTTACTGAGTCAATTGCTTATCTTTAAACTAAAGGAGAGTCAGACTTAGTGGTGCATGCCTATAATCCCAGCTACTTGGGAGGCTAAGGCAGGAAGATGACTTGAGCCCAGGAGTTCAAATCCAGTATGAGCAATATAGCAAGATCCCATCTCATAAATTTTTTTTTAAATAAAGTGATATGATAAATGCAATAAAGAATATAAAGTAATAAATCCATTATTTGGCTAGCAACTCATTATTAGAAAATAGTCTCAAAGAAAGACTTAAATCCAGTACCCCCAAATTCTTTGTACAGAAGAGCTAAATAGTTTTTAAATCCTAGAAACCTTGTGACTAGTCAAGGGCTGGCCCAGGCAGGAGTGGGCATCGGTCTGGTGGAGGAAGGAGGAAGAGCTGGCTGTTGGTACTGTGGCCTTTCTCCCTGGAAGGCCCAGCAGACACCATGGGTAGCCCAGCCAGGAGATCATGTTGGGGATTCTGATCATCGCCAGCTGCCACAAAATCCAGTTGTGCATTGACCTTTGCAACTCACAGATAAGAGAGACTGTCACTCATTTGAATGAGTTATTTAATCAAGAAAACATTTTACAAGGAATCAAGAAGGAGGGGAGTTATTTAGTTTCATTTTTTACTTGTTGAAAAATCCGAAATAAGTAGAAACCGTCTCAACGGAAAACACTTCTCTCTTTGTAGTTTAATGGTTGATTGCTAAATAAGTATTCCTGAAACACTGCCGCAGTGTTAGCTATTTAGTATAATTAAACGTTGTTCTGGACTCCTTAAGAAATCATTTTAAGCTGATAAGTTAGATACTAAGTCATCATACCCTTTGGCCACTCAGGATCTTTAGGAAGCCATCTCACAGTAAGGCATATCCTGCTCACTAAATTCACTAAATTCTGACCAATGAGAAGCTTTTTCTCACCCGGTCTTTCTTCCTGGTCTTCCTGGTTGGTAAGGAGGGAGCCAAAGCTTTGTGGAGGGGCTGGTGGGCCTCTTTCCACAGACGTCCGTCTGCCAGGGTCCACGTAGTCCTACTCAGGGGAATCACACTTATGAATGTGGAGGATGCCAGAGTACACTGCTGCTTCCAGAAACTTTGTGCCTCTTGCCTTCGGGAAACCATCTTAAGGAAGCCAATACTCTATTGACTTAATATTCTTAACCTGTAGCCTGCTCCAAGCTGAAAGAAACAAGTCAGAAATGGCCCTTCAGGACAAAACTATTTCTGTAAATTAAAACCTAAAACATTTAGGGTGTAACGGTATTTCTCAATGCATGCTTCTCTTGAAATCCAACAAAACAGTAGCATCTGATACATAAAGTGCAGAATATCTAACTTGCAGATGTCATGATCAGGACTTTCCTTTTGGGTGAATATTTTGAAGAAATAGAGTCATTTAATGGATTGTGATTGATAGAAGTTTCACCCTCCCTAAAAGTGGAGAAATAAGTGGCTCAGGAACAATCTGCAATTAAGAAGTATGACAAATGACTTAGATGGCCAAGTGGTATTCTTTGATATTAAAAAGTAACTGTACTTGAAAATAACTTTATAATTGAATAAGGGTACATTAGGAAAATATGATTCAGAACCAATATTATAGTAATTAGATAAAGGAAGCATAAATGAAATAACTGCAGGAAGAATATTTCCATAGAGATTATAAATGAGATTCTGGTGGAGCAGAAAGGCCCTTAATTGTAATTTAGTGTGCACTATAGAATTATCAGCTCAGTGTGTTACTTCATCATATAAAAGAATATCTGATAATTTTCCCTAATAAGCACATGACAGCTCTTCATATTCTTTCATTACAGCTGATTAAGTATAAAAACAGTAGATATTCCTTTGTTAGAAAAAGAGTTCAACAAAGAGTTTTAGAAAGACAGCACAAAGTGTTATATTTCTATAGCACGTGACCCCAAAAGGCTGTTGTTTAGGAAGTCTGGGGAATTTTAAGTGTCACTTTAAAGAACTCTTCACTTCAGTTTCTTTCGTCCTCTACCTTGCATTCTTCCCCCCATTTTACCCACAAAGCCTTTTCCTGTGCAGCCACATCCTCCTGTATTCAGGCTGTGGTTTATGATCTCTACTACATCACATAAAACAGAACCAGAGTTATGGGAGAGTTTCTGCCCCTGGAGAAAGTCCCCCTTCATGTGTCCAATAGCTCTAAAAACAGAGGGAGTATAAGTGTGATTCCCAGATTAGGCTCCTGAAGCTGTAAGTGAGCTGTCATCCTCTTCCTGGGTTCCACATCCTCCCAGTTACTTACTCACCCGGATTAGGTCTAGAACACATGGCCAGTGCATTGTCATGGCCCATAGGTGAAAACAGCCTCTAACTTAAGGGAAGCCACTTCCTCTTCTTGCTCTTTGCCATTCAGTCGCTCTACTCCGTCCCAGCTCCTTCAGTCTCAAAGGTCTTATGAATATATAGCCTTCGTGAGAAAGAAGGAAAATCATTAATACCAAATGTAGGCTGAAGGTTTCTGAATTTCCTAATTCCTGCCCTGACTACTGATGGTGGCCCCTACACAGCCCCCAGTAGCAGGGTGTTGGAAGAATTTTCTTCATGGTTGCTAAAAAGCACTGAAAGGAATGGTGAAATTATTTACCTTGTTTGCTCAACTTCACAACTAAAAGAGGAGGAAGAGATGTCAATGTATCAACACAGCAAGCTTGGTGCTTTTCATGCATGCTTGCTCATTTAGCTGTCAAATAGCCCAGGGACAGAGATTCCTATGCCTCCTTTACAGATAAGAAATGAAGGGTCAAAGATCAACAATAACTTGCCTCAGGTCATTCAGCTGGTTATGATAGAAACAGGTAAGATTCAGCCCATGTTATTCCCAGGAGCTTTTAAATGTGCTTCCTGGGATGTTACCAGGTCAAAATACAATGGAGTAGGGGAATGAATGACCAAAGGGCTTAAGAAATAGAAAGTTGAAGCCATGATCCTCAGGGATAACTAAGCCACCCATGCTGTCAGGTATTGGACAAAATGAAGGACTCCTTCAAAATGTCCTTTCTCTCTCTCTCTCTCTCTCTCTCTTTCTTTTTTGGTCCTAATATGAAATGGAAATAATGATGCAAACTGATTGACAGAAGGTTTTCCTTCTTCTCAAGGATGGGTGCTACACAGTGCAAATAGAAAAGCCTTCCTGCACCTCTGTTATTCACATCACAAATGGTGCTATGGCTGGGCAAAGTCAGACAGTCTGACCTTGGGGATAAGGTGTTTGAAACTGGCTAATGAGGCATGCCGTAAGCACTGAAGGAAAAGTAAAAGCAGCAACCCCCGAAGAATTGAAATTAATATCCACAGCAGTGTAGCATGGTAGGCTGAGTCATTCTCGCAGGGTCAAATTAGACCTTGGCGTTATGTCTCCACAGTTATCCTAAGGCGTAGCATATGGTAGAAGCTCATTACAGATGTCTGAATGGGAAAATTAATGAACGGTGGGGTGCACCAGTTCATTCCTTAAATTTTGTCAATTATTGGTCTCCTAATAAAAATTTTCTTATATGTAAAATGAAGCAAATATTCAGTTAAATAGAAGCATTCCTGTGGCTCTTTTCCTCTGGTCATTAGCCCATATCCAATTGAGTGTACCCTTCTTATGGAAAGACATTCAATCAAGATGTTGGTGTTAGTCTACTTGAAGGCAAGCTTTCACCCTAAGTTCAGTCAATCAACCAATTGATTAATAGATAAATACATGTGCATGTTTATTTATATTTAATAAGCTACTCATTATCTAGCCTGTTTGGCGAACAAGGAGAATTTCTAGTTACTCAAGTGTTCTTGTTAAGAAAGAGTTGTTAAACGGGGACTGTCATAAGAAATTGAGTTGTGGTAACATATACACTTAAACACTGAAACACCGATCATCATCTTTGATGATGCAGAAGTCCCTTGAGCATCTTTTATTGTCACAAATTCAACATGAGCATCAACATCAATTATGACTGTACTGTGGAATATGGTGATGTTAGTAAGAGATGTCAATTTGGTAAATTTCCAGATATTTACCAAATGGAGGGAGAGAGGGAGAGACTCTGTTTATAGTTAGCCTTACTCCAGAAAGAATTAAAGATGGTAGTGGGTATAATGGTTACTTTACCAGCTTGCAGACTTAATTATTGTTCCTTCCAGGAAGATATCCAACACTTGGCTCAGCACTGGCTGGTTCACAATGACAATTGCACTGGAGCTCTGTGACAGGATCAATGTTTATGGCATGGTGCCCCCAGACTTCTGCAGGTAGGATTTATTCTGCAAGTGTAAATCATCAGCCGTGTTGTGCAGGGTTTATAAATATCTGATTCTGAATATCAACCATGAAACATGTCTAACTATCTTCTTGAAGCAATTAATTAGCATGTCCCAAGTTCTCATTCTAGAAACAACAAACAGCATTTAATTATGTGATATAAAATATTGAAAGTTTTTATTTGTACTGCTGGAGAATAAATCCATCTTGTGGGCTTCATTTATCCTCTGAATATTTATCAGCCAAAAGTAATGCAATAATTGGCATAATATTAACGATGAGCAAGTATTAAGAAATATTAGTTTTACTCTCATTTCAAAGGAATGTGATAATTTTTTAATGAATTAAAGAGAGCAATTCCGTTGACAGTAAGACCTTTTTTCTAAAATTAAAATATTCCTCTGAGCCTCCTTTCCTTACCACATCAGTGGACTGGGCTTGCACTTCTAAGGCCAAAAGCAAAGGCATAATTAATTTGAGGTGTCATTTTAACGGGAACATGCACACATCTCTGCTGCCACCTTAACTTTCCTCCTGGCATGTGCCCAGGCAGAGTTCAGGGCATACCACAGATGCACTCGGCAATATTCAGGGCCTGATTTTTGGAAGCCTGCTTGAAAACGCACCTGTAATTTAAAATAGTGAGGCCAGAAATCCCAGAAAATATCCTAGTTTTGGGGAATGCCTGATGGCCTGCATGTGGCCTGAATCCTGATCTTCAAATGGCAAAAGCTGGGGTGGGGGTCATTTTAAACTTGCTTTTTAAAATGTGTGCTTACTTACACCATCTGGTGTTTTATTTGTTTATTTTTTCTAACAATGTCTTGAAGGCCATGAGTCTTTAGGCAAAAGCTGCAATTTGGAGGTTTAAAGCAAAGATGAGAAACAGCATCTAATCATCCCATTACCATTTTGCCACTTTTCTGTCTTTTTAACCCAAAAATCCAACACAGCAACAATACTAATTGATATGGAAGACTCAGGCCACAAAGAAGGAGAGGGAAGTACAGACAGAGCAGACCTTTGATGTAAGGTCAGGGTCAGAAATGCTGGGGCTAGGCTACACAGGTGTAAAGCCTGGCCTGGTCACTTACCCACCTAGTACGACCTTGAACAAGTCACTTAGTGTCTCTAGGTCTCAGCTTCCTCATCTATAGACGTGGATGTGATAACAATAGACTCTGCCTCAAAGGCCTGTAGGCAGAGTAAATAAGCTAATACATGTGAAATGCTTGGAACAGCGCCTAGTAAGTACATGGCAAGCACAAGGCAAGTTATCTTGGATCCTCACCCAGTGCTGCCTCACTTAATTCACTGGCCCAGTGTCCCTGCTTAACAATCTATACTCAAAAAAGTGAGTAGAATGGCATAAAAAAGCAAACTGCCTCCTCAAACCAACAGGCTAACAGAGACAGTGAGAATGGCACTTATGGACATGCAAAGAGCCATCAACGTTGATGGTTATACAGCACATATAATTAAGCAATATTGCCATTAGGATGCCAGAAAGAAAAAGCATGAATAAATTGAAATGTTAATGACTTCAAGTGTTCAAGGAAATATTCCATTTATTATGGAAAACAAATGAAAGGCAAGTTAACCTGTCATTTCTCCTACTCAGAGTTAGTTCATCATGACTTCATGTACGGTAGGATGGAAACAATTTATGGAAAATACTAACAAAGAAATTAAGATAATGTCAATGCTTTATATATTGCCACTGGCTCCGTGTTTCTCTTCCTAAGCCATCATCCCCAAAGGTTTGATAGTTGTTTGCACAAGACGGTTTCAGCAAGAACTCTTCAAAAGGACCCCTATGCCCAAGTTCTGTCAGAGAAGTGGAGAGTGTCATGTGGAGGAAGGGTTCAGTGCTGGAGAGAGCATCCTGCTCAGTCATAAAGCCTGTTTAAGGAAGGGTAAGAAAGAAGACCAGGAGTGGCACAGATGAATTCCCCGGTTCCATTCATCTGCATTTCCAGGACATGTTGACTGGACCACCGGGCATCCAGTTTCGAATTGTGGGGCCTTGAGCCTTGTTTTCCTTGTTTGTAAAATGGGTATAAGAAAATAAGAAGAAGAATAAGCAGGTCATGGTGAAAATTAAATGAGATAATAGACGTAGAGTGTTGGATGCAGTTCCTAGCACACAGTATTTAGGAAAGAGTATCAATATCATTAATATTAATAAGATATGTAAAATAATTTATATTATTAACATTATCCCAAGCACTTGAGAGTTTCCCTGAAAGATACCAAGAATTTTGAGCAGGGGACTGGGCGTGGTGGTTCACGGCTGTAATCCCAGCACTTTGGGAGGCTGAGGCAAGCAAATTGCTTGAGCTCAGAAGTTCAAGACCAGCCTGGCCAACATGGCGAAACCCTGTCTCTACAAAAAATAGAAAAATTAGCCAGGCATGATGGTGTGCACCTGTAATCCCAGCTACTCGGGTGGTTGAGGCATGAGAATTGCTTGAATCTGGGAGGCGGAGGATGCAGTGAGCTGAGATCGTTCCACTGCCCTCCAGCCTGGGTGACAAAGTGAGGCTCTGTCCCCCCCCAAAAAAAAAAAAAAAAACTTAAGGGGGCTTCAAAGAAGAAGACACAGATCCTTGCCTCCTGGAAGCTTATAATAAGCCTTAACCATACCAGAATATAAAGAACACAGCAAAGCCACTTACCATGTGACTATAAAAAGAGGCAGCTTTTGCAATCTTCATCTAAGAGTCAAATGAGTCTGTAAACAGTACCTTCCTCACCACCAGAGAATGAAAAAGCAACTGGTATGGTAGTCTGCTACTCATCTGACCATTCCCTCTTTTATCTTTATTTTGAAAGAAGCAGAGAACTATTAGGGGCTGAAAACATGGTGCATGTATCATGAGCTCCATGGCTTAAGGAGGTAAGCTATCGCCAGGGCCAAAAATGGTTGTGGATGGTTTTGTGAGGTGGCAGAGCTCACACTGGCTGGGGCCACTGGAATATAGCCTCCCTGAGAGCAGAGTTTTGTGTGTTTAGTTCAGTGTTTGAGACCTAGAACACAGGACAGTAGATATTTACTCTCCTGGCATATGGCAGATACTCCATAAATATCAAGGGAATGAATGGTTGTGTCCTCTGCTCTCTGTAGTGCTATAGTAAAGTGTGTTGTGTATGGATAAAAATAACCATTTCTGCCTCTCAGAAACTCTGACCTTGAGAAAGTTACTTGAACTCACTGAGGCTTAGTGACCGATACTGGGCAAGTTACCTAATGCTGCATCTCAGAAGCCTTACCTACAAAATGGTGATGACAATTATCATATAAACTCTCTTGCATTGTGAGTTTATATGATAATTGCATGAAGTCATAGACGAAGAATGCTTAGCAAAGTCCCAGGGTCTGTTCAGTACACAGAAAGTTATGGGGTGAAGGGATTCACTGATCTGCAATTGTAGATACTCACTGGCGCATTTTACGGAACTGGCATTATGTGGCCTCCAGCTCCTTGCAGGGCATCTCATGGGCTGCTCAAAGTGTGCCTAGCCTTTCTATAGCTTCCCTAAAGTTCGCAGTGTCTCACTGCAATGAAGAGCTAGCCACATGGAGCAGATTTTAGCAGACAAAAAGAGAGCCAACTGTTCAGTTTGGGCAAATTAACCATTTCAGACCATAAGACACAATTAGTACCCTCAAAAAAGTCACTAACTAAGTAAACCACAAGCCTTTTATTCATTCCACTAACTCGTGTTGGGCACCAGGGGGGTAACCAGAGATGAATGAGACAGGGTCTCTGTCTTCAGTCGCCTGAGACTCACTTGACCACAGTTCAATCATGAGGTACAGAAGGTTACTCGAGGTGCCAGTGGGAGATGATGTTCACTCTCTGCCTGTCAGTAGCATCTGACCCACTGAGCTTTATTGGACCATCTGTCTCCAACTTTCAAACTAGACTCAGAGAAGTCCTTGCATTCCTCCGATTCTATCAGGTGGCACACGGATAAGGAGCTAGGACAACAGGAATATTGGACCCTTCCACCCTACTTGGTCAGGGGCAGACCCACTTGGCTCTGTTTGCATACGGGCTATTGTATAAGATTTCTTTTCAGCAGAAGATCCTTTGACAAATAAGAGCTTTAACAACCTCTAGTCTAAGACATAACCATGCTGCTTTCCAATCTAAATCAAACTCTTTCACACTTTTCAGGAGAGTGGAATCATCACCTTCTTATTGTGCCAAAGAGAATGTCAGCTGTCATATGCATGGTGTGAGGGAGGGGAGGCAGTAGGACAGAGAGAGAAGAGCTGAATTATATCTTGGGGGTGCAAACAGCCAAGCAATCCGTGAGTGCCTGATCCCCAAGGGGAAGTATGGGTAGACTGGAGAGTCATTTCCCATCTGCTGTCCTGGAGGTCTGCCTTCTCATCTCACCCAAAGGGCCGGAGTTACTTCTAGGAAGTCATTCATTGGCAAGAAAACTTCTGGTACCCACTTAAAGTATTAAGCCCATGGACTTCTTAGGAAGAAAGATAGCATCACATTTCATATTTAAAACCACAAATGGAAGTGGTGGACATATAAATGGCCATGGTGGCAGATGACAGACATATCTCATTCAAGATCTAGCAGAATCTAACTGACTCAAAGTCATTTGAATGGCATGCAGCATCTTTCATTTGGTACTGCGATAGCCTCCTGGACCGCTCTCTCCAACTCTTGTCTTCCTCTCCAAACATGACTGCCTTGCTAGATGACAAATCTGACTTCGGGGAGTTACTTAAAACTCCTGAGTGACCTCTTTCTGAGAAGAGTTCACACTCCCTAGGTTAGCACACAAGACCTTCAGGTTATGGCTTCTGCATACCACTTTAGTCACATCTTCTCTATTGATGCAGATTTATGTGTTTATTTATTTATTCAACCTTACTGAAAAACTCGTAAAGCAACTCACCCTACAGACACCTGTTCCTATGCCCTCAGTTTGGACTGCCCATCCCCTACTTCCTTAAGCTGGCTGGTTTCCCACCAGCTCTTCACTAATAACATTAATGGCTGATATTTGTTGTGCACATACCTCATGCTGGCTCTGTGCTTAACATGAACACATGCATTATTTTCTTGAGTCTTATAATAATCTTATGAGGTAAGCATCATTAATATCACCATTTTACGTAGAAAGCTTAAAGACATGAAACAGCTGCCCATGGTCATAGAGCAAATAAATAGCAGAGCTGGGATTTGAATATGATCTCCAGGGCTCAAGAGCCAATGCTCTTAATTCTTCAGTTCACTGTTTCAGATACAGCAGCCCTTCCTTCTCAGCTCTCCCTAGCCCTGTCTGAGTCAGATCTACTGGGCCCACTGGGCCTCCGTCTACCTCTGCCCTGCACCATCTCACTGATTGGTTTGTCCATCTCCTTTGTTTGACTCTAGGCTCCTTAAGAGGAGTCCCCTGTATCAATCCACATTTGTATCATTAGCACTTGTCATTGTGTCTGGCACAGAGTGTATCTTCAGTACAGATTAGTTCAATGAGAAACAAAAATAAGCCTTGTCCATGGGGGTGTTTAAGTGATTGATTCTAAACATTATTACTGCAACACCAAAAGTGCCAGGCACATTAAAACTCTAACTAGCAAATTCAGATTTTGAGGGGGCCCCAGAAGTCAATGGAGGCCACCTTGTTTTATTTTCAGCCAGAGCCAGCTCTGGGTACTCAAAGAGGGGCTCAGGCATCAGTCCCCCACCCTGCCTGTATCACCAGACTTCAGGCACATCAAAGTTCAGAAAGCTAGAGAAAATTAATGCCATGTTGCACCAGAGACAACATCAAAATATATTATTCTGTGGACAGTGGACTCTTAAATCATGCCGTATCCATACTGTAAGCCAAATTCATTCTCTCTAGATGGCCTATAAATTGCGTGAAAAGATCGGTTGTCGTTGCTTTCCAAACTAAGTTATGCTGAGTATTTAATCTCATTTTCCATTGTAAATTATTTGTGATAATAATGGGCCAAGCATTTAAATTCTATCTAATAATCTTATTTCTGGTCATACTTAGCACATTACCAAGTTTACAACTCTCTGTTACCCATCGTTTCTTGAGTATTAATTAGCGGGGTAATGATTCAGAGTGATCACTGTCATGGAACTAAATTAATATCTCATCTGTAATGTGAAGGACATCTCAAAGGTATCGTGAATATCAGAGAGTTGATGCTGCCAGAATTATTAGCTAGTGAACATTAATAAAGCTGCTAGCCTAACAGGGAAAGTTCTTACTTGGCGACAGTCCACCGGGTAGAATCGGAAGCTTACTTACAGAAGACGGGTGTGGAATGGCAATGCCACCCATGTGGTTTACGTTTTATGAAGTAGACTTAAAATATATGGTTGTGTTTCTTCCATGGTGAGGGTGGGGCTTGGGTGATTCACTGTAGCTCTTTGTCCCACGAAGGGTGGGCAGCTGCAGGCTCTTGGTGCTCCATGCGCCCAGACATACAATGCTATTCCATGGGCTTCCAAGGTATACAGCTCTTTTCCTCCCAAAAGAAGATCTAAGGACCAGAAATTAAGGCAGTAGAATAAGGGTGGCTCAGTGCACCTCCAGGACTGTGACAGATGCTTGGGAAGGACTGCTGCAAGAATATTTTCTTCTCAACACCTCATGGTGTCACCAAAGCCCCCAGTGCAAGCCAGTTGCAGAACAACCTAGCAGCTTCACAGCTATTAATTCAACTCTATTCTCTCTATTCTTCAAACATTTCCTGAGTACCTACTATATGCCAGGTACCGCACCAAGAATAGAAATGTGTTTAAAGAGAATGTCTAAGAGTTCTAGAAAGAGGCCAAGACACCATTCTTTCCTCAGAATATTTGCAGCCTTCTGCCTAGTCCAGCCCCAAACCCAGTGGGCAGGGTCAACCTAGATCATACTATAGGAGAGAAAAAGCAATTTCTTTTCCTCCTCCACCATAGGTTCTTTGCTGAGTCTCCTATGACAAAAGACAGATTAACGAGAGAAAAGCATACACATTTATTTAATATAAATTTTACGTGACACCAGAGCCTTCAGAAATGAAGAGCCAAAGAAACAGGGAGATCTCCTTATTTTTATGCTAAGTTTGATGAGGAAGTGGATAGTTGTGAAGAAGTAGGATTGGACAAAGAAGGTGTGATCTAATGGTAATAAACCAGGGTGGGTGGGGGGAGGTAGCAAGGTCTGTTTGTTCAGATTCTTTTTGGCATTTCCTTGTCTTTGAGGATAGGGATGTTCCTTTCCTCCGGGTATATGGAGGGTACCTCTGGAATGAAGGTTTATGACCTACTTTAGAGGAGGGCAAAGAAATCTTTTATGACCTGCATCAGAGGAGAAGGGCGAAGGGAGGCAAAAGTGATCTCCCTGCTTCTGTTGTTTCCTCAAATGCCAAGGTACCATATTTTGGAGCAACATGTCCTACACCTCGTCAGTACCCAGAAATGGAAGTGTCTTCCCTTGCTTGTTAGGGTTATGAGGTTTTTTTCAGTTGTAAAACTTAGCTTTAGAAGAGTCAAAAAGTGGAACATTACAAACCCCTGCTGCCATTAGCACTGATGGGCAGAACTGTACATGAGCACAAAGCCTCTGTTTAACACCCTGAGCAGATCACAAGCACCACACACGGGGCTCCTCTGTAGCAAGAGCTCAGAGGAAAGCAGCAAGGACAAGCTGCTTTCAACCACACGCTGTTGATGCCCGTGAAACCTGGGTGCCATTAGTACAGAAACCCCACCTGGGGGACAGGAGTTTTTCCGAGACACAGAACCTCACTCTTAAGAGTACAGAGTCTGGAGTCAACTGGCTTTGGTCCAAACCTTGGCTGCGAAACTTCAGTTTTCCTGTGCATGAGTTTCCTTGTCTGCAGAGTAGGGGTGCTAATAGTAACTCTCTGCTATAGTGTGGATATGTTTTGTTTGTTCCCACCAAATCTCATGTTGAAATTTGGTCCTCAATGTTGGAGGTGGGGCCTAGTGGCAGGTGTTTGGGTCATGGGGGCAGATCCCTCATGAATAGATTAGTGTCCTCCCTGCGGTGGGGCATGAATGAGTTCTCATTTTGTTTGCTCCCAACAGAGCTAGTTGTTAAAAAGAGCCTGGCACCTCTCCCTTTCTCTTCTTCCTCTCTCACCTTGTGATCTCTGCACACGCCAGCCAGCTCCCCTTCACTTTCTGCTAGGGGTGGAAGCAGCCTGGGGCTCTCGCCAGATGCCCAATCTTGAATTTTTCCAGACGTCAGAATCATGAGCCAAATAAGCCTTTTTTCTTTATAAATTACCCAGACTTGGGTATTCTTTTACAGCAACGCAAAATGGACTGACACTCTCTTATAGGGGTGTTGTAAGGACTAAATAAGTGAGTATATGTGGAGTGCCGAGCACTGTGCTCTGAGCTGAAATGGTCAACTCCAGCAGCTTGGATGGACAATGAGTGAGGTTGTGTGCTGAAAGCCAGGCAGTGGACTGTCTCCCTGGGCGTCAGATGCTCCCTATCAAACGGGGGCTGCAATATTTGCCTCAGAGGGCTGATGGGGATGTAAAGGAGATCACACCAGTTAAGCACAGAGGTTGAGCAGGTACTTACAAAATCAGTTGTCTCAAACTTGGCTGCATATTAGAATCTCAAGGAGCTTTCCACCATTAGAATCTTCTAAGGAGCTTTGCTGTTACGATATGTATTATTTAAAAATATATGTTTATTTTTGTTTTAAATCATCTTAGAGTTACAGAAAGATTGCAAAAATAGTACTGAGAGTTCATATAACCTTTATCCAGCTTCCGCTAAAGCGGATTTGCATTCCTGTGGTCCAATTATCAAAAGTAAGAAATTAACATCAGTACAATGGTCAGCTAAACTACATTTTACCAGTTTCTCTACTAATGTCCTTTATCTCCTCCAAGAACGAATCCAGGTTCCCTTTGCATTTATTTATCAGGTGTCCTTAGTCTCTAAATCCATGGCGGTTCCTCAGGCTTTCCCTGCATTTCATGACACTTTTGATGAGTACTAGTCAGGTATTTCGTAGAATGTCCCTCACTTGGGGTTTATCTAATGTTTTTCTGTGCTTAGATTGAGGTTATGCATTACTGGGAAGGATACCACAGAAGCCATAGGCACTTCCCAGAATCTCATAACAGGAAGTATGTGATGTCCGTATGTCTTATTACTGGCAATGTTAACCTTCATCACTTGGTTAAGGTAATGTCTGCTGGGCTTACCCATTGTAAAGTTACTGTTTTTCCCTTTGTCATTAATAAATAACTTGGGAGAGATACTTTCAGGTTATGCAGATAGCCTATTTCTCCTCATCTTTTTCCCCATTAATATCCCATTCATTGGTGCATCTTGCCTGCAACAATTACTGCAACGTTCTGAGGATGGTTTCCTAGTCCCTCATTCTTTCTACATTGTTTATTGGAATTTTTCTGTCATGAAATGCTGTTTCTTCTCCTCCATTTATTTATTCAGTTATTTCTTGAAATTATCATGGACTCATGGATATTTATTTTATTTTATTGGTTTTATAATCCAATACCGACATTTTTTATTTTGATTCAAACCTAAGACACTTTCTAAAATACCTGTGCGTGAGTTCCTCTCCAAGTCATCTGAACCAGAGTCTAGGGGGATGGAGCATAGGTATTTCCTTAAAGCTCCCCAAGTGCACTAAGTGTTAGTTCCCTCTCTCTCCCCACCTGCTCCCTCTAAAAAGAAAAAAAAAAATTCTTCCTCACATCATTCTGCAGGGTTTGTTCTCAAACTGGCTGTCAGAATGTGGATGGCAGGCTGCAGCCACTTGGGGAACCGGCTCTGTGGTCATCTCCATTCCTGCCTCCCCAGCCCACATATCCTTTCCTTCAGCTTACCGGGCCCACAATGGGAACTTGAGCACCAGAATCCCTTTTGCAACTGCTTCCTCGTGTGGAAATTCTGCTGATGTTTATCATAGTTTTCACTGAGGTCAGGTGAAGGAAGAAAAAACTAGGGCAGCCTTTAGAAAGTCAGGTTTGAGAAAAGACCCAAGGAAGTATGACCTTCAGCTAGGAGTGTCTTTCTAAATGGCATAGTGAATTTAGTGAATTCCAGCTGATGGCAGGCTCACAGCTGGGGGAGATGTTCCTGCAGTTTCCACCTCTGCCTTCTGACTCCCAGAAAGCACTTTTCTGCTGCTTGGACAGAGTTTTAACATGTGGAAACAACTCGCTTACATGAATAACTTATCTTGACACCTCTGAAATCACAATAACCAAATATGTAAATTTAATTCTCCTTTTAGGGGATCAATATAGAGTCAGATAAGTTTTTTTTCCAAAGAGATGGTCTTCTTGAATAAGGAAATTGATCCTATAGCATCTTTAGCTGGTTTCCAATTACCCTCCACTCCTAGGTGCCAAATCAATCTCATGATATTTTTAGAAACCTAATTGTTTCTTTAGTCAGATTGATGCCAATAAAATGTCCAAAACTTAGATGAATCAGATTTAAAAAGTGATTTGCGATGGAACAAAAGCTTAACCCCAAGCATACCATGGCAACATGAAATTGGCATGGTTCCCCCAATTTATGCCATATGAATATGGGAAGATATGTCTCACAAATTCTTATTTTTTTCTTCGTAGTGGTCAGCTTCAACCTGAATTTTTGTTAGCAGGCATTCTCTGTATTGAAAACACGTTCTATTAAAATTTTAATGGGATTCCAATTTCTAGGGTAAGTAAATTAATAAAATCTGCAATAACTAGTCAGGAAAGGATCCAGTGTTTCACTATAGAGCATAGAGATAATTCCAAGACAAGCATATTAGAGATGCAAAGTGTTAATTTAGCATAGCATCCAAGCCAGGATAAGGAATGTTTAGATGCTGCATGACAAAAATAAATCTCTCTTCCTGGAAGAACTTTAACCTAAGAGGAGAAACAGCTCAAAGGTTTATTGTTGTCAGAGCCACAAACATGACACCCCTCTTGATAAAAGACTTCAATCCCTGACCCCAGTAAAGTTGCTACTCTAAAAGCTATTTGTGTATTGATCTCCTCTGAAGAAAACAAATAGGTGTCTGGCAGGATGAGCATCTTTGGGAAACCAAGTTATTATACTTAGAGGAGAGCCCAGGTGACCAAAGTGGGAACCCTAGGGCATCAGGCTCTGAAAGATGATTTGCAAGATGCTGAGAAGCCCGGGTCTTCTCTTCTTAGTCTCTGCAACAAGGCCAGTTGCTGAGCATAGCTCAAATTAGGAGAGTTTGTCTGCCAAGAAACCTTGACTAATCTTACCACTCATTCTTCAAAAGACAGAAGAGGTGGGGTAGACTAGCCTATTATAGAAACCAGTCTGAGACCAAAACTCTTTAGTGCGTAAATATTGTATTAACCCTAAAACAAGGGCACCTACCACCCTCACATATTAACCCTGTGCACACATTTTGAAGAAATGAGCTAGTGTTTCCTGTTTGAGGCTGAGACAGAGATATAGAGGCAGAAAAACACTTGGAGACTCTCAGGCCACCAAGCAAGGACTAAGGATGTAGAGTTTCTGGACTAAAATACTGTAGACTGAGTACATAGGCCATCTGAAGTGCCAAAAGAAAAATTGTGGCCTCTTGCTTGCTGTCTTCCTTTTTCTCCCATAGGATCAAGCTAGGATAATCAACTTTCCATACTCAGAGAAGAAAGTGTCTTTAGAAGTTTGCTGTTTAGCTGCTAATTCTATATACATTTCTTTCAACAACAGAATTTTTTAAGTTATTTATTGAGCACCTACCAGGGACTATTCTAGGAATAAGAAAAAACACTGCCATCATGAACACCCAATAAACAAGTAAACAGTAACAACAATTTCAGAGAGCAATTGATGCTATAAAGAAAATGAATTCAAGTGAGATGAAGTGAGGGGAGCAAGTGTCAGGTAAGGCCTCTCAGAGAAGGATATTATTTGAGCTCACACCCAATGGTGAGGAGTGAACTCAGAGTATTCCAGGCAAGTGACTGCCATCAAGTGCAAAGGCCCTGAAGTAGGGATGAGCATGGCAGAGTTGACCGGAAAGGCCAGTATGGTGGGAACATAGTGAACAAGGCTGAGTGGATTAGGAGAAGACTTGGAAGAGGAGCCACATCATAATGCACCCCAGCAGACATGCTCTCTGTATAACTGGAAGCATCTGGAAGCTTAGTGTAGTGGGGAATGGGAATGACATATTTTGTTTTGGTAATATCTCTGCAACTGCATGTGGTAAATAGACAGTAAGAAGAGTGAAAATAATACTTTTGTTGTGACTCATTAATATGTAGGGTCTAACTCTGAGGAGACTGAACATTCTGCAGCTGATTTTCAATCTTTTTGATGAAAATGATGGTCACTGATTTTATTTCACCACCTCAAAACCTCTCCACTTCCTTACTGTGTAATCAGAAAAACCATTTGTTGAAACCCATTTAACTAGAAAATACAATTTGTGTTTATCAGCTTATTAAAGATAACATCTTACCTCAATCAGTCAAAGGAAAAAAAAATTTCCTTTAATCAGTTATCTCAATTTCCTCCTACAGGGATCCCAATCACCCTTCAGTACCTTATCATTATTATGAACCTTTTGGACCTGATGAATGTACAATGTACCTCTCCCATGAGCGAGGACGCAAGGGCAGTCATCACCGCTTTATCACAGAGAAACGAGTCTTTAAGAACTGGGCGCGGACATTCAATATTCACTTTTTTCAACCAGACTGGAAACCAGAATCACTTGCTATAAATCATCCTGAGAATAAACCTGTATTCTAAGGACTGAGCGTGCCAGACTGTAATCCCAAGTATTCACTGCATCAGACACCGAGACCCTGAACTTCCTGAGCTACCAGACAGGAAAGGGTAGCAGAAAACAGCTTCACTCCTCAGGAAGTACCATGGACAGATGCCTACCAGGCGTGACAAAGCAGTGCAGTTGGATTGTAAGGAAAAATTCCAGAATTAATGCATTCTAATGAGTGTTGTCCCCTTCAATGGTGTTACTTAGGAGCTGAACACTCAATTCACTTATACCACTATGGCTAAAAACATTTTGGATCTCTTAGTATTGCCTTTGAAACTGCAACATAAGCAACTCAACAATATTAGTTGCATTCCTTTATAGAAACACCGTGTCAAAGACATTTTTCTATCAAGTTGTATTCTTTCCTGTTCTATAACCTTTGTTATCTGTTAGACTGTGTATGTGTGATTTGTAAAAAGCAGGCTGAAACTATGGACATGATTTCTGAAGAGCACATCTCCACTGACTTTCATAAAGCAAATGTCCAATATTTATTTATTGAGAGTTTTTTAGTGCAATCTAGGCCAGTATTTTTATAGATTATGATTATGTGGTAATTTATCCTTCCTAACTCTTTAATCCTGAATGATGGTTGGAAATGGCCTAGAATTGGGTTACTCTGTTCACAATGCTCATTGTTAGCATGCAATTGGTATTTGACTTGGAAATGTTGTGTTGTATTTTTTGAACCCCTAGGCTTCAGGAAAACTGTTCTTTTATAGAAAGAATAGCAATGACATTTTCTAATGTGCAGAAATGTTCCAAAAGGACAAAATTGAAAACCAAAACCTATGTTATTAAAACACAAAGATGCTAACAAGAGAAATTTAAAGGTAGTTTTCTTTAGTAATAATTGATGTGAGTGTCCTCTCTTGAGCCCTGGGTTCCTCTTTGGCAGAATGATGTCACTGTACCAGAAAACCTCTTAGGTTTCATCCCAAATCTAAACTTGTGGCCTTCTGTTGACCCATTTGAAGACTCTGCACTTGGAGTAATGGGGTCCCAACAGTAGCAGGAACCTTATTTTGGGGGGCCTTATCTACATTCATATTACTTATCTCACTCTTGTGGTTAAAACTACACTTCTTCCTCAGTCCACATGGGCTAAAATCTACCCCCTGCTTCTCTCGAAGCATCACCATCCACCTCTTCCCCAGCCTCTCAACACAAAAACACAGGACAGACACACACACACAAAAGGCATACTTCCAAGGGGTTCCCTGGCTACAAGAGCACAGAGCTGCCCTTCTGTGAGGAAAAGAGACTACAAGGACATGCTCTATCATTCGACTCATTGATGCTATGAACTATTTAGACTCACTACAAATCTTCTTAGATTATATTCATTACCATTCCATGGTCTGAAGGAGTATAAAGGACTAATTTTATTCAGAGCCAAGATAAATTCATATTACAGATTTTTATTAAAACAAGTAATATTGTTCAAAAATAGTCTCATAAATATACTAGTGTTTTCTTTACACATGACTCAGAAGGCATTAGAGAAACTAATTTGAAGGCACCAGCAAATATTATGTATGAAGACTGACATTGTTTTACAGAAATGACCTGGCTTGTGATTAAAGAAGCTTTATCACATTACCACTTCTTTCCCTTTTCTTAATTAGTACACCAACTAGTACTATTAATTCTATGGAGTACTGTTGTTAAAATGCAAACATAATCAGGGTACTCACATAACATAATCAAAGTTGATATTGTTGAGTGTGACTTGGGCTGTTCAAAGCCAGTAAGGGTGAAATGACTGTCCAAAACATACTGGAATATGTTCTTTAAGTTTTCTAATAGTTTTTAAAGGGACTATGAATTTTATTCCAACACATTGTCTTCCACAGCATGGACTCTGAACACATCGTATTTTATCAACATATGAAAAAGTGTATAAATTTTATACAATTTACTTATAGACCACCTTTATAATCACTTGAAGAGATTATGTTGCTCAAACATAAGTGGCTCCTTTGACAATTTCTATATTTGTGGAAATTTGGAAAGGCATAGTTTCGATATGCAAGAATGTAATTATATTGCCTCATCTAATAATATCTCACATATCTGTGTATCTTCAGATTTTAGATTTTCTTTAAGAAAAAACCATCATGGTAGCTCCACCTTGTTTGTAACTTCTCCCTCTCAAATACTCAAAAGAATGAAAAGAGACCAAATTCGGAAAATCCTGGCTTCACTGGGAATGTTTTAAATCTACATGTAGCTAGGACATGTGATTTCATATTTTTAAAAAATGTGGTGTATACAAGTGTAAAAATTACCACTTGCAAAGTGGTTTTATTATAGCATTAAAGAAAATGACTAGAATTCTGATAGATTGTGCTGATGAACCTGATTGTGGGCAATTGAATTCTTGTCTTGCCACGACCATTTCATGACTGTCAGTCTTAACACTATTCAACACCATTAAATATAAACTCTGATATAAAAGATGACTACAGAACCATGTTTATAGACCTCAGTGATTTCAGTGTCTGATTGTGTTTGAAGCCTAAGTCATACTCGTTATGTTACATACCTTTTTCCTCTCTCCCAGCTGTGTCATCAGCTCCCTCCTAGCTTTTAAGACCACAGTAATACAATGCCACAGCTGGCCGATCCGTGGCTTCTGTTATTTCAACACAAGAACATTTGGCAGAGGCCATTACAATAGATAGCCATTATGGGCAAAGATACAGGAATTTGCAAACAAAATCAATCACTTCAAATGGCCCATAAAAAGAGGAATCTCAGATTTAATATTCTACAGTAAATATTCACCCAAGAAAGCATACATTAAAAGAACATTAGGAGGTAAATATTCAGCATGCTGCGTGGGGACTTAGCTGTGTGATTTCCATTACCGTTAATGGGCGTTTTCAACTAAGTCCCTGTGCTTCACTAACCCTGGTGTGTACTCCTAAGGGCTACACATAAAACCTGAACAATTCAGGGAGTTCTGAGGTCGTCAGATTTCAGAGTAAGATCTTTTCTTTAAAAAAAAAAAATAGATGAAAGCAAAACGCAATGTACTGTACCTAAGAGAGAAATTTGTGTGGTCTCTCACAATCCTTAGGTTACTACCAGATTTGTGTATCATTTGTTTTCTGAAGTTCTCTCCATCACTGATCTGTTTGAATGACATGAGCATGGAGGGAAATAATCTCATTTTGAAATAAAAACTCTCCTCAAAAATTAAAATTACCAACTTAGAAGATAAAGAATGCTGAGTAAAAGTAGAAGAAGAAAGTTGAACTTCTGTTAGGATTAAGACAGTGTTATTTAAAGGCATATGCACCCATTTGGTACCTGACTAAATATTTGTCCTTGTGTAAGAGCAAACTCATTTCAGAAATATATCCTGAATTCCACCAGGGTGATGCTTCAAATTGTTAAATAAACCTACTCTGAGAGAAGGGTCCATGTTCCTATTCTCTCTCTGCAGTGTTAGGAGGTGATGTTAACACTCTGTATGTTTTGTCTGACCCAATCATTTCTTCCATTCTCATTGCTTCTCTCTTAAACCTCATTGTATCTCTTTATTGTCATTTTCTCCTGATTGTCTTCTTTTGTCTACAGTGTGCTTTTTAAAACCAGCAGACTTTGGGACTGTTAAGGTCTTCCTTGTAGGTTTTTAAACTAAAAATCTATCTGGGGAACAGATTTGGGGTAGGTCCTACCAGAGTAATAACCATGGTAGGTGGGAGGACTATATCTGGCTACCATACCTGGTACTTCAGAAGTACCATTATGGTTTGCCCAGAGCCAAGTGAGGAGTGAAGAAGAGGGGTCCCCAAGACACAGACTTCAATGCTAAAACTAGGGAAGCCCTGGGCTCCATGACAGTGGCTCACACTATCAGAAGACCATCTCAAAGAAAACTATAATAATAAGCCCTGGAGGGCAGGATGTGTGAACCAATTGCCTAGGTGTTAGCACATGCCAGAGGTACTTTGGAATGGAAAGAGGTGAGAGTGTCTCAAGGTTTAAAAATGAGCAAGTGTAGCCCCTCTTTTGTAGCTCACTCATCCCACCTTCTCAGGGTATTGAAATGCAAATGCAAAAAGGCTGAAACCCTGTTTGTTTCTACTCAGTGCCCTAATATTATATACTACCTTGAATTTGTCCTTTGTCTTTTTATGTATGTGTACTGTTAGTCTATTTAGATTGTAAGCTCCTTGAGGGCAGAGACTCTTTCTCCTTTGTCTCTGTAGCCTATACCTAGTATAGTGCCTTGCACACAATAGGCGCTCAATAAATGTCTGTTGTTCATGATGACCTCTTAATGTTGACCCATTGGATTGGTAATTGTGTATAAACACATCCTTCTATTTTAAAAGTATAAGAAATGCAATATGTTGTGACATAGTAAAATTTTAAGTGGGTTTTTATAGGGTTTGTTCTTAAACCTGTAATGTTTTTAATCAACAGAGCTGACCTAGATTTCAGTAGGATAATGTTGCTGAATTCATTATGTTTGCTAATGCTGGCTGTACTGAGCACACAGGTGAAGTAAAGTTCAGCAAGCTTTGTGTTTTCGCTGTTAGTGAACTGCTCTTAGCACAAATTAAATTTAATATTGACAAATGCTATACCATCTGCAGAAAGGCAGAAGAACAGCTTGGGCTCTGACTTCTGTGGTTCAACAACAAAAGGAAGGCTAAAATGAGACCGGTTATAACCTGCTTTAAACTTGACAGCTTTCTAAAGCTGCTAGGAATCCAACTGGTGGTTATTGAAGGTCTATAAAAATTAAGTATACATTTATCTTAAAAGCTAAATGAAACAAACAAACCAAAAACCATTTTGTTTCCATGAAGCAGATCCAAAATGGTTTCATCTCTACCAGAATATGAAGGGAAAGGAGAAGAACCCTTGGGAAAAGCTGTCCTCAGGCGGAGCATCGCAGGCTCCTGAATCACCACCTGGCCAGAACCTGATGTTTGGTTACCTCCCAGCTACAGGAGAGGGCAACAGGCAGGCAGTAAAGGTGAGTCAGCTGCCACCTTTACTTCTACAAAGGACCATATTATTCCCTTCTTGAGCATGCGGACACTCTAGTATTCCTCTTTCATCATCTACTCTTCCACATACTTATTTAATGTGCGATCTCAATTTCATTTTTTAAAGCATAGGAAAAGGGCTAGAAGATACTAAACTGAGAAAAGTGCTTATTTCTAAATGGAGAGGATCACAGATTTTCTAGCATTTTCAAAATTTAAATTATATTCACAAAATGTTATTTCATAAAATTTTAAGAATTTCTTTGCTCACAGCGTAGGTTATCTCAAGGGTTAGTGTCTTTAGTTCTTTACCATGTGACTAGCTCTTTAATTTCAAAACCAAATATAGGAAATCTATAAGATTGAGTCAAAATTTTTATAATTATACTCTACCTACTGAATATCTTCTGTGTTTTGCACAACGTCTTTTGTGACATATATGTTATTTCACCATAATCCTATTATCCCATTTTGCAGACAAGCAAATTGAAACTACCAGAAGTTGTGTATCTGGCCCCCTGGGTGATGAAGATGAGAACAGGCATAGCATGTCTTGTACCGAGCATTCTTCTATGTGCTTCACATATATAAATGCATGTAGTCCTCACAATAACCCCATGACATAGGTTCTTTTATCATTCCCCTTTACAGGTGCAAAAATTGAGGAACAAGGCACTTCAGTAACTTACCCAAGGTCATGCCTCCATTAAGTGGGAAAGGCAGGTTAGAAGCCAAAGGGTCTGTCTCTGGGGTGTCTGTTCTTTGTCACCATGTACTTCATGGCAGAAATTTAATTCTATGGGCAACAATTGCTATTAGAATATTCATTATATAATATTTGATACACACCAAATAATGTGATGAATATGTATATTTTGAAGGAAACATAAAAAGAACATTATCACTACTTTTGAAGCTACCTGAGTATTTTCCAATTGCCTTGAATTTTTTTATTTACCATTTTCTTGCTTTCTAAATGGTTTTATTACATACAGATTTATATAAAATTGCTATATCATTTAGTTTTGTATATTTATAAATGTTATAAGCCTGTTAAAATGTTGTATATAGTCTTCTGAAACTTGCTTTTTCCCAAGATTTACCCATACCCTTTGCATATATACAAATCCAGTTTATTTGCACTACTGTATAACACCATCATGTGAATATACCATAATTTACTTTTATCCATTCTTTCAGTAAGTATTTGGGTTTTTTGCTTGTTACTAATATGTACAATGCTTGTATGAATGTTCTTAGAAAATTCTAGTACATGTGTGCAAGAATTTGTAGAGTGCATACCTAGGAATCAAATTGCTGAGCTATAGAGCAAAACAGTTCACATGTGCATGATGTTGCCAAATTGTTTTCCAAAGTGGTTGGACATTTTATACTCCTAACAGTAGTTGTCCACATCCTTGCTAACACTTGGTATTTCCAGACTAAATTTTTGGCCAACTGGTGGATGTAAATTATATCTCATTATGATCTTTACGTGTATTTCCCTTATTTTTTATGTAGTTCAGCATTTTTTCCTATTGTTAATTCTGCATGAGTGTTACTTCATCTGTGAAATAGCTATTCATCTTTGTTCAGTCTTCTCCTGGGTTACTTTACTTTTTGATTTAAAGAATTCTTAGTATATTCTTGATACTATTTTTGTTGATTCTATGTGTTATAAATATCTCCTTCCAATCTGTGGCTTGTCTTTTCTTTTGCTCTGTGGTGCCTTTCAATGAACAAAAGTTTTACATTGTACTGCTTATGTCAATTTCATGTTTTCTATCTTACATCGTTAGAGCTTCTTATTCCTTATTTAATAACTCTTCCACTGTTCTTAATCATTAACTATTTTCCTATATCTTATTTTAGAAATTTCAAAGATTTTGTCTTTCACATGGCAGTTAGGGATTTATTTTCTTGAATGATGTGAGGTAGAACTCACTTTTGTTTTTATATAGATACCAACTGTCCCAGCCAGCACAACTTACTTAAGAATTTGCTTTTTCCCTAGTGATTTGCAATCAAATTTTCATATATGTGGGAATTTCTTTCTGCTTTCTGTAATCTGTTCAATTCTAATCAAATTGACTATCTCTTTACTAATAAATTAATAATTAAGTACTATAACTTTATAATAAATCTTGATATCTTGTAGTAAAATTTCTTTCTCACCTTATTCTGCCTCCGGGGAATGTCTTGCTTATTCATTTTTTTAGTTATAAATTTTTACCAAGGTAAAATTTTCATTCAGTAAGTACACAAATCTTATGTTTATAGATTAATGAAATTCTATATGTCTATGCCCCGAGTAACCACTACCAAGGTCAAAATGTGGTATGCTTCCGTTATCCTGGAGGCTCACTCATGTCTCTTCCAGTCAACCTTTCCATCCAGAGTAACCATCATTCTGACTTCTATCCATGTAGATTTGCTCTGCCTGTTTTAAAATTTCATACAAATGGAGTCATGTGCCATATACATATACACATACATATATATATATATATATATTTTTTTTTTTTTTTTTTAGATGGAGTTTTGCTCTTGTTGCCCAAACTGGAGCGCAATGGCACACTCTCACCTCACTGCAACCTCCGCCGCCCAGGTTCAAGCGATTCTCCTGCCTCAGCCTTCCGAGTAGCTGGGATTACAGGTGTGCGCCACCACACCTGGCTAATTTTTTTGTATTTTTAGTAGAAACGGGGTTTCACCATGTTGGACAGGCTGCTCTCGAACTCCTGACCTCAGGTGATCCACCCACCTTGGCCTCCCAAAGTGCTGGGATTACAGGCATGAGCCACCATGCCCAGCCCATGTGGTCTATTTTTATATCCAGCTTCTTCCAGTCAAAATTGTGTTTGTAAGGTTTTTTTCCTGTCAATAGTTATTCTTTCATTGCTGTGTAGTGTCACATTGCAGTAGAATTACTAATTCTAATATTCATGGTCTTTTGGGTTGCTTTCATTTTAGGGCTACTATGAATATAGTTGTTATGAACATCCCTAAACATGTATTTTGGTGGACTGTCTTGGTCCATTTGGATTGCTAACAAAGTGCCATAGACTGAGTGGCTTCCAAACAGCAGAAATTTATTTCTCACAGTTCTGAAGGTGAGGAAGTCTGAGATTGGGTGTCAGCATGTTCGGATTCTGCTAAGAGCTCTTTTCCACATTGCAGAGCCATCTTCACATTTTATACTCACCTGGCAAAACCATGGCAAGAGAGCTATTTGAGGTCTGCTCAGGGATTCTTCAGGGCCAGTTCCCACTTTAATTTACTCCAACATACTGATTTTCAAATGTTAATACAAACTTGCATTAATAGGAAAAAACCCCACTTAGTCATGATGTAGTATCCTTTCAACTTTTTATATTTGAGCGCTGCTTTGTAAAGGACTTTTTACACAAGTTTTCACAAGATAGCATGGTCTGTAATTTTTCTTGCTTGCATTAACTTTTTCAGGTTTTGATATCAAGGTTATGCTAGTGTCATTAATGGATTAGAAAGTGTTTCCTCTTTTTCTATTTTCTACAAGAGTTTGTGTAATGTTGGTATTATTTCTTCCTTGAGTGTTTGAAAGAATTGAAGCCATTTGAAACTGTAATTTTCTGTGTGAAGAGATTTTTAATTATAGATTCAATATATTTAATAAATATAGAAGTAGATTTTCTATTTCTACTTCTGTCAATTTCGGTGAATTGTGTTTTTAAATAAATTTGTCCATTTCATCTAAATGAAATAAAGTTGTTTGTGATATTCTTAGTCTCCTTTTAATTTCTGCGGGATAGCTTGTATATCTTTTTCTCTTTCCTGGTAGTGGTTCTCCCTCTCTCTCTCTGTTTAACTTGACAGGGGTTTCTTGTAGTAATTGTTTGTTTGTTTAATATATCCTTGAAATTTTTATATTTATTAGTGTTTTTCTCCTCCTGTCATTGGGTTTAATTTGTTGTACTTGTTCTAGCTTCTTGAGGTAGTTTAGATCTGTGATTTTTTTCATTCTTCTTGTCTAATATATGAATCTGGAGCTATAAATTTTTCTCTAAATTCTGATTCAGCTATATCTCACAAGTTTTGATATGTCGAATCTTCATTAACATTAACTTCAAAATATTTTAAAATTTCCCTTGTGATTTCTTCTTTAATGCATGAGTTATTCAGATATATGTTGCTTAACTTCCAAATATTTTGGCATTTTCTAGAAATGTTTTAGTAAATTTTTAACTTTGTTCCATTGTGGCCAAACATCACAATAATACTCTGCCAAATAATACTCTGTATTATTGCCATTCTTTTTTTGAAATTTATTTAGACTTTTCTTAATGGTCCATAATGTTGTCTATTTTGGTGAATATTCCATGTGTACTTAAAAAGTGTGTACTTTATTACGGTTGTGGATAGTAATCTTTATGTGTCAGTTAAGTTGATTACTAATGTTGTTTAAATCTTTTTTATACTTAACTGATTTTGTTGTCTGTTCATTCTGTCATTTACTAAGGGGAATATATGGAATCCTACAACTATTTCTCCGTGAATTTCTGTATTTCTTCTTTTAGTCTGACTTTCACCTTCAAAACGTGTTGTGAGGTGCATACATATTTAGGATTGTTATACCTTCCTTTAGAAGTGATCTTTTTGCCTTTATAAAAAGCATCTCATTATCTTTAGTAATGCTGCACTCCTTAAATCCTATTTTGCCTGGCACTGGTATAGCTACACTTGCTTTTATTAATGTTTTTATGTTTATATCCTTTTGTACCCTCTAATGTCCTTTTAATTTCAATTGTCTTGTGTTCTTTCATTTAAATTTTTTCTCTTATAAACAGCAGTAATTTACTTTTCTTTTTTATCTTGTCTGATGCAAGATATTTTTACTGAACATTGTCTTCTTGTTTCCATAGTTTCCATTTTCATTGTATAAGCATTTATATACACACATATACATATATACATATGTCTGTATTTATACATATAAGTACATATGCATTTTATATATTTATATGTACAAAGAGAGAGGGACGTTCTATCAGTTTTGTTTCTCTCTGAAAAATCTTGACTAATACAGGTACTGTCTTAGGTTTCTTCACTCGAAAGTTACTCTTTTCCCCTTTGTAATTGTTAAGAATCTTGCAGGTTGACACTTCGAAAATATGCAAATATCCTGTTTTTCATGATACTTTCACTCACTAATGTTAGTATCCATTGAAGTTCCTTGCTGCAACAATTATTACTCTGGTGTGTACCAAATAGTGATTTTCTTTTTATTTTCGTAATTTATTCTATATTTTGTCTGGAATTTGGAATTGTGCTGTAAGGAAGAATCACCTCTTTTCCTAAGTTATTCAGATATTTTAAATTTCCAAATATATAGGACTTCATTATTCTTTTTATGTTGATAGCTAAGTTAATTGCTTGTGGTTAGAGAATATGGTCAGCATTATGTTAATTATTTTACATATTTGAGACTTGTTTTATACAGTACATTGTCAACTTGGGCAAGTGTTTCACGTGCATTTCTCTTTAAGACTGAGGCCCAGTTTTCCATAATATACCCATTACATCAAGCTTGCTAATTGTGTTGTTCAAATATTTTATATTTTTACTAATTTTAGTTAGGTTAAACAATAATAAAGAAGCAGTTTTTACTTACCTGATATAATATTGAATTTGTCATTTTTCCTCTATACAGCTACAAATTATTTTGCTTTACTTATTCTGAGGTATATACAAGTTTTTCATTGTTTTAAAGTTAGTTTTTATCATTTGGTATTAACCATTTGTATTCCTAATAACACTTTTACCTTAAAGTTTGTATTTTTCTGTCATTAATACAGCTGAATGCTCTTTTTTGTTACTATTTTTTATGAATATCTTTAAATAACACTTTTTTGCTTTCAATCTTTTGTGCCCTTATATTTTAGGTATTTCTTGTCAACAACATAAACAACATAATGTTTCTGCTTTCTGAAATCTGACAATCTCTGTCTTTTATTAGAAAGTTGACTTAATTTCCAATTTGGGGGAATTAATAATTTATTTAGACTTGTTACTATAATCTTATTTTGCAATTTCCATTCATTCATTCTTCTTCTAAGCCTTTATCTCCTTTATTGCCCATTTCTTCTAATTGGTTATGTTTATTGCTACTCCACTTTTCTCTTTCTATTAGTTTGGAAGTTAGATACTTTTTCTGCTAATGGTTACTCTTGAAGTGAAATTTTATCATATATACTTAACAACTTAAGAAATTATATGATTAATCAATATCTTCAAATTCCTCCTCCCTGCTTGAATAATCAAGGACCTTAGAAACCTTTAATTCTCAATGATATCCTTTCTATGTACAGTCAATTAATTCTATACACTTCTTTTTCAATTCTACACATTAGAAATTAGTTTAATTTTATATACATTTTACTTGTTTACTTTTTTTTTTTTTTTTGCTCTCCATCCCTTTTTTCATATCAGAAATTTTCACTGTTTTTTCCTATTGTTCTTAAATTTTTTAGAAGCTTCATTGACAAAGATTTACTGTGGGGAAACTACCACATTTGTATGCATGAAAATGTCTTCCATCCTTACCTTGCTTTTCTGTATACACAATTCTAGGTTAATAGTGATTTTTTTCTCACCTGTTTAAAGATATTGTTCAACTATCTCCTGATTTATGTCATGTTGAAAAGTCTTCTGTCATTGCTTTATTACTCCTTTGTACAGTCTCTGGCTGCTTGTATGATCTTGTCTATCTTCAGCGTTCTAAAGTTTCACTACAATATGTCTAGATATGGATTTTCTTTATTCTGCTAGTTATGTAGATTAATTCCTACATCTACAGAGTGACATCTTTTATCATCTCTGGAAAACCTTTAACCATGATCTCTTCACCTATTGCCTCTATTCTCCCTTTTAGGACTCGAGTTAGATGCATATTAGATCTTCTGTTTTATCCTCCATGTTCTCAATCATTTTTCCATATTTTTCATCTCCCTGTCTTTTGTGTCACATTCTAGGTCATTTCTTCAATTCTATTTCCTAGTTTGTTAATTTTCTTTTACCTGGCCTAAGCTATTATTTAATTCAATCGGACCGTCTGACCAATTCAAAGCAATATCCTTTGGCCCAAACCTCTATTTCTGTTAATACATTTTTTTAGGATGCAGCATTCCTTTGTAGGCTTCTCGTTAGACATGTATCTGTATAATCTATGTAAAATCACAAAATACCAAAGGAAATATACCAGCATACAGGAGATTCAACAGAAATAACAAACAACAATTTAGAAAGTTGAATTATTTATCAGATATAGAATATAAAATAATTACATATGGAATATTTAAAAATACTTAAAATGGATTTTTAAAAGAGCAAGTTATCACAAGATCAACTACAATTCCCAACAGCGTCTTAGTCAGTTTGGGCTGCTATAACAAATTACCATAGACTGGGTGGCTGAAACAACAAGCGTTTATTTCTCACAGTTCTGGAGAGTGGGAAGTCCAAGATCACTGGTGCTGGCAGATCCAGCGCCTTGTGAGGGCCTGCTTCCTGGCTTAGGGATGTCATCTTCTTAGTTGAATCCCACATTTCCTCCTCTTTTGAAAAGGGTATGGATCCCATTCATTTGGGCTCCACCCTCATGAGTTAATTATCTCTCAAAGGCCCCACCTCCAAATATCATCACATGGGAGAATAGGCTTCAACATGGAAATGTTGGGAGTGGGAGTGCACAAACATTCAGCCCATAGCAGCATCTTCTTATAATCCTGTATACTAAGTCATAGAAACCTCAACAGAAGAAACAATCATCCTAAATAAAGAACTTAACATTTATCTATGTTAACTGTAATTGTACTGGTGTCAGCTTGTCAAAATAATTTTAATTCTGTCATCTCTTGGACATCTAATCCCTTATTGTTTGTGCCATGTGTAAAGTTGATAAACATATTATTAGGAGATGGTAGGCCAGCCACGGATTCCCTGCAGGATAATAGAAAGCTGCTTATTTGGACGTGACTGATCCACCTGGTATCTGTTACTTGATCCAAAGCATATTTCACTTTATTTTACAAGGATGCAGTGGAAGGCTTTAGCAGATGTGTTGCTGAAATACAAACATTTTCTGACTGTATCATCCCCCTGGCCTGTCACCGGTCTAAAAAGAAAATCAAGTTGGTAGCTGGTGAGAGCTGCATTCCTTCTTGTAAGTTCTTGCTTCAAATGTAGAATTTTCAAAGCCCTTTTTTGGTGAGTCTTCATTTTACAGCATGATCCTTTCCTGCAGTATTCTACTATGATTTCAGCTTCCTCTTTTCTTGAACTGTGTTACAAACCATATTCTTTTGCCTCTGGTGCCCATATGTTAGCCTCCTTCCTTTTCTGATTTCAGACATATCAGTCTCATTTGAACTGGCCTGGTATTTTTAATAAGGGATTAAAACCAGACAACATGTTGGGAGGGTTACCTTGATTTTTCTCATGCCCTGCTGTATTATTCCACTCTCACGTTGCTAATAAAGACATACCCGGCCGGGGGCGGTGGCTCACGCCTGTAATCCCAGCACTTTGGGAGGCCGAGGCGGGCGGATCACGAGGTCAGGAGATCGAGACCATTCTGGCTAACACGGTGAAACCCCGTCTCTACTAAAAATACAGAAAATTAGCCGGGCGAGGTGGCGGGCGCCTGTAGTCCCGGCTACTAGGGAGGCTGAGGCAGGAGAATGGTGTGAACCCGGGAGGCGGAGTTTGCAGTGAGCCGAGATGGCGCCCCTGCACTCCAGCCTGGGCAACAGAGTGAAACTCCGTCTCAAATAATAATAATAATAATAATAATAATAAATATAAAATAAATAAAAATCTGTGTAAACTCCAAATTTATATATTGATTTTTACCAGATGATTCACCCCCAGCGTGGACAGAGGTTGAGTCTATTGCCTGGATTCAGGCAACTTAGAGTCCTCTTAGAGTTTCTCTAAGAAATTGCTACATATTTCTGAAGACATCATGAGTTCAAAGTTGCTTTGGCATTCTCCATGTTCAAACATCCATCTGCCAGATAAGCACTTTCCAAAGACCCTCCTTTCTGCTGCCTTCTTTGACTACCTGTCTTTTAAGACTTGTTATTAAGTATTGCCTCTGATGAAGCGTTTCCAGTTCTTACCGCACACAGTGGACCTCTCCTCCCACTGCACTCTGTGCCCATGTCTCTCCCAGCACTTGTTAAATGCCTTACTTCCCACACTAAACCAGAGCCTCCCTAGGTTCAGGTCTACCTGGGATTCATATACATATCCCGGCTCCAGCCATGGTGCTTGGATCCAAGTAGAGGTGCTTGTGAAAGAGGAAAAGAAATTATTTTACTCAACCTGAAGAGGTTTCTGTCACCCCAAACCCTCATCATAATCTAGTGGGTAATAAAAAATGCACATATGTAATACTGGATGGTTGGAATGAAGGTTCTGTAAGATAGGGATGAGAAGAATTCTAACCATAGGGCTCTAGGGAGAGAGACCTCTGGAGCCTGTTTGGTGACTTAGAAATGTCTTTGTTTCATTTCATTTGTTGCAAAGTAATTGAACCATGTGATGAAATAGACTTCTGTGATGAGTTACATAACTATTCGTTTATTTTTTTTGAACAGGTGATTTCTTCCTTTTTGAAAAGCAAAGCTCTCAGGAATTATTTAATCTTTGTTTGAAGCCAATTAAATATTAAAGGATCTCTCCTGCCTTTGCATAAGTCAACAGAATGGAAAATTCCATGGGGTGATGGGATAGAGGGGCACAGAGCTTTGGAATCAATTCCTCTCCTTTCTCTACACTCACTGCCACCCTATTTGGCACTCCATTAACTCTTGCCTGGAATACTGTAATCTTCCAGGATTGTCTTTTTCCAATGCATTTCCGTCCCATTTCATTAATGCAAAGTTAATCTCCTACGGTGCTAATTTTACTTAAAATCTTTCTCTGAATTCTGACTAGCTGTTAAATTTAGTCTTCAGTCTGTAGCCTGGAAATCAGAACCCACAGGCTGCTTTATCAGCTCTCGTCTCATCTTTCACTGCTCCTCAGTGTGTGTCCTGAAACTCCAGCTACACCAGATGACATAAGGTGGCTCCAGGCCTCACTCATGCTGCTCCTTCCACCTACAGTGCTGCCCTTGTCCCAGGCTTGCCTCCCACTGACAAGGCTTCCCCACCACAACTTTTTTTCCTATCTCCATGTTGCATTTGAGGCTCAGGGGAGTAAGCACCTGCCCTTGGCAGCCCCACTTCCATTTTCCCATCTTCCAAGTCACAGTTCTCTTTATTTTCTTTGAAAAATCAGTCCTCTCGCTCTTAATCATGTGGGAGCTCCAGGAGTAGGCCCTGACTGGCTTACACCTGTTGGCATATCCTGTCTCCCAAGACACAAAAATTGGTTCAGGAATGAGAACATGACCCTAGGCAGACACATAAACTTTTCCTCCAGTTCATGGTGCTCTAGGGTTTAGAACTATTATAGTCATATTTGCAAACACAAGGGAGCCACCTTGAGAATGGAGACGTTTCAGGGAAGCAGAGCTGAGAGATACATCTTAGAATATCATTGAGTCCTGGATCAAGCTGAGCCTGAAGACAAATATCTGCTAAACATTCAGTTATGTAAATAAATTCTACTTTTTATTTAAGTGTGCTCAAACAGGATTTTCTGTAGCTTCCAAAAAAATTAAGTCCAACAGATACTTTCCATTTAATGACATGTAGAAACCCTTCTAGAGCCTCTTCACCAGTATCCTGGCTCCCCATCCCCTATCGTAAGCACCTTACAGATAAAAAATATTTATATTTCACAAATATTGGGGGAATAAAGACACAATGTATAGACCAGATCGACAATAGGAAGTAGTAAAGTGCATTTTCAGTACAAAGATGTTGTAGTGATTCTACCACCCTTTTGGGCACTTTCCTTGCCTGTAGTTCTCTATGCTGTCGTTGAGTTGGCTTGATAGGAATCCTGGAGTTGCTAATGTAGGTAGATATAGCTGGGAAGCTGTAAACAGAACTATAATACAATACAATAAAAGATGAAAAGATATGCTATTAAAAGAAAGAATATTGCATTGTGAAACTTTTAATTATATAGATACATACACATATGTATATTGAGACACAATGTTAAATGTATTTCTTAGTGTGAATGGAAGTATTTTTTTTTTCTTTTTTTGAGACAAAGTCTCAGTCTGTCACCAGGCTGGAGTGTAGTGGCGAGATCTCGGCTCACTGCAACCTCCACCTGCCAGGTTCAAGTGGTTCTTCTGCCTCAGCCTCCTGAGTAGCTGGGACTACAGGCGTGTGCCACCACGCCCAGCTAATTTTTGTATTTTTAGTAGAGACAGGATTTCACCATGTTGGCCAGGATGGTCTCAATCTCTTGACCTCGTGATCTGCCCGCCTCAGCCTCCCAAAGTGTTGGCTACCGCGCCCAGCCAGCAAAATGTTCTTAAAAACCACTGCTCTAGCTCCCACATGAGACAATTCTGTAATACACAATACAAAAGAAAGCAACAGAGGGCATGATATTAGAGAGGGTATTTATTTTACAAATTTTATTTTTCAGTTATATAGATACATACGTATATATATGTATTGAGTCACTAAATGAAATGTACTTCTTATTGTGGGTGGTAGGGCAAAAGTTTGAAAACCACCGACTTGCTCTCTACCTGTGGCCTGAAATATTACAAAACAGTATGATTGTCTAAACTGCAGTCAGCAACGTGAGAAGAAGAAGGAGAGTCCATAATAACCTCAGCAACTGGAGCTATGGAGGCAGGCAATATATTTGTAGAGTGATTCCTGGGCTTCCTGGCAAGCAGTGAAGAGCATGTCTGCAGGACTGCTTGCAGAGCCAAGGCAGACAACAGAGCTGGCCAAACCAGGGCATGTATCTTTCCAGCCTGTTTCCTTGGCCAACTCCTCAAGTTATCTAATTAAAGGCCACGCAGACACGGGAGACAAGAGCCTTTGGAGAAAGAGGAGCCAGAAGAGGTTAAACATTTTGAACTGCTTGCTACCTTTGGCTTTGGCCTAAAGGAACCCTGAGGGATGCTTTGCAAAGAACCCGGCCTCCCGAATCAAAAGTACAGAGACAATCTACTGGAATGTGTGGCTGCTTTAGTATTTGGAGAATAATAATAACAAAAGCCAGATGTCTTTAAAAAGAAGGTAATTTGCTTTTCGAAAAAATATTTGCTCTTCTCATGTTTTAAATTGTTCAGCTCTTGTCTTCTACATTTAAGTTGTTTTGTTCTCTAAATGTTTAGCACTTAGAGAATGATATATTCCTTTGACTAGATTTTTGCTTAGTTTTTATCTTTCTTTAAAAGGTTTCAGCTACCTGGCTTACTCTTTCTATTCCATTTAATTTTTTCCTTCATTGTTTTCACTTGAAAACATTGTTGTTACCTTTTCTCCTTAAGCTTTATTCGCAACTATATCCTCGAAATTCTACGTTTCTGATTTTAACATCTAAAATTTTGATTGTTTTATTCTCATTTTTCCCTAGTTATACTTTTAATTTCTGAGCCCCGGTTTTCTTTTTTTTTAACCAGTTCAGTGTGTTATCTGTATTCCTTTTATTTGATTTCTCTTATTTCAATCTCAATTTTTTTCCTCCACATTTGGTTTTCTTGGTTTATATATGTATTTTCTTATTTGTAATTTTAATCATTATGTTCCTTGTATAGTGTACATTTATTAGGCTGACAAGCGACAGAAATGCAAAGCTTAGGCTTTTCACCTCTATACCATTCAGGCTTCATCTGCAAACAACTTTGTAGCTAACTAATCTAGAACATTTCCTACACCGATTGGCC
>NW_012098432.1:6911359-6921461 GCF_000951045.1 Mandrillus leucophaeus
CAGGCGTGTGCCACCACGCCCAGCTAATTTTTGTATTTTTAGTAGAGACAGGATTTCACCATGTTGGCCAGGATGGTCTCAATCTCTTGACCTCGTGATCTGCCCGCCTCAGCCTCCCAAAGTGTTGGCTACCGCGCCCAGCCAGCAAAATGTTCTTAAAAACCACTGCTCTAGCTCCCACATGAGACAATTCTGTAATACACAATACAAAAGAAAGCAACAGAGGGCATGATATTAGAGAGGGTATTTATTTTACAAATTTTATTTTTCAGTTATATAGATACATACGTATATATATGTATTGAGTCACTAAATGAAATGTACTTCTTATTGTGGGTGGTAGGGCAAAAGTTTGAAAACCACCGACTTGCTCTCTACCTGTGGCCTGAAATATTACAAAACAGTATGATTGTCTAAACTGCAGTCAGCAACGTGAGAAGAAGAAGGAGAGTCCATAATAACCTCAGCAACTGGAGCTATGGAGGCAGGCAATATATTTGTAGAGTGATTCCTGGGCTTCCTGGCAAGCAGTGAAGAGCATGTCTGCAGGACTGCTTGCAGAGCCAAGGCAGACAACAGAGCTGGCCAAACCAGGGCATGTATCTTTCCAGCCTGTTTCCTTGGCCAACTCCTCAAGTTATCTAATTAAAGGCCACGCAGACACGGGAGACAAGAGCCTTTGGAGAAAGAGGAGCCAGAAGAGGTTAAACATTTTGAACTGCTTGCTACCTTTGGCTTTGGCCTAAAGGAACCCTGAGGGATGCTTTGCAAAGAACCCGGCCTCCCGAATCAAAAGTACAGAGACAATCTACTGGAATGTGTGGCTGCTTTAGTATTTGGAGAATAATAATAACAAAAGCCAGATGTCTTTAAAAAGAAGGTAATTTGCTTTTCGAAAAAATATTTGCTCTTCTCATGTTTTAAATTGTTCAGCTCTTGTCTTCTACATTTAAGTTGTTTTGTTCTCTAAATGTTTAGCACTTAGAGAATGATATATTCCTTTGACTAGATTTTTGCTTAGTTTTTATCTTTCTTTAAAAGGTTTCAGCTACCTGGCTTACTCTTTCTATTCCATTTAATTTTTTCCTTCATTGTTTTCACTTGAAAACATTGTTGTTACCTTTTCTCCTTAAGCTTTATTCGCAACTATATCCTCGAAATTCTACGTTTCTGATTTTAACATCTAAAATTTTGATTGTTTTATTCTCATTTTTCCCTAGTTATACTTTTAATTTCTGAGCCCCGGTTTTCTTTTTTTTAACCAGTTCAGTGTGTTATCTGTATTCCTTTTATTTGATTTCTCTTATTTCAATCTCAATTTTTTTCCTCCACATTTGGTTTTCTTGGTTTATATATGTATTTTCTTATTTGTAATTTTAATCATTATGTTCCTTGTATAGTGTACATTTATTAGGCTGACAAGCGACAGAAATGCAAAGCTTAGGCTTTTCACCTCTATACCATTCAGGCTTCATCTGCAAACAACTTTGTAGCTAACTAATCTAGAACATTTCCTACACCGATTGGCCACTAACATGTTTTTTTTCTCTTTTGATCTATCTCCCTTCTTAGCAGGGTTACGGGAAGCTCCTCCTGCTCCTGAATCTTTCCATTTCCTCCACTTGTCAGAAGAAGCAGGGACAGGCTGCCTAAGCCAGAAGAATTCAGGGTTATTAAAACAGTCACTCAGACTCTTGCGGGATGGCTTTCACATATATGATACGTCTGTGAGTCACATAGAACAGATCCAACTCCCAGAACAGTGTCAGAAAGTGGTGCCTTTTCATGTCTTTTTTTTAAACTTTTATTTTAGGATTGCAACTACATGTGCAGGTTTGTTACCTAGGTGAACTTGTGTCACGGGGATTTGTTGTACATTATTTCATCACTCAGGTATTAAGCCCAGCACCCAGTAGTTACCTTTACTGAGCCTCTCCCTCCTCCCACCCTCCACCCCCAAGTAGTTCCCAGTGTCTTTGTTGTTCCCTTCTGTGTATTCATGTGTTCTCATTCTTTAGCTCACACTTACAAGTGAGAACATGTGGTGTTTGGTTTTCTGTTCCTGCCTTAGCTTGCTAAGAATAATACTTCCAGCTTCATCTATGTTCCTGCAAAAGACATAATCTCATTTTTTTTATGGCTGCATAGCATTCCGTGGTGTATATATACCATATCTTCTTTATCCAGTCTATCATGGATGGGCATTTAGGTTGATTCCATGTCTTTGCTATTGTGAATAGTGTTGCAATGAACATTTGCATCCCAGGGAAGCCCTCAGAATTAGGGAAGGTGATCAAGAATGTGCTCTGACCCTTTTTTCATCTCTTTTGGAGAGAATAAGACTTTTCCTTAAACCCAGAGGAATAATCTGAACAATTTAAATGACCATGGCCAAGAATTTCATCATGTAATACTGAGAGATGGGACTACCTGGATTTCCTAGGTCAACTAAGAATCCCTAAGTCTAGCTGGGAAGGTGACTGCTTCCAGCTTTAAACATGGGGCTTGCAACTTAGCCCACACCCAACCAGAGAGCTCACTAAAATGCTAATTAGGCAAAACAGGAGGTAAAGAAATAGCCAATCATCTATTGCCCGAGAGCACAGCGGGAGGGACAAGGATTGGGATATAAACCCAGGCATTTGAGCCGGTTACGGCAACCCCCTTTGGGTCCCCTCCTCTTATATGGGAGCTCTGTTTTCACTCTATTTCACTCGATTAAATCTTGCAACTGTACTCTTATGGTCCATGTTTTGTTACCGCTCGAGCTGAGCATACGTTTGCCGTCCACCACTGCTGTTTGCCGCCATCGCAGACCCGCCCTTGACCGGCATCCCTCCACATCCGGCAGGGTATCCGCTGTGCTCCTGATCCAGCAAGGCACCCATTGCCACTCTCGATTGGGCTAAAGGCTTGCCATTTTTCCTGCATGGCTAAGTGCCTGGGTTTGTCCTAATTGAGCTGATGGTTCTCTTCCGTGACCCACAGCTTCGAATAGAGCAACAACACTCACCACATGGCCCAAAATTCCATCCTTTGGAATCTGTGAGGCCAAGAACCCCGGGTCAGAGAACACAAGGCTTGCCACCATCTTGGAAGTGGCCCACCACCATTTTGGAAGCGGCCCGCCACCATCTTGGGAGCTCTGGGAGCAAGGACCCCCGGTAACATTTTGGCGACCACGAAGGGACCTCCAAAAGCGGTAATATTGGGCCACTTTCGCTTGCTATTCTGTCCTATCCTTCCTTAGAATTGGAGGAAAATACCAGGCACCTGTCGGCCAGTTAAAAACGATTAGCGTGGCCGCTGGACTTAAGACTCAGGTGTGAGGCTATCTGGGGAAGGACTTTCTAACAGCCCCCAACCCTTCTGGAGTCGGGACATTGGTCTACCTGGAGCCAGCTTCCACTTTCAATTTTCTTGGGAAGCCGAGGGCCGACTAGAGGCAGAAAGCTGTCATCCCAAACTCCCGGCAGTAGCCGGTTGAGATCATGGCGCAGCCAGAAGTCTCTACTCCACAGTTGCCCATGCGTGCACCCCTACCTTTCCTTCTGACCCATACCTCCTGGGTCCTGACCACCACAATCTTGAAAGTGTAGCCCCAAAATTCTCCTTACCTCTGAATGTACTTCCTCTGATCCCTGCCTCCTAGATACTAATGGTTCAGACTTTCATTTCCTCTAGCAAGTTGTATCTCCAAAGGGATCTAAGGAAGCTCTAGGCTGCATCCTTAGGCATCTAGGCTATAAACCCAGGGAGTCTTATTCCTGGTGTCCCTCCCGATTTAGGTCTACAGCTCTCAACATGGGCAGTTATGTTGGACCTGTTCCCCACCACCCTTGCCAGGGCCCCAAGTTTGTAATGGCTGAGAGAGAGAGACTCGGAGAGAGAGAGAGACAGAGAGAGAGACAAAGAGGGAGTCCAAGAGAAAAATAAAAAGATAGAAAAAGTAAAAAAGTGTGCCCTATTTCTTTAAAAGCCAGAGTAAATTTAAAACCTGTAATTAATCATTGAGGGTCTTCTCTGTGACCCTATAACACTCCAATACCACTTGGTTGTCAGTGTAAATAAGGGCATAGCCCGAAAGCACTGATGCTACTGACAACCCAGAGCTGTCCTGTAAAAAATCCTTAACCCAGCAGATTTCCTAACAGGGGATTAAATCTTAATTACCATGCAAGGTCCAACCAGACCTAGAAGGAACTCCCTTCAGGATAGGACGATAGATGGTTCCTCCCAGGTGACTGAGAAAAAAACCCAATGGGTATTCAGTAATTGATGCGAAGACTCTTGTGGAAGCAGAGTTAGAAAATTTGCCTAATAATTGGTCTCCTCAAACGTGCGAGCTGTTTGCACTTAGCCAAGCCTTAAAGTACTTACAGAATCAAAAGACTATCTCAATCCTGACTCAAAAGGTTAGCTACACCCTTTCTCAAACGAATTTGCATAAGAACTGTTGTTTATAGGAATGTATCTTGACGGGGCAGCTGGGTTGTTATAAAATACCCAGTCCAGCTCTAGGACTCACCTCTGAGCGCAAAGGCAATGTTGGGCACACTGGTAAAGGGCCACTAGAATCCAGCAGCCCAGACCCCTTTCTTTGTAGTCAAGAGAGGCGGGAAAACAGGTGCAGGACAGCTACATTGGTGAGCGTAACTAATCCGATAAGCAGAGGACCATGAGTGGTTACGCACCCTGGAAAGGAACTCACCGCCGAGCGCAAAGGCAATGTTGGGCACGCTGGTAAAGGACCACTAGAATCCAGCAGCCTGGATCTCTTTCTTTGCGGTCAAAAGAGGTAGGAAAACAGGTGCAGGACTGCTACCTCAGTGAGCGTAACTAATCCGATAAGCAGAGGTCCACAGGTGGTTACGCACTCTGGAAAGGAATAAGCATTAGGACCATAGAGGGCGCTCTATGACGAATGCTCATGGGAAAATGACAAGGGGTGCTGGCATCCCTATGTTCTTTCTTCAGATGGGAAACGTTCCCCCCGAGGCAAAAACGACCCTAAGATGTATTCTGGAGAATTAGGACCAATTTGACCCTCAGACGCTAAGAAAGAAATGACTTATATTCTTCTGCAGTACCACCTGGCAATGATATCCTCTTCAAGGGGGAGAAACCTGGCGTCCTGAGGGAAGTATAAATTTTAACACCGTCTTAAAACTAGACCTCTTTTGTAGAAAAGAAGGCAAATGGAGTGAAGTGCCGTATGTACAAACTTTCTTTTCATTAAGAGACAACTCGCGATTATGTAAGAAGTGTGATTTATGCCCTACAGGAAGCCCTCAGAGTCTACCTCCCTACCCCAGCGTCCCCCAACTCCTTCCCCAACTAATAAGGACCCCCCTTCAACCCATTCGGTCCAAAAGGAGATAGATAAAGGGGTAAACAATGAACCAAAGAGGGTGAATATTCCCTGATTATGCCCCCTCCAAGCAGTGGGAGGAGAAGAATTCGACCCAGCCAGAGTGCATGTACCGTTTTCTCTCTCAGACTTCAAGCAAATTAAAATAGACCTAGGTAAACTCTCAGATAACCCTGATGGCTATATGGATGTTTTACAAGGGTTAGGACACTCCTTTGATCTGACATGGAGAGATATAATGTTACTGCTAAATCAAACACTAACCCCAAATGAGAGAAATGCTGCCATAACTGCAGCCTGAAAGTTTGGCGAATCTCTGGTATTACAGTCAGATCAATGATAGGATGACAACAGAGGAAAGAACGATTCCCCACAGGCCAGCAGGCAGTTCCCAGTGTAGACCCTCATTGGGACACAGAATCAGAACATGAAGATTGGTGCCACAGACATTTGCTAACTTGCGTGCTAAAAGGACTAAGGAAAACTAGGAAGCAGCCTATGAATTATTCAGTGATGTCCACTGTAACACAGGTGAAGGAAGAAAATCCCACTGCCTTTCGGGAGAGACTAAGGGAGGCATTGAGGAAGCATACCTCTCTGTCACCTGACTCTGTTGAAGGCTAACTAATCTCAAAGGATAAGTTTATCACTCAGTCAGCTGCAGACATTAGGAAAAAACTTCAAAAATCTGCCTTAGGCCCAGAGCAAAACTTAGAAACCCTACTGAACTTGGCAACATTTTTTTTATAATAAACATCAGGAGGAGCAGGCGGAATGCGACAAATGGGATAAAAAAAGGCCACCGCTTTAGTCATGTCATGGCCCTCAGGCAAGCGGACTTTGGAGACTCTGGAAAAGGGATAAGCTGGACAAATCAAATGCCTGATAGGACTTGCTTCCAGTGCGTTACAAGGACACTTTAAAAAAGATTGTCCAAGTAGAAGTAAGCTGCCCCCTCGTCCACACCCCTTATGTCAAGGGAATCACTGGAAGGCGCACTACCCCAGGGGATGAAGGTCCTCTGAGTCAGAAGCCAGCAGTAGGACTGAGGGTGCCCGGGGCAAGCGCCAGTCCATGCCATCACCCTCACAGAGCCCCGGGTATGCTTGACCATTGAGGGCCAGAAGGTTAACTGTCTCCCGGACACTGGCGCAGCCTTTTCAGCCTTACTCTCCTGTCCCGGACAACTGTCCTCCAGATCTGTCACTATCCGAGGGGTCCTAGGACAGCCAGTCACTAGATACTTCTCCCAGCCACTATGTTGTGACTGAGGAACTTTACTGCTTTCACATGCTTTTCTAATTGTGCCTGAAAGCCCCAGTCCCTTGTTAGGGAGAGACATTCTAGCAAAAGCAGGGGCCATTATACACCTGAACATAGGAGAAGGAACACCCATTTGTTGTCCCCTGCTTGAGGAAGGAATTAATCCTGAAGTCTGGGCAACAGAAGGACAATATGGATGAGTAAAAAATGCCCATCCTGTTCAAGTTAAACTAAAGGATTCCACCTCCTTTCCCTACCAAAGGCAGTACCCCCTCAGACCCGAGGCCCAACAAGGCCTCCAAAGGATTGTTAAGGACCTAAAAGCCCAAGGCCTAGTAAAACCATGCAATAGCCCCTGCAATACTCCAATTTTAGGAGTACAGAAACCCAGTGGACAGTGGAGGTTAGTGCAAGATCTCAGGATTATCAGTGAGGCTGTTGTTACTCTATACCCAGCTCTACCTAGCCCTTATACTCTGCTTTCGCAAATACCACAGGAAGTAGAGTGGTTTACAGTCCTGGACCTTAAGGATGCCTTTTCTGCATCCCTGTACATCCTGACTCTCCCTTTGAAGATCCTTCAAACCCAGCGTCTCAACTCACCTGGACTGTTTTATCCCAAGGGTTCGGGGATAGCCCCCATCTATTTGGCCAGGCTTTAGCCCAAGACTTGAGCCAATTCTCATACCTGGACACTCTTGTCCTTCAGTACATGGATGATTTACTTTTAGCCACCCGTTCAGAAACCTTGTGCCATCAAGCCACCCAAGCGCTCTTAAATTTCCTTGCTACCTGTGGCTACAAGGTTTCCAAACCAAAGGCTCCAGTCTGCTCAGAGCAGGTTAAATACTTAGGTCTGAAATTATACAAAGGCACCAGGGCCCTCAGTGAGGAACGTGTCCAGCTTATACTGCCTTATCCTCATCCCAAAACCCTAAAGCAACTAAGAGGGTTCCTTGGCATAACAGGTTTCTGAACAATGGAACAACTTCAGCACAGAAATAAACACCACTTCCATTTTAGTAGGACCTCTGGTTTCCAATCTGGAAATAACCCATACTTCAAACCTCACCTGTGTAAAATTTATCAATACTATAGACACAACCAACTACCAATGCATCAGGTGGGTAACTCCTCCCACTCGAACAGTCTACCTACCCTCAGGAATATTTTTTGTCTGTGGCACCTCAGCCTATCATTGTTTGAATGGCTCTTTAGAATCTATGTGCTTCCTCTCATTCTTAGTGCCCCCTATGACCATCTACACTGAACAAGATTTACACAATTATGTCATACCTAAGCCCCACAAAAAAGAGTACCCATTCTTCCTTTTGTTATCAGAGCAGGAGTGCTAGGTGGACTAGGTACTGGCGTTGGTGGTATCACAACCTCTACTCAGTTCGACTACAAACTATCTCAAGAACTAAATGGTGACATGAAATGGGTCGCCAACTCCCTGGTCACCTTGCAAGATCAACTTAACTCCCTAGCAGCAGTAGTCCTTCAAAATCGAAGAGCTTTAGACTTGCTAACCGCCAAAAGAGGGGGAACCTGTTTATTTTTAGGGGAAAATGCTGTTATTATGTTAATCAATCAGGCATCATCGCTGAGAAAGCTAAAGAAATTTGAGATCGAATATAACGTAGAGCAGAGGAGCTTCAAAACACTGGACCCTGTAGCCTCCTCAGCCAATGGATGCCCTGGATTCTCCCCTTCTTAGGACCTCTGGCAAGTATAATATTGCTACTCTTTGCACCCTGTATCTTTAACCTCCTTGTTAAGTTTGTCTCTTCCGGAATCGAAGCTATAAAACTACAAACAGTTCTTCAAATGGAGTCCCAGATGCAGTCCATGACTAAGATCTACTGTAGACCCCTGGACCAGCCTGCTAGCCCATGCTCTGATGTTAATGACATTGAAGGCACCCTTCCCAAGGAAATCTCAACTACACCACCCCTACTAAGCCCCAATTCAGTAGGAAGCAGTTAGAGCGGTTGTCAGCCAACCTCTCCAACAGCACTTGGATTTTCCTGTTGAGAGGGCGGCTGAGAGAAGGACTAGCTGGATTTCCTAGGCCGATTAAGAATCCTTAAGCCTAGCTGGGAAGGTGACCACGCCTACCTTTAAACACGGGGCTTGCAACTTAGCCCACACCTGACCAATCAGAGAGCTTACTAAAATGCTAATTAGGCAAAACAGGAGGTAAAGAAATAGCCAATCATCTATTGCCTGAGAGCACAGTGGGAAGCACAAGGATCAGGATATAAACCCAGGCATGCAGGCCGACTACAGCAACCCCCTTTGGGTCCTCTCCCCTTATGGGGGAGCTCTGTTTTCACTCTATTTCACTCTATTAAATCCTGCAACTGTACTCTTCTGGTCCATGTTTTGTTATGGATTGAGCTGAGCATTTGTTCACTGTCCACCACTGTTGTTTGCCACCATCACAGACCCGCTGCTGACTTCCATCCCTCCGGATCTGGCAGAGTGTCTGCTGTGCTCCTGATCCAGCTAGGCGCCCATTGCCACTCCATATGGGGCTAAAGGCTTGCCATTGTTCCTCCACAGCTAAGTGCCTGGGTTTGTCCTAATCAAGCTGAACACTAGTCACTGGGTTCCATGGTTCTCTTCCGTAACCCACGGCTTCTAATAGAGCTGTAACACTCACCACATGGCCCAAGATTCCATTCCTTGGAATCTGTGAGGCCAAGAACCCCGGGTCAGAGAACACAAGGCTTGCCACCATCTTGGAAGTGGCCCACCGCCATTTTGGAAGCCGTCCGCCACCATCTTGGGAGCTCTGGGAGCAAGGACCCCCCCGGTAACAATACCATCTAGTTTCTTTAAGGACTTGTATCAGTGAAAGTCCAATCAGGACACAGAAATTACATGGCAATTTGAAAAAAGAAATAGAGTAAAGGTATCATGCGTGTCCATGTGAAGAGAACACCATACATGCTTTATGTGAGCAATAAAGCTTTTTAATTACCTGGGTGCAGGCAGGCTGAGTCCGAAAAGAGTGTCAGCGAAGGGAGATAGGAGTGGGCTGTTTTATAGGATTTGGGTAGGTAAAGGAAAATTATAGTCAAAGGGGGTTTTTCTCTGGTGGGCAGGGGCGGGGGTCACAAGGTGCTCAGTTGGGGAGCTTTTGAGCCAGGAAAGGAATTTCACAAGGTAATGTCATCAGTTAAGGCAGGAACAGGCCATTTTCACTTCTTTTGTGGTGCAACGTCATCAGTTAAGGCATGAACCGGGCCATCTGGATGTATACGTGCAGGTGACAGGGCATATGATGGCTTAGCTTTGGCTCAGAGGCCTGACAAAAGGGGCAGTTGCTAGTGAGCGATAACAAGTACTCTAAAGAATACGGGAGTGGCAGGCACATTCTCTTGAGCTTTGCTACTTTGGAGGTCTTCGTCCCCAAAAGGGGGAATGCTTTCATCAGGAGACACAACAGTAATTTCACTG
>NW_012098432.1:6921511-6979844 GCF_000951045.1 Mandrillus leucophaeus
CACAGTGTTTCAATAACTAATGGTTGTACAACAAACCACGCTCTACTAATGGTCCCACCTATGAGTGAGAACATGCGGTGTTTTCTGTTCTTGTGATAGTTTGCTAAGAATGATGGTTTCCAGCTGCAAGCTGGAAACCAATTTCACTGAATTTGAAGAGACGATTGCCAACTGGTCATTTGAGGCTGTTTATGTCACTAAATCAATGGGCCAAAAATAAGGAGCTGCTTCACTGGCAGAGTGATTGATCCCAATTACCAAGGAGAAATTTAATGGGCAGCCTCCTCCCCTGGGACTGAGCCAGAAGTCCAAGGAAGAAGCCAACACCTCCCAGGGCTGAGATCAGACATCATTGGAGAGGGCATGGCAAGGCACACTGGCAGAGAAGTTCACTGAGGTGTCATGTCAGTGGAGCTTGCTGGAAAACTGCCCCTTGGAGTGCTAAGGTAATATCCTCAGGGAGGAGCCATGTCTCAGAACTCACTGGAAAGCCACCTGAAGGAATGTGGGGAAAGTTGTTCAGAGGAAGCTGCCCTGTTAGCAGCTCTCTGCAAGGAGGTATGCTGGGGGAAGATGTTCATAAGGATGTGCCCACCATCTGCACTTTGCTTAAAATGGCTGGAACCAGTTGCCTGAGGCAGCCATTCAAGTGAAGGTGTTTTGCTGGTAGCCCTCCCACTATAAAGTTGTTTACAGGAAGTGCTCTATGCTGCCGGCCACTGGGCACGGTAGAAAACACAGAGCGTGTGCACAAACACATGTACTCTCTCTATATATATATTTCTCTCTCTCTCTCTCTCTCTCTCTCTCTCTCTCTCTTTCTCTGCAGGAGATGATCACCAGAAACAAGAAGAAAAGCTCCTTCCTTCTGTGATCCTCCAGCACTGTCTATTGACAAAGCTTAGCAACATGTTCACTGTAAAGAAGAAATTCTTAAGGGGTTCAGCTCCATTATCCTAAAATGGTAATAAATGGATTGGGGGTTGAGACAATGAGTTGATAACTGGGAATAGTACATTCCTTTAGCTACTCATTTTCCATATTTACCCTTCACTCATGTGAGTTCTGTACAATGAAGCAACTCTGTGTTTCCACCTAACAAGATATTGCTATTCTCACAAATGAAGAAATTCTCACCCTTCACAAAATAAAGAGATGCACAGTCCTAACCATCACTGTATCCATTGCCAGCTATAGTCATTACTCCTCAAATTCTATGATAGTTTCACTGATTATTTTCTTGCCTAAAGACTATTATGTATGGTTAAGCATCACTAGTTTGTGTAAAAATAAAAATGGAAAAAAGAGAAAGAAATAGCCCACATAAACATATAATAGCCAAAGAGACTACAAAGACTACAAATAACACAAAGCCACTACAGCTCTCATTTCAGTAGTGGGGCACAAGGCCATAGTTGATACCTCTGGCTTATATTTCTTTTGACCTTGGCCAGAAGCTCGGCGGGTCAATTCGTTATCCAGTAGAGTGACCTAAAACTTCCTTCAGAAGAGTGAAGTCCTTAATCGTCTGCCTTTTTTTTTTTTTTTTTTGGTATAAGAACTGCTAATGGGCACCCCAGATAATCCCCTGGATTCCACATAATCCTCCTTCTCCTCAGTGTGTAGCAGCAACTCAATTTCCCTTTGAAAATTGAGATCAATCACTCCAACCAGTGAAGCAACTTCTTATTTTTGGTCTGTTGTTTTAGTGACACAAACAGCCTCAAATGACCAGGTGGCAATGTTCTCTTCAAATTCAGTGAAACTGTTGTGTCTCCTGATGAAAGCATTCTCCCTCTTGGCTGCAAAGACCTCCAAATTAGCAAAGCTCAAAGTTTCCATTGGATTTGGCAGTTCCATCACTGATAACAGTAAAGAGAATCATTTCACGGGAGTAGTGGGAACAGAAACCAGATTACAAGAGGGTTTACGATGAAGAGAAGGCAAGGCAGGGAAGCCAGTAAGTGAATGCAGCCCACTCTTTCAAAAGAAAAGCTATGAAATTAAGCAGAGGAGAGCTCTGTAAAGCACTTAGAAGAGGACACAGTATTTTGAGAGGAATTTTTAAGATGAGGAAAACTTACACATCTTATAAAATTCAAGTGGAAATTCTATGTAAAAAGAAATTGAAGGAAGAGATGAGTAAACAAGATCCCAAAAGGGATGGGATCAATATACTCAAAGCATTGGGATCTCTGCCTCAGTCTCTGAGCCCAAAGAAGTGGGTAGGGCTGTGATGGGAGAAAATAAAGGCAAATCTGTAGGAGGTGGAACAGGAAGTTGAGCTGGTTACCTTCCCCCAGTTTAATTTTCAGATTACAAAGCAAAGCCTTTTGATGAAAGAACTGAGTTGGTAGAGCGGGAAGATTGAAGAAAATGCACAATTTTGAAAAGAACAATAGTGGAAAATAGAGAGGGACAAGGGATAGAGAAATCTAATCTTGTTGTCTATAAATCATGACTCAAATTTTACTTCCTCCTTGATGTGTGCTCTGCCTCTTCAACTGATAGTAAATAAAAGATTAGTAACATCTCTATATAGCAATTAAAAACAGAGGTTTCTCTTTAAGCTCCTATCCTATAACTCTTATATAGCACTTGTCATTTTCTGCTATGTAGTTTTTTTCCTTTCTAGAATCCACTGTAACTCTTTAATGTATTAGATTTTTGTATCCCTCATAAGCATCTACTAGAGTGTGTAGCTCATTAACACAGTGTTTCAATAACTAATGGTTGTACAACAAACCACGCCCTACTAATGGAGTAAAGTAACAACCTTTTGTAATTATTCTCTCTCATGGTTCTGGGGATAACTAAGTGGTTCTCACTTGGGGGTCTCTCCTGAGGTTGCAGTCAGGAAACATCTGGAGGCTCCTGCCTGCACATCTCTGGAGTGTGATGTTGGCTCCTGGTGGGACCTCAGCCAGGGGGCTGCCCTCCGCAATACACATATGTGACTTCTCCATGCGGCTTGGGCTTCCTCAGGGGACAGTGGCTGGGTTCCGAGAGCAAGTGTCCTAGAAAAGAGCTGGGCAGGTGCTATAATCCTTTTTATGATCTCTGAAGTCATGCAGTAGTATTCTGTAACATTATATTTATTAGAATTAAGTCACTAAGGCCAGCCCATATTCAAGAGGTGGGGAGTTTAGACTCCATGTCTTGATGAGAGGAGTGTCAAGGGATTTGAAGATACTACACATATAAATGCTAATTAGTTGCTTGTTTTAAGCATTTATTGTATTTTGAAAAAGCCCCAGAAAGAAAGAGAATGAGAGTGGTGCACAGTCTTACAAGGTCTGAATAGAAGTCAGGAATAATGCTGAAGAGTCAATTAACCCATAAAAGATGCTAACCATGGCTGCTTATTTCACTAGTGTTTGTAATCTTCTTTTACAATCTCTTTTTAGGAGATAAAATTGAGCTGTTTGGTCTAGAAAGTGTAGTAGGTCAGTGCTTCTGCTACTTTATGGGCACACAAACTCCTGGGGATCTTGTTAAAATGCAAGATTTTAACAATGTGATGCCAGGGGCATCACATTCTGCATTTCTAGGAAGCTACAAGGGAAGATACTGCAGCTCCATGGGCCACCCATTGAACAGCAAGTTAGCAGAAAGTAATACGGGTAACTGCCTGGCTCCTGTGATCCCACCCTTCTCTGGGAGGAGCGCTAATGGGGTATGCCACCAGAGGTCCTTATGGGCTTACAAGACCTTAGCCCTCTGGCCTGTGAACTCGTGATGCCAAGAAGGTTAATCTGTTCTTCCACAAGACTTGTAGAACTGGAATTAAAGGAAGAGAGTAATTTACCTCTCTCTTGTGGTAGAAGCACGGAATATGAGGCTCTATCCATCATGTCAGAAAGCCAGTTTCCAGGAGGAATAAAGGGAACACACAGAGAGAAGAGAATCCAGGTGACACTCCAGTGCCTGATGAGGCTCAGACCTGACCCCACTCTGAAAGATTATACAAAATATCCTAATATTGTTCCGGCAAATTCCCCTCTTGGCCTAAATTTGTTCTACTTGGGTTTTTATCATTTGAAACTAAAAAAGCTCTAACAAAGGGTAGGGAAAGTAGGGGATATGTTCTCTTGGAAATGTAATGCTCACTGTTTTGCAGTACTAGATGATTATCCAGACGTCTGCAATCTGAGGGTGAGGAAAGACTGTCCCTTAAGTCATGTTAAAGGTGTGTTCCCAACAGAGTGTACTGAATATGAAAGAAGACGACAATGGAACACTAAGGCCGAGGGAAGATGAGAAAAGTCTCAACCTACCTAAAATAGGAAAAACATCTGGAAAAGGGAGGCAAAGAGAGTCTATGGATTAAAATCGTTGGGTAGTATCGAAAGAAACTGTTACCCAAAAGTGATGCCTGCTGAAAACAGATGGGAAAAGGACAGTCTAGGAATAGCAAAGCTAATATTCTCTAAAGAGTGACCAGACCCTGGGCCTGAGTGGAAGTTAAAAGCAAGATAGTTCTGCCCAGCAAAGAACAAAACATTGACTTTTCATATATGTTGGACATTGTGTGATTTGCTTTACATTTATGACCTTATTAAATGACCCCCTAAGAAAGTTTCGCTCATGTCCGTCCCTGAAACTCTAGCACAGTCACAGCTGGCACTCCCACAGTCGAAAGAGAGGAAACCGAATGTGGATCATATCATGTGGTTCCCACCTGGCAGACCCTATGACTGGGTATGCCTCAGCAGGCAAATCTCAGAGTCCTCCGAAGTCTCAGAGACTGCAAGCTGTGCAGGTGACACAAGAATGACACGGCCACCTTTCCATGTTTGGAGTAAATTTTTAATAACCAGTTTCTTGGTTACAACTTCATCTATATAAATCCCCTTATTCTAGGATCTACACAGTTAAACCTAATATTTCACAGCACATTTCTAAAACAGTACATTCTTTACACTAAAAAAATAAAATAAAATAAAAGCCCGGTTACCACCAAGGTGTATTGTCCATGAATTGAAAGGCTTTCCTATTTAAGTAGCAGGTACATGTGTAAATAGGGCAGGCAGCAACAGAACAGCAATATTGGAGAACGCTTTCTTTGTAGTAAATGCCCTTGAGTATGAGATGTGACAATGAAGCAATAAGGCCAATTCTATAAAGCAAAAATGGATACTGATCTCCTTATTTTGTAGCCATACCTTATGGTATGTTTATAACGTATTTCTTTCACATGTTAAAACAGTATCTACTAAAGATGGGCTTAATTTTGGTAAAGTGAACTGAAAAAAGTTATATGTTAATGCAACATTTGTTGTAAAGATTCCAGAAACGCAGGAGTCAAAAATTCAAATTATGATTCCCACAGTAACTCTAACTCTGGTATACAACATACATAATGGAAGAAATGTTATCAACATATACCATAGTAGAAAATACTCAGTAAGCAGAAACAAGCTGAGTTATGCTTGCTGTGGGAATCATCATTCTCAACTAGCTGGGAATATATAAAAATCGAAACCATAAATGCATGCATTATTTTTTGCAGTTAATTCTAATTTTTCTTGATCCAATTTAATCAGCTTTGTATCCAAACTACATTTTCCCTTCACAAACTGCAAATGAATGTCTTTCGTAATTTTAAAATCCACATCATTTGATTTCTTTTTCTCACACAGGCTGCCTTTTGCAGGATGGCATCATTACACCCTGTCCCTCCCTGAAATGTCAGGACACATCTGCTGGGATTCATTTATCTACATTCCTTTTCTCTCTGAAGGACACCATGGGGAAGGAGAAAAAGAACAGCAAAGAGAACAAGAATCACATTGAGTAGCTTAGAAAGGTACATAAGTGCAACAGAAACAGGGACACTGTCACCATTAACTTCCCCTATGGTATCCTCCTGAGCTGACACAAGAACAATGCCACCATATATTTACAATTTCCAAAGTGTTTAGTCAAAATATTATCTCATCTGATTCTCACCACAACACTGTGAGAAAGGCAAAACCAAAACACCTTTCTGTTGTTCAGCTTTTGTGACTCAAGTAGAATATATTTAAAGATTTGTTTTTATGTTATCGTCTAAAGTGTAGGCCATTTAATTGCAATGACAATATTTCCCAAATATACTCATCTACCACATGCAGAGGATTTAGTTATTATGAAGGCAGAGTATGGTCTATGTAAAAAGATTATGGTTATAAGTGAAACATTTAACATATTTTAAGCTTCTGGCTTTAACTATATTCTAAAGATTCAACAATGAAACAGAGGAATAACTGCCCTTTGAAATTCTGCCGAGGCAAAATTTATCCTGAATATTTTATCCAGTATTACTTTTCCCAGTTTGGTTTTAACTAAGAAGGGCACCTTCTGTAACCTCTAAAGACGAATCCTTTTACTTTCTAGCAGTCTTTATCCATCAGAGTATGTTTCATTATATTCAAACTAAATTACTATGGCTCAAGAACAATCATAGTTCCTTTACCACCCTAAATAGCTCCGCCTCCCCATAGTGTCCATGACCTTAGATGAGTGTCTGGAGGGTAACATGGTCAATCTGTGTGTGTCTCAGTGCTACTGTGATCAGTCTATTCAATTGCAAGTTTATTTTCCCTTCTTTTCACCTACAGAAAGATCCTTAACATAATCAGACAAAATTTTCCTTCCTCATTTATATAAGATACCAATAAAAAGATCAATTAAAATAAAGATTCAGAACTGGCAAAAAGCCTCAATATCATTTGTTCTAACTAGGGAGATAACACAGTCAATCCTTTGCCTGTGAAAAGTATGACAACCTTGCATGCAATTAAAAGGTAATATTTTAAGTGCAAAAGGAAAAACAAATCTTAAGGAATATTTTAGGAGGTTTTCTTGTAGAGGAAGAGTTGTCTTCTTAATGTTACCTACAATCATAAACAAAATTATAAAACAGATCTTTGCACTGAATAAAGATGGACACATAAGTTCTTGCATAAAACAGGTAAGACACTTGAAGGTATCCCCCCAGACATAAATGCTGAACTTTTAGGCTTTTCCTCCACTCATATGCAAAAGTTTGAAAAGAAAAAACAGTATCAGGGCTTGGTCATAGCACAGCCTCAATATTATTTCCAAGCTAAAATGTCAGTGATGGAGATGTGAGCTCTTGCATCTTATCAGAGACCAGAAAAAGGCCTTACTGCCTTATAGGATACATCAGCCAGACATGAAGGCTAGGCCATAAGCATACATTTTCTTCGCAGGTCCATCCACTTTATGGGATTTTTTCTCAGGGAAAGTATAGATACAGACAGTGGGCAAGGTTTACCTTAAACAGAATGAAATAAAGTCCTTGTTGGCTCTCTCTTTCAAGGTGGAAAATGAAAAGGAGGTGACCAATTCTAGAAGATCACAGAACGCTTACAAATGAAAAATAATGGGGTATGTTTCTCTTGAGCAGTCAATAAGTGAAATTATCAAAGGTCTAAAATTTCCCAAATAAACTGACAACATATAAGGTCCTGGAGACTGTCAGTGCCATAGATCAAAAAACCAATTTTTCATCTTTGCTTTTAATTAAAGTTGCAGGATTCCATGAGTGAACAGCAGTAAAATATTAATACATTAAAGAATAAACCAAAGGAAAATGTTTGGTGCAATGTAAGTGGTCAAACAATAGAAGACTGTGAAATGAATTAAATATTCATACAGTGGATACTATGCAGTTATTCACAATGTATTTTTGAGAGGGAAAAGGTTGATAATACATTGTAAGATGAAAAAAGATATTACAAAATAGTATATTCCATATGATCTCCATATTGGGAAAAAAATATGTGCATAAGTCAAAAGATTGGGAGGATATACAGAAAATAATTAACCAAAGTTACCTCTGTTAGTGAGAATTTAACGTCTTCACAATTTTTTTCTTTTCCAAATGAAAAGGGGATAAGGGGAAATTACTATTTTCAAAAACAATCAATGTACTCTGATCTTTTTTATAATACACAAAATACAAAACTGGAATATATTTTGTGCCATCACACAATTGTATTAACAATTATTTTTCTTTAAGTTATAAAATTAATAGTTGATTCAAATTTAGTTTCCTTATACTTATTTCCAATTCACACACGAGAAACACATTTTTAAAAATATATAATGACATAAATTATTATCCAAGGTTGCAGTCTTCCATGCTTTCTTCACTCATCATCAAATCTAAAAAATGAACTTCATATGCTTAATTCCGTAAGTTTTGAAGAAAACCATGATAATAAGTGCCCATAATCCCAGAATAAAGCCCCCAGGAGGATGCCAGTCTTTCAGCTTTGGTTTCTGCAAAACAAGAATAACATGATAAATTTTATAACAGGTAAATAATTCAGCAATCAATAAAGCAAATATTGATGAAAAAGAGAAATTTCACTGGCTGTGTTTGAAGGGGGACTAGTTTAGTCAAATTAAGTATATTGGGATATCAACAATGGTAAAGACTTCAGACAGGGTAAATATCCCACAGGGTAAACTGGCTCCTAAGAAAGATCAGTTTCAGCTTATATTTTGTTTCATCAAAGAGTCCTTCCCTGATTACCTAATCATACCATCTATCCTCACTCAAGTTATTCAGTAGCCTAACAGTCTTTCTCACTTTGGATTTATATATTCATTAATTTGTTGGTTTTATCCATCTCTGCTACACTGTAGTTCCATGAGGGTCATCTTATTATATTCCCAGCACCAACCTGCCACAGTGCTTGCCATTCAAGAGGCATTCACGTATCATACTGAGTAAATCAGTGGAAGAACAAACACTACCCAACTCCATCAGATATTCAACACACACTTGTTTGAGGGCCAGTGCCTTGGGTCATGCTTTTCCCTTGAAGTAGAATGCTCCGTAACCTATTCACTGTGCCTATTCAAAACTCACTAAGTCAAATGCCTCCTCCAGACTCTACCATTATTCCCACCTGATATGTTATTTTCTTTGAGTTCCTATAGTACCTGAACTGTAACTCCTTCTACTGTTACTCCTATTCACTATTATATTTACCTTTATCATTTATCTCCCTGTATACTCCCTAATATCAAAGTCCATCGAAGTCAATTTTTTATCACCCTTCTCTATTCCCCACCCCCAAGTGTCACATATGCTTTTCTGTCCAGCAAGAAAAGTCTTCCTCATTTAGTTGTCATTTCAACAGCTACATTACAGCCTTGTAATTGGAAGTTTGTGACAATGACTCTTTTCTACTTACTGAATTACCGGCCAAGACTGTAACAACAGTTATGATATTAGAAGCATATTTTAGACCATCGGGGAGAGAAATGGTAAGCTAAAATTGGCTTTAGTCATCATATAATGTTCATCAACTCAAAATTAACTTTTCAAACTAAAAGGAGAGAAAGCTACCTCAATATTTTAACTTGGATCATAATGCTAGAGTTTTCAGAGCTTTTAATCAGATGCTTAATATAAACTGACCTACCAGTGTTTAAAGTGGTTACCTTCCATCTTCATTCCTATGCTTACCCTCAACCTCTACCAGTCCATCCAGAAAACTCCCCCAAAATTTATCCCAAAATATTAAATCCAATTTTCCTCATGTTATTTTCCACTTAAGAGTCTGCAGTGGCTTCCACTCAACATGTGTAATGATAAACGCAAAAGGTCCTTGCCCTCTAGTATCTTACAAGATGGTAAGTTCGGGGGTTCTCAAACCATTTGTAATGGCAAAGCTCTTTGAAGTTACAGTGCTTTCTGTGCAATACCGTGACAAATCTTAATTCCAGTAGAAAATCTAGAATATTTAATAAAAAGCAAAGCTATATTAAACATAAGCTATATAAATATCACAAGCATGTGTCAGTGAAAAAATAAGTGAGTGAACTAAACAAGATCACTGCTCAGTTTTTGTCCTGTTTATTTTCTACTAGTCAAACAATTTGTAATTCACACAAAAGGGTTGAAAACATTTAAGATCTAAAACTACTTTTCCACATACCGGGAAAAGATTATTCATTATTAGTGGAAGCACACTTTTATACAATCTATAGATATTCCCTGAAAGCCCAGTTTAAAAGCACTGACCTAGTTTGAGAGATAAGATACTGATTTTCCCTAACAACTAGGAGTCCCTGATTTATATGGCATTTTAAAACACTCACACTTAGGTTACTACTGTAGAAAAGTTAAATACATATTGTCAAAATCTGGCACCAATGTAAACTCTTAACTAAGGAGAACAGGCTATAGACAATTGTTCCATAAATCCAATTAATGAACTTCAGTGCTAAAAGAGTTAAGAAGGCATTTAAACCAACTCATGTTTTTCAAAAAATGGTGAACATCATTTAAGATCTACATTCATTAGAGATTACAGAAATAATAATCAAGTAGTAGCAAATCTTTTTTTTTCTTAATTATACTTTAAGTTCTAGGGTGCACAACATGCAGGTTTGTTATATATGTATACTTGTGCCATGTTGGTGTGCTGCACCCATCAACTCGTCAGCACCCATCAACTCGTCATTTACATCAGGTATAACTCCCAATGCAAACCCTCCCACCTCCCCCCTCCCCATAATAGGCCCCGGTGTGTAATGTTCCCCTTCCCGAGTCCAAGTGATCTCATTGTTCAGTTCCTACCTATGACTGAGAACATGCGGTGTTTGGTTTTCTGTTCTTGTGATAGTTTGCTGAGAATGATGGTTTCCAGCTGCATCCATGTCCCTACAAAGGACACAAACTCATCCCTTTTTATGGCTGCATGGTATTCCATGGTGTATATGTGCCACATTTTCTTAATCCAGTCTGTCACTGATGGACATTTGGGTTGATTCCAAGTCTTTGCTATTGTGAATAGTGCCGCAATGAACATACGTGTGCATGTGTCTTTATAGTAGCATGATTTATAATCCTTTGGGTATATACCCAGTAATGGGATGGCTGGGTCATATGATACTTCTAGATCCTTGAGGAATCGCCATACTGTTTTCCATAATGGTTGAACTAGTTTACAGTCCCATCAACAGTGTAAAAGTGTTCCTATTTCTCCACATCCTCTCGAGCACCTGTTGTTTCCTGACTTTTGAATGATTGCCATTCTAACTGGTGTGAGATGGTATCTCATTGTGGTTCTGATTTGCATTTCTCTGATGGCCAGAGATGACAAGCATTTTTTCATGTGTCTGTTGGCTGTATGCATGTCTTCTTTTGAGAAATGTCTGTTCATATCCCTTGCCCACTTTTTGATGGGGTTGTTTGTTTTTTTCTTGTAAATTTGTTTGAGTTCTTTATAGGTTCTGGATATTAGCCCTTTGTCAGATGAGTAGACTGCAAAAATTTTCTCCCATTCTGTAGGTTGCCTGTTCACTCTGATGGTAGTTTCTTTTGCTGTGCAGAAGCTCTTTAGTTTAATTAGATCCCATTTGTCAATTTGGGCTTTAATTCTGCAGCTGTAATAACTCCAGTGACTTTCCAGTGAAATGGATTTCTTGAGGTTGTAATTTTACTATCAGATCTTAAACTTAGCAGCCAGAAACAGTTGCCAGAGATAAGACAACTACAGAAAAAATAGCATCTTTGAAAGTATCATTTTTCCAAAGATTCAACAACTAGCCCTGGCAGCTGTTTTGACCCATTATTCCACAGGCTGGCTTGGAGAATTCTGGAGGCACTTCATTCTGGTCTTTCAACCTCCTTGACAGGTATGTGTTTCACATCTAGACCACTGATGGCCAGGGTAGGAACAAAGAGAAAATCAAAGTGCTATTTCTCCAACAGCAAACTTTAAAAGTAATAATGGAGGACTAAGAATTATATGTAATTTCTCCAAAATTATAATGGAACGGTAAACTTATTCACATGATAACACTGCACCAGCTACCAAAAACAGCAAATCTTGGCCTTTCAAAACTGCTCTTTACAGTTGCTATGTTTTTTTAATGTTTATTCAATACCTTTTATTGATTAATAAAAATGGAAAATGCATTATGAACTAAATGCACTTTAGACTCAGCTTAAGATGGTATCTGAATAGAATCCCCTAGTACAGTCTCTCCCACCTTCTCACAACAATCCATACAAAGGCACAGAAAAAGACAACAGCACATCCTACCAAAATTCAGTTAACCTCTGATGAGAAATCTCTAACAGTTTCACTATCTGAAAGTCCCAGAAACCAGCACTAAAAACAAATTAATGGTAGTCTCAGTTTTCTGTTTGGTAGATACCATGCAAAGGCTTGCTTTGCTCTGTGAAACACAATACTTCTGCCAGCTGCGTAAAGGACTTTAGCTCACTCCCTTTTTCCGCCTGCTGTTTAACAGACACAGTGCTTATGCAGTAGAAAGATGGCTTTATGAGGCAGCCAGAGTTGTGTAACTCATTCCCAGTTCCCAGTGGCACACCTCTTTATATGTCCATTTAAATATAATTCCCAGCAAACAATATGACAAAAGGATAGAGGGGCAGTGACAATGGTTCACTGCTTCTTGGAAGGCTTAGTATCACAGGAAAAGCTCTGCAGAGACCAGAAAATGCAGGGAAAACCCTGTTAGTAGTACACGTTTTAAAAATATGTTTTTTTCCATATACTTTAACGTTTTTTAAGTGCCCCCAAAAACAAGCTTAAGTGGCTGGGTAGCAGATGATCCTAGTTTAATTCAGCAAAGCCACATTTAGACTGGTCTAAGTAACGGTCACTTGGAACCATATAACAACCTATTCCTCAGATACAGATTTGAGAAGGCATTTAAACCTAAGTGGATAGTGAAAACCATCCACACACTCTGTTGACAAATACCAACAGTGTCCAAATACAAAGGAAAAACCGAGGTGGGCTCTATGAGGAAAAATACTCCCAAACATGAGAAATAAATTATAACCTGAAGATGCATGCAGAGAAGATCTCTCTGAGAAAAATTTAATAATGAACCACAAATTAATTTTAGACAATTTTTGTCTGGCATAGATTTGAATAAAGATTCACAACCAACCAAAAATGAAAGAACAATATAAAGAAAAAAAGAATACACAACAGAAAGACAACAAGCTGAAATAAAGGGAGCTGGATGACATAATTTTGTAACAGCAAAATTAAAATCCACATTTACAAGGAACATGGTATTCTAAGCACATCTTCAAGTCCTTCATTCATCCAATTGTATGTTAGATTGATGGCAAACATGGCCCTAATTATTCATACTTGGATGTGTTCATACCCTCTGCAATGCGACTTTATAGAAGCTGTCATCAAAAGGTAGAATCTATATCCCTACCCTTTGAATCAGCAGGTCTTACGACTTCTTTTGGCCAACAAAATGCAAAACAAGTAACAGTGTCCCAACTCCGAGTTAGCCTCAAGAGTCTTGGCTTGCTTCTGCTCTCTCTCAGACCTCTTCCACCACCAGGAAAAAAGCCTAAGCTTCTAGAGGATGAAACATCAGCTACAGAAGAGCTGAGCTTCCCTCCAGCTAATAACCGGCCAACTATAAGGGCAAAACCATCTAACTAATCCAGAGTTGACCACACCACAGACTCACGATGGAGCCTGAGAACAGAACTGCCCAACTAAACTCATACTAAATTGCCAGCCTGCAGCATTGTGAGCTAAATAAATGACTGATGTTTTAAATTACTAAGTTTGGAGTGGTTCATAATACATCAAAAGTTATGAAATATATCCACAGTGGTGACAATTAACGTGAAGAAAAGAAAAACCCTGATCCTTTATCACCATAACAAAATAGAAAAAGTTCCCATCTCCATACTTGTAGCTTTAGGTTTTTCCAACAATGGCATAAGAACAGCATGACAGGCAGCAAATCAAGCCCTCAGTTTAGTGGAGATGCAGTGCTACTCTCCTCTAGCTCTCCTTTATAGTTTTCCTGGGAAGAAAGAAACTCCAACTGCCACCATGCCAGGAATTGCTTTCAAGGAAAGACGGTGACGCAGGGGAATCTAGAAACTAACTCATCTAGCTTCCTTTTAGCCTTCTTCCAACTGAAGTCTAGATCTGAAGTTTGGTTCCTCTTCTTTTTAAAGTTACCAATTAGAGGTAATCACATATTACCCCCGTGCTGGGAAATGCACACTACCCAAGATCTTTATGTACCTTTTTCCATGATAAATGTGCAAGGCAGTTAATGTAATCTAGAAAATTAAGGATGATTTGTTTTCAACTATGATTTGGGTTTTAACTGAAAGATGACCACAGTTTTTCCTTAATCGTGATTTTAACTTTCCTGTGATAAGAACACCCACTGTTAACATTATTAGTTAACATTACTCTGGAATTTCTAGCCAATCCAGGCATAACATGCAGGAAGGGAAAGTAAATGTTCATTACTCATAGATATTATCATTAGATATCAAAAAGCTCCATAAAATCAATTCTTACAATTATTGAGAATAAAGGGCTCGGATTTCATATAAATATTTTTTAAAAATATCTTTCAAGTATGTCAGCAAATACGAGTCAGAACATAGAAAAAAATTTCATTCACAATAACAATAAAAAAACAAAATAACCATGAATACCCATAACATGAGATGTAAGGTAAACACTCTACACTACTCTACAGAGAGGGGTAAGCAGTCAGAAATATTTAAAAAAAAAAAAACGCTAAACAATAATGTGATTCTGATGCAAAAGTAGAAAGATGAATAAAGCAGAATAGAAACTAGGCAATCAGTCCAGTATCCCAGGATTTAGTATATTATAAAAGGGCTATCACATATCAGTGGGAAAGGGAATAGTAGTCCTACTGGCGCTGTAACAATGGATTAGCATTTGGAAACAAAATCAGTTTTGTTCCTAACCCAACACTGTAAACAAAAACACACTTTACATGGTTCAGAATTAAATATAAAAATAGAGAAGAAAAAAAAAAGATAAAATGTAGGAGCATCTGTATGATAAAGGTATTAGTAAGCCTAAAAGCAATGAGTGAAAATAAAGAGAAGGTGGAGGAATTTTTTTTTTTTTTTTGAGACAGGGTTTTTGTCACACAGGCTGGTGTGCAGTGGCATGATCTCAGCTCACTGCAGACTCCTCAACCTCCCAAGTTCAAGTGATCCGCCAGCCTCAGCGCCACCAAGTAGCTGGGACTACAGGTGTGTGCCACCATGCCTGGCTAATTTTTGTATTTTTGGCAGAGACAGGGTTTCGCCATGTTGACCTGGCTGGTCTCAAACTCCTGAGCTCAAGCAATCCTCCATCCACCTTGGCCTCCAAAAGTATTAGGATTACCGGGGTGAACTACCATGCCTGGTTGTAAAGGGATTTTTAGAAGAGTTTTTTGAAAGATCTGTATTTCAAAATATATAGAAACCAAATTAATAGGCACATAAATGGAAACTATGACAGAAAAGGGGATAAATCCAATACATGAGGGTCTCCCCCAAATCAGTAAAACACAAGGGTATATCAATAAATGGAACAGGGAAATATTTTCACAAAATTACAAATGGCTAACACTTGAAAAAAATCATTTTTCTTCATCATAAACACAATATATTAAGTATTTCCTCCTCTTCTTACAATTAAACTAGTAAATGTTAATAAGGACAGTCAACTTTTCTGGAAAATAACCCGTTAACATGTTTAGAGGTCTTTAAAATTCATTTATTCCAATTCCTAGGATTTGTAACACTTCTAGGATCTATATTAAGGAATTCAGAAATGCTCACAAAGGTTTTGCACAAAGGCTTTCTTCTCAGTGGCTACATAATAAAAAACAGGAAGGAATCTATAGTCATATAATACAGGAAACATTGTACATCCACATATTAATCAATAAAAATATTTTCAAATAATTTTAATGATTTGGAGATGCTTATACTAAATTAATAAAATGGAAATGATGCAAATTGAATCTGAAATACGATGTTTTTCTATAACAATATGCAAAGAAGGGAAATATACTAAAGTCTTAGTGTTTTTCTGGGGGAAGCAGGGGTACAGTTGGTTTTAAATCTCTTCTCTATACTTACCTAAGCTTTTGAAAATGTTTTCTATAATGTGTATGTCTTACTTTAGTTATTTTGGGGAGAAATCGGATTATGCAGCAAAAATTTGTATTGAAGGAATCCACCTAGAAGAATCTTCATATACTCTTTTCCAAATTAGGAGAAGCACTGCAGCAACACTGTTTATTACTGATATCCAACTTTATGAAAAAGTAACCTGAATAGCATAACAGCAACATAATGTAATAAAGTGCCTTTTCAGTATGTGTTTAATGATACTGTTGCCATATGACAACACTGCTATTTTTAAAACAACTATATGTAACCTTTTAGCCATTTTACAATGATTTCACTTAAAATCAAGTGACAAAATTGGTATAATTATTGCATTTGGCAGTATAGTTGCATTTGAGGTAAGTTCATATTAAAGTATATCATGTAATTTCATTTGTGTCCATTAGAGCTTCTTAAAAAAATGACTGATTTTATGTAGTTACTCTAGTGACTGCCATTAAATGCACTCCTCTTTTTTTTTAACTTTCACAATAAGTTACAATACAAAGGTAAAAAGCGTACATAAAACACGGCAATATGTTATAAGCAAACACTTAAAAGCTTAAGGGCTACCCTCTTATTGAAACGCCTAATATTTCAAATTTAAAAGAGAGGTAGCTAAGCAACACTGTACTTCCAATTGCAAATGGTACTTTGTTTCTCCCTCCATGTTGCTAGGAGAACATTACCACATAACTTTCAAAATAGTTAAGAGAGCACAGATCTAAGTATTAAAATTATGTAAAAAAAAAAAAAACTTAGGATTTTGAAAACTGTACACACTTATTCGGAAGCAAATGGAAAATTTCCAAGGTTTCAATGAGATTCTTAAAGTATAATGAGCATATCAGTTCAGTTAAATTGTATTTTAAGGAAAGAAAGTATAAAACAATCTACTAAGGTTATAGTTATAATTATTTCAGAAAATAGCTGTGTTCAACTATTTAATTAGTGGTAGTTTATTAATATTTCCAGTCTATATCCTTTATATAAAATACCATTTGTATTTTTCAAATTATATTAATAGTATAAGTCAAACTGGTAGGCAGAATGTAAGACAGCTTCTAAGATACCCTCAACCTGGGATACATGCCCTATATAATACCCGTCCTTTGAGTCTGGACAACACCTGTGAATATGATGGACTATCACTCCTATGATTAGGCTGAATTATATGGCATATGAGGGATTCTGAGGATATAATTAAGGTCCCTAATCAGTTGATTCTCAGTTAATAAAAAAGGAGATTATCCAGAGCATAAGGAGAGAGGTGGGAAATAAGGCACTGAAATAATCAGATGAGCCCTTTAAAAGGAGGTCTAGGTATCAGAGACTGAAGTTGGAAAGACAGATATATTCGAAGTAGCCAAGATGCTCTCCTGTTGGCCTCCCTGAATCAAGCGGCCAGGTTGTACAGTGCAGTACAGACGGAATGGCAGACAGCCTTTACAACTGATTGACACCCTCGGTCCTACAAACACAAAGAACTGAATTCTTTTAATTAGTAGGCTTGGAAGAGAACCCTCAGCCTCAAATAAGATGACAGTCCTGGTTGACACCTTGATTAAAACTTTGTGAGACCCTGAACAGAGGAACTAGCTAAGCTATGCCTGGACTCCACTCATGGAAAGTGCGAGATAATAATGGTTTTAAATCACTAAGTTTGTTATACACCAATAAAACTAATTCACAAACAAATCTGCCAAACCTGGATGAATAAACAATACATGAACAAGACATGAAACTATTTATTACATCTGATACTAAAAAAGTATTCAAGGAATCTACTTGCATTGTTGGCAGAGTTCCTTGGGTGGAATAACACAGTTATGACATTAACTTTATGTTTTAAAAAAATAGAAGTAAAGAAAAATAGCTGAATTCTTCCTAGTCTTCCATACCTATTTATTATTCTCTAAGACCTACCTCAGATTTCACCTCCAGATTAAGTCTATTCTCATACCCCAGTAAGAATTAATTTCTTCTTTTCAGGGCACTGGTGATATTTGGTTTATTATCTCACACAACGGATTAATGACGGATTAAATTAAATGTTAATATATGGGTGTCAGTCTACTACATTTTGATCTGTTAGTGATACCTATTTTTGAACCTGATCAGGCCCTCACAAGCTCTGGATACAACAGGCCAATTTGTCTTAGTTATGTATTATTTTCCTCTTGAAGAGAAGAAATTTAAAATATTCAAATATAAACATCATCTATTTAATGCCAATTCATTAATGTTCTTGGTTTTAGGATTTAAGGAAAAATTAAGAATTGTAGTGATCACTTGTATAATCTACTTTAGGATTCCATAGTGAGAAGTCATAAGTTAAAAAATATTCTTTTGGCCAGGTGCGGTGGCTCACACCTGCAATCCCAGCACTTTGGGACACCAAGGCAGGTGAATCACGAGGTCAAGAGATCGAGACCATCCCGGTCAACATGGTAAACCCCATCTCTACCAAAAATACAAAAATTAGCTGGGCATGGTGGCGCACACCTGTAGTCCCAGCTACTCGGGAGGGTGAGTCAGGAGAATCACTTGAACCCAGAGGCGGAGGCTGCAGTGAACTGAGATGGTGCCACTGCACTCCAGCCTGGCGACAGAGTGAGAATCCATCTCAAGCACACAAAAAACAATTCTTTTAAAATCATGTAAAAAATAGAATTCCAATGAAGGAGGTTAAAAGACTTTCCAATTGGGCAAAGTAACTACAGTTGGTGAAAACATTCAAAGTTGGCAGCAAGACCTGTTGTGGTATTCCATCCAGTGGATCTCATTTCAATGTATTACTTCATTGTGCAATTAATGAAATCCAAGGATCTCCACAGGAGTGGCATCCACTGAAGAGGCATCCAGGCTTAGTTTCCTAGTAACCACTCCTAATTTTTTGGATTCTATTATATTTCTAGAGGCAACATCCTCCAATATTGTGAGTGGCATGCTTTAAAACTGAAGATTATGGATGAAATTAAATTTGCAAGTCCACTGACCTTAAAATAGTGTTATTATACTGGATTATTTAGGTGAGCCCAATAGTATCACAAATGTTCTTCAGTGTGGTAGAGGGAGGAAGAATAGGGAGAACAAGAGCAATGACAATATAGCTTTTACATTCAAATGTCCAAGAGCTCTTTCTTATACAAAGAAACTTTTTTGTTTTATACCATCCTAGTCTTCTTTAGTATATAAAATAAGGGTCAGATGGCAATGACATTCTACCTTTAATTTACTTTGAAGAAAGTAACTCTCATCCTAGGATTCAACATTGAGGGTGAAAGAGCGAAGGAAGCAAGAAACCAAAGTAAAGTCCAGTTGTTTGTGTAAATGCCCTTCAATTTGGATCTTTCTGATGTTTTCTCATAATTAGATTCAGCTTATGCATTTTGTTTATCAGAAATACTTTGTAAGTAATACTGAGTCCTAATTGTATCACATTATGATCAGTTTGTTCCATTATTGGTGATGTTGGCTATGGTGGCATCCTTCAAGTTATAATACAATAAAATTATTATTTTTACTCTTTATAATTGGTAAGTAATTTATGGGACAATAAAGATTTTCTTTTCTACTCAAAAAATGTAAAATAATTTGAAGTTCAAAGTAAATGAATATATTTTTTAGTTCTTAACCAAGAAAAATAACCCACAGTCCCCTCAAATAAATAATAAAGCTTCATTTATCCACAGTGTCTATCAGTGTCTGTTTAGGGGTAATCAGAGTTATGCTTCCACCTATGACGGATTAAATGCTAAGGAATTATCTGCTCATCTTGAACAATTAGAACGTCAGACAAAAGGTAATAAACAATGGTTTTCAGACATTGGACAATTTGTACCAGTTTTCTGATCCCTGAGAAAAAGGAAACAAATGAGTCCTTTAATTGCCCCATGCTCATTGCCTGTAGGCAGTTTCCAAACTACAGCACAAGGAAAGAGACCCAAACACAGCCTGGCAGTCTTGCTGAGTGTAAGAGACACAAATTAGAATTCAGGGAGGTTTAGGTGGTTAGAATTTGCAGGATAGAAGAGGAGGGAGCTGCACAGAAAGAAATATACGCAGGAGCTCCAGAGATCAGCAGAGGAATATACTTGCATTTTTGGCAGAGTTCTAATCTATGCATGCATGACAAGAAACTACCTATAGCTGGTAGAAAGGAAAAAATATCAAAAGGCCAAACAATTCCCAAAGCTCCTTCAGAGTTGGGAATTGTTCATGTACACACTTAAAGAAATGGACAGACCTTGTAAGATACAAAAGCATCAGGTCACAGCTTATAGTGAGGCTAAATCAGGATAGTGGGGCTATCTAAAAAAAAAAAAAAAAAAGACTGCTCTGGATCTGTCGGTAACAACTTAAAAGCAATTCTTAAAGTGATCAAACTTACCCTCAAACAAAATTCATCACTCACTATATAAATAAAGCAAAAATCTAAAGTCCAACAGCTAATAGCAACAAAAAAACTAAAAATATCTAGCATCCAACTTAAAAATCCAGGCATGCAAAGAAGAGATATATGACATACAGCCAGGAGGAAAAACAATTACTAGAAAAAGACTCATAAATAAAAAATGAAAAAGATGATGATTTCAATGGACAGGGATCTGAAAGCAGATATTTTAAATCAAATGTAAAGAAAAACATGAACATATGAGGAATATTTAAATAAGACCCATATAAGATCTTGAGATAAAAAAATATGAAATTTCATTTCATATGAAATGAAAAATACATTGGATGGAATTAACAGCAGATAATACACTGGAAAAGAAACATCAGAGAACAAATAAAATAGCAATAGAAATTATTCAAAATGAAGCACAGAAGAGAAAGGGCAGGGAAAAAAATAAACAGAGCCTAAATAAGCTATGGCAAATATCAAGCCGGGTAACATTTGCCTAATTGGAGTCCCAAGTAGGAAGGGAGAAAAATATCTAAAACAAATAATGACACAGGATTTTCTCGCCCCTTCACCAGACTCGCAACAGAGGCACCCTGTTTACTCGGCCACCATGCTCAACCCCTTGTGGGAGGGAGCATGTGAGCGAGCAAGTGTGGGATCTGACTGGCCATTCCGGGCACTGGCAGGAGAAAGCTCCATGCAAGGCCCACAGTAGCACCCAGGTGAGGGTGCCCATGACCCTGAAGCCCCAGAGTGGGTGTTATAGTGTTCTCTTAGTTCTCCCTCTGTAGACAGTGGTGTGTTAGCAGCTCAGCTGGCCCCTTGCCTCAGTGCATGGAGCAATGGGGCGACTGCCCTCTACCAGCAAGGGTAAAAGGCTGGTGTCAGAGCCTTTCTAGGTACCCACGCTTGGTGGGTCCTGAGCTCTTGTCTGGTGTCCAAGAAGAATGAGGTCGTGTAGACAACTGAAGGATGGTGAGGTGGAGAATTTTACTGAGCAATGAAAATGGCTCTCAGCGGAGAAGGGAGCTGGAGAGGGGACAGAAAGCGCACGTCACCTTCCCTGAAGTCAGGTTATCTCTCCCTGAAGTTCAGTCCTATCACTCAAAAGGGCACGTCACCTTCCCCGAAGTCAGGTTATCTCTTCCTGAAGTTCAGTCGTATCCCTCGAAGTCCAGCCATCTCCCTCCTTATCAACTGAGTCTGGGATCTTTATAAGCAGAGGATGGGGGTGGGGCAGGCCGTAGGCAGTTTTGGAAAAGGCAACATTTGATTGGTAAAAGGGCATTATTCAGAAAGAACCAACTGGGAGAGAGTAGGTAAACCTTGGGCCATGGGTTTCAGGCTGTTTGCTTTTTTTGGCCTGAAGGTGGGGTTTCACTGGGCACCCATCCCTGTCTGCCTAGAATTTCTCTATCTCCTGCCTCTATCAATAATAGCTGAAATTTTTCCAAATTTCATGAAAACTAGAAACTATCAGATCCCTAAAGCTCAACACCAAGCAGAAGAAACATAGAGAAAACGACACAAAGGGATAGCATAATCAAAATACTGGCAATGACAGAGAATATCTTTAAAACAGTCAGAGAAAAAGGGATTTGTTCTTACAGAGCAGGGTTCAGTAAACTACAATACACATGCTGGACATCTGTTTTCATTACTAAAGTTTCGATGGAACACAGTCATACCCTTTCATTTACACATTATCTATTGGGACTTTCACACTATACCAAAAATTGAGTAGCTGTAACAAACACCATTGTGACCGACAAGCCTAAAATATTTACTATTTGACACTTTAAGAAAAAGTTTGTAGTTCCTTGCTACGGAGAAACAAAAATAAGAATGACTGAAGGTCGGCTGTCAGAAACCATGGAGGGCAGAAAACAATAGAAAGACACCTTTAAAGTGCTGAAAGAAAAAACTAAAAATCTGAATCTTGAAGTACAGGGAAAATGTACCACGTTAAAAATCCAAAAAGTACATTAAAACTATATTTTACATGATATCAAAAGAAAACCACCAACACACCAAAAATGAATAATGCTTGTTTCCAGTTATACAGATATTCCTAAACGGGCAAACAGTTAATGGGAAAGTTTTAAAATTATTGTAACAGGATTTTGTTACTTTGCTACTTAAAAGGTAAATTCCAACTCCTTGTTTTTAGGCAGAATTTCTTTAACTTCTTGAATATGGATCTCTCAAGAGAATCATCACATTCTTTCAAGTGTAAAAGGAGGACTGGCATCCTCCTTCTGAGATACATAGGCTGAAGAACAAATCATTAAGCCTCCCACTGTGCTTAAATGAAATCACTCTTGGGATAAAATAGTTAATTTCAGTCAAATTAATTTTTTGGAACACTATTTGCTTGTATTAAAAAAGATCATAACATTCCTTATAAAATAAATTATCTAAAGTTTGAAAAAGTATTTTTAACACAAGTAATCACTTTTAGTCATGGCAGTCATACAAATGTTTAACATATTTGTACAACAAAAGTGAATCTCATAATTACTTTTCCCGTACTCTACTTATAATGATCTTTCCCATGGATAAAGGCCCTCTATGTGGTTTAATCAATGACAATACTCTGAAACAGTCCTTTTCTGCTTCTATATACTAGTTGAAGACAGCATGCTAATGTTTATAGTTTATTATAATAATTACTTGATAATTTTAGTTATTCTAGATACAGCTATTTAGCATGAGGAAAATGTTTAACTAGCATCTACATATCAATATATAATTTATACATCTCTCTCAGGCAATGTAACAGATTGAATAACACTACTCTTTAAAAGTAGACATTATTTCACAAGACTAAGATATCTATTGGCATATTTTAAACTAGAAACACCTTAATTAATCAAAACTAGGTAACATGGATACTATTCTGTCTTCACTAAGTATTAATAGCCTTGGATATAGAACTGGTAAATAAAAAAGATACACAAAATCAAATAATTAAATACACTGATTAGGCACTGATAAATATATATGAATGTAGATAAAAGTAAAACAGTCTTTTAAAGGAAAATATGTGTTTAAGAATGATCAGAAATTATAATCTGAGATAACTGACATAATAATACACAAGTTACCCACCAAACATGACTGGTATGACAAAATGAAAGTTAACCCTGAATGTTAAAAATCTACAACTAAAGATATTGATTCCTTTAATATAAAATGTGACTTTTCTGACATGCATATACCAGTTTTAAAGTGAATGATAATCTTAACTCTTATCAGGAAGCACATTAAGGTGATTTCAGGTCAACTTAGATGGCAGATTAGATAACTCCTAGTTACATTATTTCGATCAGTTACAAGTCAGTATCTCAACTACTGACAAGAATATAGCATGAGGCTGAAGGGAACTGTGTTTTAATTTGTCTCTATCCAGTCAGTTTCTGTATCTATATGAGAAGAGATCCCCCGGGGCTTTAATTTCTTTTTTTCCAGTGATACTTCTGGTAATGTTTTTGGTGGATCCCTGGATTTCAGTGATGTTAAGATAGGCATATAATAACAAATTGATAAAAGTAACAATGTATTTTCCTGTTTTCTTTTATCAATTTGTTATTATATGTCTATCTTTTTCTTTCCTTTAACTAAGATGTTAACTTACCTTATTACATTGTAAGTCAAAACCATCCCACTAGAAAAACAGAATGCATTGGGCATGAGTAATTTCATTTATTTTCTTCACTGTATAATGCACCATTTTTTCCTTGTATAGTTTCTCTACCTTAAAAGCAGGTACAAATATATAGCTAGCGAACCAAGAAGCTCCACTTTTCCATTTCCTGGAGCTGAAAATGGCCCATTTTCTCACTTACAGTACTGCTTACCTCAACTTCTGGAAAGTCAGTATTTATTAAAAACCAACAATCCTCCAGCAAACCATTCATATGCCCCTAATACTATGGTTTACACTTCACCCTTAAAACAAATACAGTTAGAAAACCTAATAATATATCAGATGCTATGTGATACATTTTGGCATAACGGACAACAGGAAAAGAAGACATTCTTCATATTTGGCACATTTATAAAATTACAATGAATTTTAAAGGATTAAACTCAATTTAGAATAGTCATTATGCTTCTATCATGTCTTATTAAAGTCAAAATCTATTATAAAGCATATTTAATGTCTTTAATATTTGTAAACAAATTTTTAAAGAAAAAGAAAAATTTATTATATATTACTTGTGAAGAAGCATCAAAAACTTTTTTGAAAGCCTCTTTGTTAGTAACTAAGTTGATGAAGATGTAATAGAAAGGGAGTAAAGTTAATTACTACCAAGTATCTTAATATTCAAAGCAATACAAAGGGTCAAATGTCTAATATTCATTAGGGACGTTTGCGTTCTAAATGTGATGAACTCTGAATTACTTTGACTTGTGAAGATGTGTATCTGTCTAGTTGTTTTTAATTACTAATTGTTTTAGCTGTATGTAGCTAATTCTCAAGCATTCAAGGTCCACTCATAAGTTAATGCTTATCAAGGCCCACTCATAAGTTAATGCTTATCAAGGCTCTTTGACACTCACTTTTCTCACCACTGTGGACATTCCACTATGAGCTGCCCACAGTAGTGGGGAAGAGATTAAAAAAACAGTACAGGCAATCTTCAACCAGTGAATGAGTTATATTCTAAACATTCTCCTTATCATCAGTTTTTTGGAAATTAAAAATGATTTTATTGAAAATCATGTTATGAATGGTGGCTAGATTATCCAGATAGTCCACAAATGCCTATTAAATTCTGAAGGCCACTGTACCATTTAAACTACATGGAACCTCAGAATAGGTGACCACATAGCAGAAACTTTCTCTTTTCAAGTGAGCCATCCATAGGTAAAATTTTAAATAAGCAAAGCTAATCTTTAGCACTCTCCCCTATCATTTTTTGAACCCACATCTCTTCATATCTCTACATGTCTTAAACCCTCTTTGGGAAGTCAAGTGCAGCTGGGGTGAAGAAAGCAACTGCAAACAGAATTGAGAAGGTAACTGTCTTTAGGCCAGTATCTAAATAAATGATACTCATTTGCTGAAGAATTCTGAACTAAATCTGTTGATACTTATTCTTCCAAAATACATTTTCAATTAATCAGAACATGAATTACACCTGTTGATATCTCCTTCATCAAAATTTTCTGGAGACAAAGCCTTCGTGAAAAAATGCTCATAAGGAGGAAGTATACCACAGTAGTTAAGAAGATAAATTTTGGAGTCAAACAGACCTAGAATCAAATTCTGGCTATCCCACTTATGAGATGGAAGACCTTAGGCAAATTATTTAAACTATTCTGAACCTCAGTTAATTCATGTATAAAATGGGAACAATTTCATCAACGGTACTAGTTATTTTCGGATGATCATTATCATTATCAATTGTAAAATATGTTTTGCACCTATTTACAGTTGTACAACAAAAACGAAAAGAAACAGATGCTTCCTCAACTATTCTCAGTTTAAAAATCTTTATAAATTTGGTGAAAACAGGTATCTGTTTCTGCTTGGGAATACTTACCACTAGTGACACAATTTCCATTTCCATCATAGAAATTTCACATATCAGAAAAGGGATGTAATGACAAATTTGTAGGTGGACCAAACATTTTCAAACTTAAAGTTGATGATAATTATTAAAATGTTGATTGTCATTCTCAAACGGCTTTACCCTTGCATTTATCCCTTGAGAAGTGACATTTTTGGAAGTGGCTGTAGTAAGTTATAATATGAAAGTTGATGTTAATTTATATTAATTTAAAAACATATCTGATATTAAGAGATTAGTCCATGACCTTCAAAAAGTTTAGTTTTCATTACTTGCCTCATCACTTGAATAAAAATAAATGAAAAATGTATTATTTTTCACTAGACATCAATTTTAAAGTTGCTATGGTTAGGGAAAGCTCTACATGATTTTAAAGCAATATAAGTCAGTCCTGAGGCAGACAGAGTGCTAGGGATTCAGCATCCTTTTGATGAGTTTCCAGATATTGATAATTCAATAGGCACATTTTTTAAAAGAAGGTGGCAGAGATTTCTACTTGATAGACATTTCAGTCAACCTTTAGTAAAGTTTAGCTGTAATGGGGTAGGTATTACTGTAATGGAAAAACACTAAAATGCCAAAATTGCAACAGTGGAACAACATGAAGAGTAATGACAAACAAAAACAGAAGAATTGAAAAATTACTGCAATCCATGTCACATAATGTAAGGAGCTAGAATTACACAGCCTGGGACAACATTTCAAAATGCAGAAAAGTGAAAAGAGATTCTCAACTATACATATTTTGAAATATCCCAATTACAAGAGTAAGAGGCTAATTATACAAATAAAATGTTTGTCTGTGGGCAGAGACTGCAAATAATTCAAATTACCTGTATTGGTCCTCAACCTGAGGTGGTACTATGTTCCAAAGGTGGGGAAGAGTTCAGAAAAGGTGTGGTCTTTTTTTTTTTTTTTTTTAGCATCACAATGACTAAGCAGTGCTACTGGCAACCAGTAGTTAGAAGGACAAGGGATGCCAAACATCCCGCGATGCACAGATCAGTCCTGCACAGTGAAAGAACTGTCCCATCCAAATACCTAGAATACTCCCACAGAGCAACAATGGACACACCAGGATACTGTACGAACTGGTTACATTGGAAAAAATGATCTCTAGGACTAAAAAGGAGTAACAAAGAACAGATGAAACAAGATTCTGCAAGATAATCTATGTTTTAAGCAAGAGTCTGGCAGGAGACCCCAGTACTTCTCTCTAAGAAACTAAATCTGTAATGGATACATAGCTCTAATCTTTTGTGCAGCTTATCTTAAAAAAAGAGAATAGTAAGGTGATACTGTACCACCATCATGTGCAGTGTGCAGAGGGCCATTAAAAATAGAAATCTTGCAATCTACTAATCTTGTCAAAATATTAAAGGATTTGTAGGAGGCCTTAAAACTGAAATAGGGGGAACCAGAGAAAGCCTAGAAGATGGTTAAGAACACAGTGGGGAAAACAACAGATATTTCTCCACAAAGATAAGGTATTCACTGATATATAACATTTGATTAAGTTAAAGTTTTTAAAAGCGTACACGGGTTTATGGCTTTGTTTACATGGAGCCTCTGCCTTAGTGGAGGGACCTAAATTTATGAAGATAAAATTGACTCATAATGGTGACCCCCAGAATTGAATCTCTCACACATCTTAAACCCCAGGCAAGCATCTACCAAAAGATTTCTAATCAAGCTGTTTAAATGTGTGTGTGCGCGCGCGTGCGCGCTTGCTTAATATAAGAAGCTGAGATAGTAAAGATAAATTTAGTGTCACAAATAGAAATAATAATCATCAGGACCAAGAACAGAGAGACTCCTGGGAGGTTTAAATTCAGTACTTAGTTTACTGAGTTCACACCATGCCTCTGATGCTTTCATGTAAATATGATTACAGTCGAGTAATCATATTTACAGTCGAGTCATCATACTTACCATCACACATTTTCATTAAATAATTGTTTCAGTTATAACTATGTAACTTTTGAGACATCAAATATTGATAATATATCTTTTCTTGTATTAACATAACTTTTACCACTGAAACTAATAGTTGCTTCATTACCCTGTTCACTTAATTTTCTATGTCACTCTAACTAAATCTACTCAACTTTAAAACTTCTTTTAACATGGTCAGACACATTAGATAATTTGTCACCATTCCACCGACTGCAGACACCCATCTTGGAGTCCTTCATTGTCTTGCTCCAATTTGTACTTTTTACTCTTCAAACTTCTACACAACTGTCACCTCAGAACGCACTTCACCATGAACGGGAATTTCACTAGCATCTCACCATGATGGCACAATCTCTTGTGCCTTGGATGATTTTCCCTCAGGATTTTTGGTTTGCTCTTTCATTGGATCATATCTCAACTAGCTTCTTCACAAAGGATGAATAAGAAAAATTATCTATTGAGACTTGGAATGTCTTTCCTATTTTATGATACTTACACCATAATTTGGAAATGAACAGAACCTTAAGTTGGAAATTATTTTCTCACATAATTTTGAAGACACCTCTCCACTGCTTTCTGGTTTGAGGTTTGACTGGTATCTTCCGGGAGGAATTCCTCAATCTTCTGCTAATAAAATATAAGCCTAAATTCCAGTGTTCTGAAAGCTAAACAGGAAGAAGACACTTGGGAGGAAGACAAGAGGGTGTTTCTTTTTGGACCCAACCTCTGAGGTGCCTGGTACCTATCTTCCCAGGGTTCTGCAGTATAAACCGCCTAGTTCTTACAGGACTCCAGCGTGATGGAAGTTACAGCTGAGCTTTTCCACTCTGCTAAATGTCAGAGGGTAAAGCATAAAAATGTCTTCAACCTGTCATGCTTAACTAGTTTATAAACATACTCGCAAATGTTGGTACCAATTACCACAGTGTCCTCAATTTATGCCTATTTATACACCCCTCCAGTAGTATTACTGCCTCAGGCATCACTGAGTATTACTACTTTTCATATATTTGCTTGAAGTTAAAAAAAAATGAAACTTTCTGATAAAAATAAACAATTCTAACATCATTAATGAACATCAACATGTTTTATCAGTTTATTATCCTCTACTATTTCAACTTTTGAGGCATGTCTGTGTGAGTTCTTTACGTAAGTTCATTAGGCTGTTCAGTTTTTTTCCTGCCATTCTGTAAGAGTTCTTTATAATACAAAGATGTTAATTCCACGAGGAAAATATTTTTCCACTTTGATATCTGCCTTTTCCTTCTTTTTGAGATAGGATCTCACTCTGTTGCCCAGGCTGGAGTACAGTGGCGTGATCACAGCTCACTGTAACCTTGAACTCCTGGGCTCAGGGTAACCTCCTGCCTCATCCTCCTGAGTAGCTACGATTACAGGTGCCCATCACCATGCCTGGTTAATTTATGTTTTTTTGTAGAGATGGGGTCTCACTCTGTTGCCCAGGCTGGTCTGCCTTTTCATTTCAATGTATAGACATTTTACATTTTTACATCACTTGAACCCAGGAGTTCAAGACCAGCCTCAGCAACATGGCAAAACTCCATCTCTACCAAAAATAAAAAAAGATTAGATGGGTGTGGTAGGATGCACCTGTAGTCCTAGCTACTTAGGAGGCTGAGGTGGGAGGATCACTTGAGCCTGGGAGGTCGAGGCTTCAGTGAGCCATGATTATGCCACCACACTCCAGCCTGGGTGACAGAGACCCTGCCTCAAAAAAATTTTTAAAAAGTAGATATTTTTTTCTACTGAAAAATCATACACACTATATCAACTACGCTGAGGGGCATTCACGTTGTTTCCAGTTTGTTGTGGCCACATTAACGCTACTATAAATATTACTGTACTCAGATTCTTATACAGCAGTACTTTTCCTTATATATTAGAAGTACAAGCTAGATTCTCATGAGTGCAACGACTGTGTTGAAGAGTATGTATACAGGTACTCCTGTAAGTCCTGATAAACCCATCATAAATTAAAAATATCATAAAGTTGAGAATGCATTTAATACACCTAATCTACCAAACATCATAGCTTAACCTAGCCTACCTTAAACATGTTCAGAACACACACATTAGCCTACTGTTGGGCAAAATAATCTAACACAAACCCTATTTTATAATAATGTCTCATGCAATTTACTGAATACTATATATGACATTAAACTTGTGACAGTTTTGCACCATAGTAAAGTTGAAACATCCTAACTCAAACCATTCTAAGTCAGGGACCGTCTGTGTATTATATGTGAAGAGATGTTGTCAGTTGGTCATCTCAAGAGGTAGGAATAATCCATATTTCTAACAACAATGTACACAAGTACCTTTTTCCTAGCATCTCTGACAGAAATGGGTGATTTTGATTTTTAAAATATCTTTATTGAGATCCAATCACATACCATAAAATTTACCCTCTTAAAATGTATAATTCAATGGTCTTAGAATATTCACAGAGTCATGCAATGATCACCACCAAGTTTAGGACATTTTCATCACTCCAAAAAAGAAACCCCGTATCATTAGTCAGTCCCCATCACCTCACCATGTCTCAGACCTAGGCACACATTTATCTGTTTTCTAGATTTGGCTATTCTTGACATTTTATATAAATGGAACCATATAATATGTTTTCTTGTGTGTGACTGGCTTCTTTCATTTAACATATGTTTTCAAGTTTCACTCACGTTTTAGCATGTATCTGTACTTCCTTTCCTTTTATTGCTGAATAATACTCTACTGTATAGATATGCTATATATGATTTATCTATTTATCAGTTGAACATTTGTGTTATTTCTACTTTTTGGCTATTAAAAATAATGCTGCAATGAATATCTATATAAGTTTTTGTGTAGCTGCATGATTTTATTTCTTTTGGGTATATAACTAGGTTGGAATATTGGGTCATATGGTAACTCTGTGTTTAACCTTTTGAGGAAATGTCAAACTGTTTATCAAAGTATTGTTTTAATTTTGCCAGTTTGATGAGCACTAAATAATTTCACTGAATTTGTAATGTGTACTTCCTCATTGAGTTTGAAGTTCCCTATTCTCATTCACTGGCCATGTCATTTATTTCTAAATAGATTTTCATCAATTTTTTAAATCTTTTTTCTACTGAGTTTTGCTTGCCTTTTATAAACATCCAAGAGTCCTTTGAATATTACAGATATTAAGGAATTTTCTTTTGTCTTCTTTGTAAACATATTTGTCTTGATTGTAACATTTGTCTTTTAACTTTGTGGAACCTGTGTCATATAAAATATTCCATTTTTGTGGAGCTAAATATATCTTCAGAGTTTCAGGGTTCATTAAGAAGTTCTTCTCTACTTCCAGATTATACAAGCGGTTGCCTATATGTTCTTATAAGATTTTTAATTTTTATTTTACATTGTCTTTATGAAAAAAATTTACATTGCATATAGTATGAAATAGAGGCTTACCTGCTTTTCTACTGAAATAAAAATATATTTATCATATATTAAATTATCAAATATAATAAAAAAATTTTCTGGATTCTCTAGGATTCTGGTGTGTTTCAAGCCACAGGTCAGGACTACTTGTTGCTTACAACATCAGTTTAGTAGGCTTTAGCATTTAAAAAAATATAAAATAGAATACGAAAATAGAGTATATCATACGTAATAAGGATACGTGTGTGATAAAACCTTTTATTTCTTTTAACATACACAAACATACACATCAAAGGTCATTATGCATATAAAATATTTCTTATCATGAATTAGAATCCATAAAGTTTGAAATTCACTCCTCCATGTGTTCCACTGATCCTCTTGTCTATTCCTTTGTCCATATATTCATCTGATTACAGATGCTTTAGGCTAATATTCTGATATCCAGTAAAAGAAGTGCCTCTCTTACATACTGTCTTTGGTTATTCTTGGACATTTGTTCTTCCACATAAATCATGTGGTCATTTTTTCCTAACATTAAAAAAGAAACACTTGTTTCTATTCTAATTAGAATTGCTAAATTGGCAGAATTTACACTTACACTTTCATCATATTGTTTATTTGGTATGTCTTTCTGTTTCTGAAACAGTACATTTCTATGATTCTTATTATACAGGTCTATGGTTTACTTGTTAAATCTAATTGTAATTATTTTATAGTTCTCTTCACTGCTGTGACAGAAAAATTTTCCCATTTTCATTTCTGTGTGTTTACTGCAAATACAGAGAAGCTATCAATTTTATTTAAGAAGCCAATTTTATTTGGCTATCTCATCACATTCTCTTATTAATTTTATTGTTCATAACTTGAGTCTCCCGGGTTTCCTAGGTATACAATCATATTTTCGAGGATGGCTAGAAAAATGGTAAATAATTTGACAGTATAAAATGGTAGTAGTGAGAATCCTATCTCCTGATTGTAAAAAGCAGTTTAAATATCACACACAAGAAATGAATTACTCAAATGACTGATACTCATTCCTCTCTCTTCTATTTCTAGTTTCCCCTTCTGTTTCAGCCTCTGTCCCTGCTTTGAAAGCTTCCATCTCTCCTGCAGCTTCTAAGTTGTGCTACTAGTGAGAGTCCTTGGCTTCTGGTGCCTGGGTAGTAGGGAAAAGAGGTGGTCCTGGCTTTCAGGGTACCATTAAAAATATGTTATCTATCCATTTAGAGACATGTATATGTAGTACAAGGCAAGATGCTAAAAGAAATATCAAGAAACTGAGACTGTCCAGAAAGATGATAAAATAGGATATATAAGACATAAAAATAAGTAATTCTATTTTAAATAGAAATGACATGTGCTCCAAAACAGGTATAGGTAAAGTATAAGATTATTTCTCATGAAAATAGTTACGGGGGAGATTATGCACTACAATACTGCTATAACTCAGATATAGCTCAAAAAGCTTTTGTGAAACTAGCTGAACCTAATTATCACATGTATTACTATTCTATTAGGAAAAAAGTTGCAAGCATTCATTCATTTATCGAGACGGTCCCACTCTGTCACCCAGACTGGAGTGCAGTGCCACAATCTCAGCTCACTGCAGCTTCAATCTGGATCCCAGGCCCAGGAGATTTTCCCACCTAAGCCTCCCAAGTAGGTGAGACTACAGGCACGCACCACCAAGCCCGGCTAATTTTCTGTATTTCTTGTAGACATACGGTTTTGTTATGTCACCCAGGCTGGTCTTGAACTCCTGGGCTCAAGTGATCCACCCACCCTGGCCTTCCAAGGGGCTGGGATTATAGGCATGAGCTACCATGTGCCCAGCGAAAATTTGCTTTTAAATAATGGACTTATCAGTTAATTTCTGACAACATAACTCATACGTTTCTAAAAGACCAGTTGGACCGGCTAATAGTAACAGTACTTAAGTTGTAGTACTGTCAAAAAAGGGAAATAACAAAAGGAATAAATGAAGAGTCTGCTATTAACAATGACCTGTCCTGACTACTCTTTTACTGAGAACAGGATTCATTTTATTCAATAAAAATAAAATACATAAATTCCTATCATGTAAAATTTCTTAAAGATAGGTATTAAGTAAAATCAAGTGCTACTGAACTTTAAGATAATGTTTGTAATTCAGTGTTAAAATTAACACAGTCTCTTGTACTGCCAAAAAAATCACAATCTAAAATATTCACCAGGGTCAAAAATTCTTTATCTTGGAATTCACACAGTGTATAATAGCAAAATGCAGCTGTTACATAAACCAGGTAGTTTATTGGTTCATTCATGCTATAAAAATATTACTGACATTTCATCTGGTCAACCATCTTAAAGGTTAATTCTTGTTTCCTCTTTCAGATTTTATTCTAGGTGAACTGTTCTGGGCAGATTCTATTTACCTATTCTGAGCAAACCACAAACTGTTTCATTGTTCACTCTTACTGTTAAGAACATATTGACTTGCTGCCTGCTCTGCTGTTTAATTCATTTATGCTGAGAGTCAGGCATGAAGACAGAATTTTAAATGTGACATTTGCAGACTGTTAGGTCATTTAAGCTCTGACAACACTAGGGAATTCCTGACATATAAACTGGATCTGATTACCAAGCACAGACGAGCTTCCCAAAGGAGCAAATTTCTGATCATTTTTTGTAATTTCTCACAGAATTGCAATACTAAATTTTAATGTCAATGAAAAATATATATAGCCAACATTTTAAAGTAAAAGCCTCTGTTTGTTTCAATAAAGTTCAAACTGGCACTTCTAATCAATACATATCAGCTAAATAAAAATTATTTTGACAGAAAAAGGCATATGGAAAAACTCACAATAACAATCAACATTCATAACAATTCTGAGAAAGTCTGCCATTTAAGGGCTTTTAATATTTACTATAATATGTAAAGTTCTGAAAATTCTGCTAGGTCTAAAGGCTATAACTCTAGTCAACAGACCATTTAAAATTATTACATTCTGGCCCAGCAGGGCAGAGGTTATATACTGTCAAATTATAGTACAAAGTCTAAGCTTACATACTTAAAACACTGCCTTCTCAACAATTATAGTTATGTAGAAAGGATGATGAAATCATTATAATTGGAAATGAACAAATTGCCCACATGACATGCAGAATTACACTTCACAAGGGTTGACAATGGGGCGGGGTAAAGGATGTAGGGCAAGACTGTTTTCTCTTTTTAGTGACTCCAAAAAATTACACTCAATGATATTTTTGCAGCTCTTTTTCCTTGTCACTAAGTACTAGACACAATGGGTCAAAATGAAAGTTTTCTGAAATTAAATTTCGTAGTCAAATAATGCACAAAAGATAATCCTTATTTTATCCTATATTTTATGTAAGTAAGAATTCTGGTGTTAAACAGCAAGTAGCCTTTTAATATTGTGCTTCGAATGGGACTTTCAACTGTAATAGGGGTAGTCTAAATAGGGATAGACAGCCCAGAATGCCTTTCAGCTACAACACATTGATTCTGAAAACCCTAACAAAAGCAATTACTTTTCAGAGATTAAAAATCTTGTTTCTTTCAAAAGAATAAAATGAAACGCAAACCTGGTGTATTATCTGAGCTACAGGAAGTTGTTCAGCATATTTCAGAGGTTCCATTAGTTCCTCATCCATCTGGTCTTCCTTATAGCTGGAAAAAGAGAATTTAAAAACACAAAGCTAAGGCAAATACTATTTTGAAATATGGCAAATATTTAAATATGTCAAATATGAAATATAGTAAAATGCATATATTTAAGTTTTTGAAATAATCGGTATTTATCAACAATCTTTGAAACGCTACCATTGAAAAATTTTAAATGACTATAAAGGTATTCAGACTACGTTAAGTAACTATGCAATAAAATTAGCTAACATCACTTAATGTTCTCAGATCCTGTCATTTTCTGAGACAAAAATATTTCAGTACACTCTGTTCAAAAGAGGGTGTTTCTTTCATAGCCCTTAAAGGTATTCAAAACCTGGCTCCAACCAAACTCAAGCCTCATCTCCAGCAACCCTTTCTCTACTTAACAGTCTACTGTTTTAGTTATATTTTACTGGCCAAATCCCACTGGGCCTTGCACCTCCAGAAGAGAGACCTTAGGAGAAACCAATCCTGCTGACATCATCTAGCCTCCAGACTGTGAGGAAATACATTTATGTTGTTTAAGCCATCCAGTCTCTGGTACTTTGGTATGGCAACCCTAGCAAACTAATACCTATTAGCATTAGGTATTTTTACCTCAATTAAAAAATAAACTAAAGTAAATACTCATTGACCAAAAGAAAACACACACACACACACACACACACACACACACACACACAACTTGCTTTAAAGCATTTCACAGTGTATCTTTTAAAAGTTTATTCACTTTATGTATAAAAACACATACAGGCTGGGTGTGGTGGCTAACAGCTGTAATCCCAACACTTTGGGAGGCCGAGGGGGGTGGATCACTTGAGGTCAAGAGTTTAAGACCAGCCTGGCCAACATGGTGAAACCTCATCTCTACTAAAAATACAAAAATTAGCCAGGCCCTGTAGTCCCAGCTGCTTGGGAGGCTGAGGCAGGAGAACTGCTTGAACCCGGGAGATGGAGGTTGCAGTGAGCCGAGATCACGCCACTACACTCCAGCCTGGGAGACAGAGCAAGAGTCTGTCTCAAAAAACAAACCAACAAAAAAACCCCACAAAACACGCAAACACACACATACACGCACACAGCAACAAAAGAAAAAACAGACAAACTCTATAGACATCATCAAATTTTAAGACTTTTTTGTTTCAAAGGACACAATTAAGAATGTAAAAACAGTCTACAGAATGGGAGAAACTCTTTGCAAATCATATAACCAAAAAGGGACTTATATTAATAAGAATACATAAATACAACTCAAGAATAAAAAAGCGAACAACTCAGTATTTTTCCTTCCTTATTGAGGACATTCTTAAGTGCAAATGATGTATTTTTGTTTGTTTCTTTGCTACTGTGGTCAGCAGTGGGAAAAATACAGTGACCACTTATGCACTTTGGTTCCATGCCTTGATTCCTGTTAAGGCACCAGCAGTTTTAATAAATATCTTCTGAAAAAATAGAAATTAAATCACCGACATTAATTCTAAGAGTATAAAAGAAATATGACAAAGTCACTCTTCATTGGTTATTCCAAAAATCTAAAATAACAATGTATAAGATGAAATACATTTTTTTTCCTCACAAAATGTCTCTTAGTCAATATAAAAGATATTCTTTAGGTATACAAAAATATTTGAAATCTGGCAATTTGTTTTGAATAACTTTTTATAATGCCATGTAGCTGTTATGAAAAATTCTAAACACATTTCTGTATTTTTTATATTATTTTTGCAGGATCATTTAAAAGTGAGCTGCAGATACCATGACAGTTCACATCTAAATCTTTCAGCAAAATATTTATCAACCAAGGATATGTCTGAAATGTTTCTTAATAACTGCAGCACTTTTTCCAAATGCAATTCACAAGTAATCTTCAGTATCACTATGGATATATGAGTATTTTACTTATCCAATGTTTCATAATCAATTAAAATGATTACTCATTTCTATAATTTCTTGAAAACATATTTCCACTGCTTTCTTGCTTTATTTTGATATCAAGAAGTGTGATGCTAAGTTGGTTCGATGTTAATTATTTTCATTTTTAATTATTTTTAATTTTTAAATTACTAATTTTTTGGCTTAGAAGCTCAGACGGCCTTTATTTTCCCTTTTGTTTTAAGGTCTAATACTATAATATATCTTAAAAGTTGATTGTTATAGATCAAGTTTCCCAGGTACACGGGAAACAGGAGTCCTTTCAATATGGAAATTCAGATCTCATTTTATTTCAAAAAATGTTTTATTATAACTTTAAATATCATATCTGTTAATTTTCCACTTATTTCCTAGTTCAAGGTGTTGAACTAAATATATGGAAAATTCTCTCTTTCTGATCATTTTCATTTCTCTTATTTCAGTTTCATTTTCTTGGCTCTTTCTATTCTTTATGTCTTTTATTGAACTTCTGGAATATCTATCTTCCCTTGTCTACCTTGTAATTTACTTTTCATTTCTGAGATGATTTTTTTCTTTTTTCACCATTTACTTTCCTGAGTTCAGTCAACTGTTGTTTCACATATCTTTCTGTTTGTCCATTTCAATTGTGAGTTTTTGAATGCCTGATTCATGGTATCCTTTCATAATGCAATTGCTTGTTTAATACAGGTTATTCATGTTCAGATGTTTCATTTCAGTTTTCCTGTTTTGTAATTTTTCTTTGATTTCTTTCCTTCCTTTTTATTTGTGCTTTCATTCTGTGTGTGTGTGTCATTTACTAAGAAGGTCTGATTTTAATTTTGTTTTATACTTATTGTAACTTTGTAAAGGTGCTGGCTTCTTTTTCTGTTGAGGATTATTTGTATTGGCTTTTTCAGAATCAGCAGTAACAAGTTATCCTGCCATGGAGGGTGAAGGGAGGTAAGCTGACTTACTAGGTTTCTCAGTTCAAGAGCACCCTCTTCTGTGGCTTCACTGAAGTGTAGTTGCTTTAATAAGTGGCGCTTTTTGTGGTGGGAGGGGCAGGATTTGTCTTAAAAAAAAATTATCTTGTTCCCATAGTGCCCTTATCTTCAGCTGCTTTCTTTCCTTTCACCACCATGACTCCAAGGGACACCGCTGTCCCACTCTGTCCTTTGCAAGTAGTCTTCCATTATCCCAGAATTCATGCTTTCCCAAGATTGTCACCTAAGGTCATTCATACATTCTAAGCCCCATCTTGTAAATCATTATTAGTCAGGTCTCTGATAAACCATATATAATTCAGATAGAGAAAACTACAAATATTAATTTCAATTTACATGTGGCAGCCATCCTAAAGGAACCTGGAACTTTTCTCCTGTGAAATGGTAAAGTTCTCTTTTCTTAAAGTCATCCAAGTGTTCCTTTTACTTAACATTTTAAGTCATTTCAGAAGCCCCCCTAAAAGAATGTTTTTTCCATGATCTCTTTCCAAGATCCTTTACTAAGAAAATCTATTTAAATAACTTAATAAGGGAGTAATTTCTACATGGAAAAAGCTGTATATTCCTTATTTTGTTTTACTATTTTTTAAAATAGAGTTTTTGTAGAAGATAACACAAAGTATTTACTTACTTTATAAAAGGATTTCGACTTCAATAGAGTCATACTACCATCTCAAATGAAAAGGCAATTAAAATACTGTCCAAATCCTCTGCATAAATAAAATTCTCCTGGCAAATTATGAAGCCTATGAAGTTAGTCTTTACAATCCCCTGTGCTTTCTAGTGTTTTCTATATCCTTTTTCTCTTTCATATCCAGTGCCCAAAAAATATTTCTCTTCTGTGCTATTCAAGCACCCTAAAATAACACTGTAAAATTATTTACTGTGTCCATACAGAAGGTTATCTCTAACTCAGAAAGAGTAAAGTTTATATTCTAGAGTGTCACACTGAGATCAGACAATTAATGTATAAAATTACATACAGCCAGGTATGATGGCATGTTCCTATAGTCCCAGGTACGTGGGAGATTGAGGAGGAAGGATCACTTGAGCCTAGGAATTAGAGACCAGCCCGGGTTATATAGTGAGACCCTATCACAAATAAATAAATAAACATAAAATTACATAGTTTATTTCAGGCTGAAGGCCAAAGCATCTTTCCAAACACTGGAAATAAAGCCAACAAACTGAACAAGAAAGCAGAGACACTGTGCTATGCTAGATACAAACTAAAAATTAAGAGTATCAATAATAATTAAAGACACATCATCTAGAGTAATCCAAAATCATTAGGAAGAAATTCTCTACACATACCAAAAACAGGAAGGTAGACAAATAGTTAGTATAACCTGTTTTGAAAATATGGCTCAAAGAAGCACTTGAAATTAAAAGGAAATAATAGAGAAATCAAATTAATTTCTTCCTAGAATCTTTGGAAAAAAGGATTGAAAAATTCACACTCCTAAACTGCATTTTTAAATGTTCAAATAGTCATATAATAGATAATGCATATTGTACAAGATATAATTGACAAACCTGAAAATTTAAAGACACTCCAAGCGAAGAAAACTGAAGTTTACTGGTCAATGCAGACAAACACAAAATGCTACTACAAATTCAGACAGGTCCCAAGAGTCACTAAAGCTTATTTTTGTGAAAACAGGCTATACAGCAATGATAAAACAATCTAATACATTACTTCCCTCGAAATGAGATCCCCTCCAAACTCCCTGCATCACTATTTTTCTAATTATCAAACTAAAAACTTGTGAGAGAAGATATGAAAATAGAACTTCAGTTAAAAGCTACTTTAAAGAAGCACAAGAAAGACGGTAAGCCAGGGAAAAAAGACTTAATATGAGGCAGAGAACAGCAAGTTAAGTCCAAAGAGAACTAAGGTTACACTAATTTATGGCCCAACTGTTGAAATGCATCTTATTTACTGTCAGTTTCCAATGTAGTATAAAAATGCACACACTAGTTAAATAAGAAGACCTGTCAAGCAACTCAGTAAAGCTAATATAATAAAATCCCAGAAAAGCAAACTCTTGTTCTCATTTGAGAGACTTTAAAAAGTAACTTCCTGTTTGGTAAAAATTATAGGCAGGCTTTCCAGAAGTTCACACAACCAGCTAACTTGAATGCACAAGGAACTATCTGTGTAGAGTCAAAGGCAATTCTAAAATACTAGTGTAGAGTTCTGGGGGATATCAGAGAAAAAACTTGTCAAAATTATTGAGTACTTACTCTGAACTCTACTAAATCTATCAGGAGTTAATGTACATTGTTCTAGTCATTTTATTTTGCTTTTACCATACATATTTAAGTACGCATGAAAAATACATAGAATATCTACAAATCATTTCATTAATAAATTGTACAATAAAATTCAGCAACTAGCTTTTTTCATTCAAATGTGAGGTCAAATGTGACCTGTCACCTGTTTCTGTATGTCCTGTGAGCTAAGAATGGCTTTTATGTTTTTGAATGGTTAGGAAAAATAAGTCTAAAGAAGAATAACATTTCGTGACTAGTGAAAATTACACAAAATTTGAATTTCAGTGTTGTACTATAACAGCAGAGTTGCATATTTACAACTGAGACCATATGACCTATAACCTACAAATGCTTTAAATATTTACTATCTGGCCCTTTACAGAAAAAGTTGCGCAACTCATACATTAGAATAATTATTAAGAAGTGGACTTGCTGGGTCATAAGTTATGTACATTTTAAATTTTGCTAGAAACAAGTAAATCGCTATCCAAAATGGCCGCATCAACGTATACTGCCACCAGAAATGCGTAAGTTCCCATTTCCTTTCAACATCACCACCTATATTTCTGTAAGACATAGTATCTCATTGTTTTAATGTCCACTTCCCTTCTAAAATCACCTTTAGGTGATCACTAACATGAGTCTTTTTCTCTTCTTAAACTGTATTTCTTTTTTCTTCTATTTGGTTTGTCTTTTAAAAAATTAATATTTAGAGTTATTTTGATAATCTAGACAGAAATTCTTTGAAATAGATGTTACAAATAATGTCACCACACTTTTTCTTCTCTTTTAACTTTGTTTGCATTGTCTCTTTTTTTTTGCTATATATGATATTCTATTCCATTAGTCTTTGACAATCTTTTTTTATTAGCCGTAATTTGAGTAGTGTGACACCTTTGCCTACTCCTAAGCAAAAAAAAAAAAAAAAAAAAAAGTTATTCTGCAATAATTCTGATGTTTCCTTTTTGCATTTTTATCTTTAATCCATTTGTATTTTGTACAGTGTAAAGGGGAAATCTAATTTTGTTTGTTTCTCCATGGCAAACCAATTGCTTGAACATAGAATTTTCTGACTTACCTATCCTCTCCTCCAAGTAAAACCATATCTATCATACATATATTGTTATGCATGGGTCTCTTTGGGGGCTTTATAATATGTTGTATATTTATTTACCTAATCTGAACCAATATCACATTATCTGAATCACCACAACTTTAAAACAGAAAATCCTGGTGTCAGATAGACTAAATGCCTCTCCCACCACTACTGTTCATACTCCGTAGTCATCCAAATGACTTTGGCTTTTTGTTCCTTTACTAGTCCACATGAATTTGATAGCCAGCTTATTAAGTTCCATGAAGAATCCTACAAAGGCAGAATGTAGTAATAGTTAAGAGAGCATACCTGGAGTCAGACAGCTAGCACTTCCACTTATGAGTTGTGTAACCAGATACAAACCTCTCCACATCTGTAGTCATATATAAAATGACTACATACTACACAGCTGTTTTGAGGATTAAACAAGTTAATAAATTCAAAGTGCTTAGAATAGTGCTGGTATTTATTAAATACTGGAAGTTTAAGAGAAATTGAATTGCATTTATTTACAGATAATTTAGATAAAATTATATGATAATTTATTCTCATCCCTAAACATGTTTCACCTCTCCATTTATACGTGTTCCTTTATGATCTATAATTAATTTTGTCTCCATAAAGAAGATGTACATCTTTTAAGATGTATAATTGGGTGGCTTATAGCTTTTGTTGCTTATTTTGTATTAATATATCTATAGATACATGCATATATCTATTATATATAAATAATATAGGCATATATACTATTGATTTCCATGTAATGATCTTTTATCTGGCAATCTTACTAAACTCTCTCATTAAATTTAATATTGGTAGATTCACTTAGATTTTTCTATTATACAGCATCTGTGAAAAAAAGGAAGGAAGAGTTCCTGATCCTCACACCTCCTATTTCTTTTCCTTACTCCATTAGTTGAGACTTTTTGTGCAGTAACAAATAGATGGGATTATAGCATGTATTCTTATCTCATCCCTGATTTTCATCGAAATGCTTCTATAATTTCACACTATATAAAGTCTGCTGCTAGTTTAGACACATTCCCTTTATTATCTCCCGTTTATCTGGAGTGTCTAAGTTACATTGCCTTTTTAAAAAACATTATCATTTATGATTAATGATTTTATTCAAATGTTTTTTCTGTATCTACTGAAATAATTACAAACCATTTCTCATTTAATGTATTGATACGATGAAATACACTAATATATTTTCTAATTCTGAATCATTCCTCTCATTTTAAGATAATTTCTATTTGGTCATGAAATGTTTTTATTTATACACTACTGAATTTGAATTTTATTTAAGATTTGTACATCTGTGATCACAAGTGAGGCTGGCTCTCTATTTTTTTCATTCTCTCTTTGTCTAGTTTTGGTTTCAGAATTATATTCGTTCCACTGAACGAGGTAGGAAGCTTTTTTATTCTGCTCATATTACGTCAGCACCTCAAGTGGTTAATAAATGTCAAATGTAAAAACCATCTAAGCCTGCTGCCTTGTTTGCAGTTTGTTGGGAAAGGGAACATGTTTTTTACAGTTAAAAAAGGAGCAGTCTCTTTCAGTTGAAGGCTTAATTTATTTCTTTTACTTATTTTTTTTCTAAATCTAAATATTACGTTAGCCACATCCAAAGTGATTTTTATATCCTTATATTGAAAATGTCTCATGTAAATAGCACATTTTTAGGTTATGTTTTTAATTCAGTATGACTACTTTTTTCTTTGAAATAGGGTACTTGGTCCAATTATAATTAATGTAATAATTGATATAGCTGGCTTTACAACTACTACCTATTTTCTATTTCCCATCTGTTTGAATTTCCTTTTTCTTCTTTTGAAACAGCCAAATATTTTATTACATCTTTTTTTCTGCTATGAACTTGATAGGTGTATTTTTACCATTATCGTAGCAATTACATTAGGACATCCAACTTGGACTTGGTAGTCTAATCAAACTGTTCAACATTATCATTTCTTCAATAATAGTAGTACCTTACAACACTTTGACTCCATTTATCCTCCTGCCTTTGGTCTTATTATTGTCATATATTTTAATTCTATGAATACTTTAAACTCAACAAGATTGTGGGGGTTTTTGTCTAATTAAGTCAATTATTTTAATTGATATATTCACTGATTCTGGCTCTCTTCATTCTTTACTGAATTTTGCTGTTTCTCTTTGTAATCATTTCTGGCTGAAGAATTTCATTTAGTTTTATTTTATTTCAAGTGCACTGGCAACAAATTCTCTATCTGAAAAACATCTTGATTTCATCTTCATTTATGTAAGATATTTTTGCTGAGTAGAGAATGTTGGGTTAAAAGTTTTCTTCCTTTCACCACTTTAAATGTGTCTTTCTATTGTTTTATGGCTCTCATTATAATAACATGTCAGTATTAAAGATAATGTCAGCCTTTCCTTCTCTGTCAGGCTTTTAAATTTGTTCTCTATGTTTTTTCAGCATTTTGACTACGATGTGCCAAACTGTGGTTTTCTTTGCATTCATTTTGCTTACAAAGAATTAACTGAATACGTGGTCCGATGTATTTCATTAGTTTAGGAAAATGTTTATTATCACTTTAAATATTGTCTCTTCTTCCTTATTTTCAATCTGTCATCTAGTTTGGGACATTATTTACACATATGTTGGACCATTTTTCTGTATCTAACATGTCTCGTACTCTTTTCTGTTTGTTTCTTTCTGTACTTCAGTTTCAATATTTTCTATTGAACTGTCTTCAAGTTCACTAATTCTATCATCTTCTGTATCCAATTTGCAGTTAAGTCATCGATTGAGTTCTTAATTCCAGATACTATATTTTTCAATACTAGAATGTTCATTATTTTAGTTATACTCATATTCTCTGGTGAAACTCCCCACCTCTTCATCTATTTGCCAAGAATATTTTTCCTATTTTCTTGAACATCTTAAACATAGTTATTTCAAAGTTTTTGTCTACTACCTCCAAGTTCTGGATCACTTCTGAGTTTGCTTCTATATTCTGTTTTTTTGTTTTTCTCTTGGTATATGATTACAGTGTACTAGAAATTTTTAATTGATGGGTGTAGGAAACTGCATACTTAAGAAAGGTTATATACAGTGTTATTTTCCACTTGAGAAGGTCCGTGTGTTCTTCTGCTGGGCAGTTAAGAGTGATACTCTGATCACTTTTACTCATTCAGGGACTGAGCTGAATTTAGACCACCTGGAAATTTTGATAAGACTAATTCATTACACCTTAATGTGGCCCTATTCTAATGGTGAGGCCCTTCAAGGTTTTCAGTTGAGAGCCTGGCAGGTTTTGTTTCAACACAGAGAGAGTAAGACTATAGAGATTTCTACTATACTGTTCAAAGGTTTCTGACTTAGATTTTTGGACTATTGCCCTGCACAGCTTAAGGATTTGGTATGCCAGCCTCACTGAACTGCCAAAAACTATACTCATCACTCTGTCCCCATTAGTAACCCTTTAACAGAGGCCAAGCCCAAATTCTCACCTGTAGCGCAGAGGTATGTGACTTCTCTATGCAACTAATCACCTCAATCATAGTATGAAAGCAACCATGATGATATGTAAATCAATGAATAAGGCTGTTTTCCAATAAAACTTTATTTTAAAAAATAGTCAATAACAAGATTTGGCCCATGGGCCATAGTCTGCTGACTTCTGCTTTTGCTACACTGGGAAAAAGCAAGTGTACCCAAGAGAAAAAAGTGGCTAGAAACTGTCAGCATTAGTTCACCACAATCTCCACAGCTGTCAACTCTTACCTGGTATGTTCTTAAGGGGCTCTCATCCTGAAGATGTTTATCTCTTCAGTAATACAAGACTAGTAAATTCATAGCTCTGGTTATCAGATGTTTTTTGCTTAGTAATTTAGCTTCCCTTTAGTTTTAGAATTTGGCAAGTATTTTGAAAGGAAAATTGGTAACATAATTGAGACAAATATCTTGAAAAGGAAAGTTATTTTTTGAGTGAATGACAATTTTGTCACTCTAGCCTAACACAGTCACCAGAAATGTTGCTGGTGAAATTTCTCTATACTCTAGCAGTGGCCCACTGCCAAGCCCAGATTCTCAACTTTTGGTCTACTCCCAGAATTGGCAAATGATCACAGAGAAAAATTGGCTACAGATTCTCAGCTCATCTCTGAGAATTTTCCCCAAATCTGGATTTTTAGATTCTCAGTCCTCATTGCTTCTGCAACTGATATTTTTAAAAATGCAATTTAATCTGTCTTTCCTAATTGTTCTTGGTGAGTCCATAAGCCTACTGCAAAGTATTTCATCCTATTCAGAAGGAGAAATTGTACACTACTACTTTTGATATTTTCATTATCACTTAGTACCAAGTATTTTTTTTAATTTTCATAGGTTTTTAAATATTATTCTAAGAATTATTCAGAGTGTTTTTAAATTCCCAAACATACGTGTTTTAAACAATTCTTTTTTACTACTGATTGTAACTATTACACTGTGATCAAAAAAAAATGCTCCTTAAGATTCCAACACTTTACGTTATTAAGACTTACTCTTTTGGCCTAGTATTGGTTAACATTTGTAAATGTTACAGTTGGTCTTAAAGAGAATATTTATTCCCTAATTGTTCAATTTCCTGGCTCAAGTTTATTGATTATGTTGCTTACATTTTCAATTTTAAAACTTTTGGATGGATCTTTTATTGGTTTTGGTACTGTAATACTAAAATATTCCATTACAATCATAAACTTATCAACCTGTTTTTTAAATATGTAAATTTTTGCTTTAAACATTTTGTGGTTATATTACTAAGTAATTAAGAGTTTAACATGCTTTTCTCTTCCTGATGAGATAAACTTTTACTTAGTTACCTTGCTTATGATTAATAATGTTATATGCTGTATACTCTATGTACTATGTGCATACACATATATGTATATTTACTATGTATATATTACACACTATAAGTATTTAAGCTTTCTTTTGGTGAGCTGTTGCCTAGTAATCCTTTCAGTTTCAACTATTTAATATCATTATATTTTCTGTCTGTAGTTATGCCTCTTTTTATCCTAATACAGTATTCTGTTATAAACTATTACTATTCACTTACTTAAATTTATTGTGATTAAAAAATTATCACTATTTCTCTTCACTCCTTTACTGCCTTCTCATTGATTTTTTAATTTCATTTTTTTCTCCTGCAACGTTTCTGATCTTATCTCCTCTATTTCTATTCATTTATTAGTCACTCTAAAAATGTAAACTGCCTACTTTCCTCACTGTCTAAAGCTATTAAAATTTACAACCCTTTTCCCAAAAATTAAACCTTTTTCCCAAAGGAAAAAAAAAATCTGAAACTCCAGAATACTTCAACCAATCACTTCCTCTTCTCCTACATAATGTTGTTATTAAATACATTAATATTTTGGTTTACCTTACTCCCCCAAATAATTATTATCATTGTCATTATCATCATAATTATACAATATATTCAGTTTTTGCTTATATTTACTCACACTTCACCAATTTATTACAGCATTCCTATTTACACTCAGACCTCTCTTCTGTTTCATTTTCCTTTTTCAAAAAGCGCATCCCTTTAGGTATTAAGGTGTACTGATATCAAATACTCTCAGCTTTTGCATGTTCGAAAATGTCCTTATTTTTCGTTCAGTCTTTAATGGTAGTTAAGCTAGCTTAAATTCTAAGCCAACAGTAATTTTCTCTCAGTAGTTTATTGGTCTTACTCTCTAGTATCTTTCGGTTTCCGCTGTTGCTATTAAGATGTTTGCTGTCAACTTAGTTGTTACCCATTGTAGATACCATTTTTCTCTTTGACTGATTTTTAAATCTCTTACGTACTTAGGGGATTCTAAAATGTTCACATAAAGTATGAACTCTGTGTATTGTTCTTTGGATTTGTTGAACTACCTTCAAAATGCAAAAGTATAAGCCATTATCTCTTATACTGCCTTTTGCTCATTCTGTATTTTCTTCTCCCTGGAACTAATTAGACATAGCCAACAGTTTCCAATATTATCTTCATGTCTCATAGCCTGTCTTAACACTTTTCATCTCTGTCTGTATTTCATACTGAGTTATTTCTTTAGATCTCTTATTTTACTATTTCTCCTTTCAAGTATGAGTTATCTTACAAAAATCATTAAAATCTTTTACTCCTTCCTGTATCTATTCATACCTTTTTGAGATACGACTTTGTAGCTCCTTCCAAGAAAAGATATAGTCTGTTTTACCAGCCCTTGAATTTTACTTGGATTTGTGATTCCTTCTGCACAATAGGATGCAGCAAGAATAACAGGGCTCCAGTTTAAAATCTTGGCCACAAAAGGTCTTGCACACTTTTGGGACCCATGGATAACCTCCTGGAGGATAAAGGACCACATGGGAGCTGAATCAACATCAAAAGCCCCAGATATGTGAGACAGTATAGCCAAAAATTAGAAGTCACTCACTCAACCCAAAGATGACAAATTCTGAGAAAGCACAATATAAACTAGAAGAACCATGCAGGTTGAGCCCATCCTAAATTGTCAACCCTCAGAATCAAAAGCTAAATATGTGGTTGTTATTTAAAGACATTAAGTTTTGGAATGATTTTTGATGTGTCAATACCTCAATAATATGTCTACTATTTAATCTGTTTACTACATTTTTAATTTGAATAACTGTGGTTTACAAACAGGAAAGTCTATCTGGCCTTTTTCAAATATGCCTCATCATTCTTTATCATGTTGTAACCCTTGTGTAATCCTTCATTTCCTTCTTTTATTTTTATTTTCCTTTTTATTTGTATTTTATTTTATTTTTTTTGAGACGGAGTCTCACTCTTGTCACCCAGGCTGGAGTGCAATGGCACGATCTTGGCTCACTGCCACCTCTGCCTCCTGGATTCCAGTAATCCTCCTGCCTCAGCCTCCCGAGTAGCTGGGATTACAGGCGCACACCACCACACCCGGCTACTTTTTGTATTTTTGGTAGAGACGGGGTTTCACCATGTTGGCCAGGCTGGTTGGGAACTACTGACCTCAAGTGATTTGTCCACCTCGGCCTCCCAAAGCACTGGGATTACAGGAGTGAGCCACCACGCCCAACCTCTTTTATTTAAAAAAAATAATTTAAATGGTTATTTTGTATTTTGTAATTGATAATTCATATATCTAATGTTCTTGCAGGCCTAATTCTCCTGATTATTCTGTATTGTGTTACGCAAAATTCTAAGATGACCCTCAAGATTCTGATCCCTTGGTGCTCATATGCCCTGTATTGTCCAATTTCCTGGAGCACAAGCAGGACTATGAATATGATAAACTTCACTCCTATGATAAGGTTATGTTATATGACAAAAGTGAGGGAATTTTGCAAATATAATTAAGGTCTGAAATCAGTTCACATTTAGTTAATCAGAAGGAGTCTGTCCTGAGTGGGCTTGACCTAACCAGGCAAACCATTAAAAGAGACCATGCCCTTCCTAAAGTTAGACAGATTCAAAATAGGAGAGACTACTGCAGGCTTTGAAGACACAAACGGCCATACTGTGAACTGCCTTTGGAGGGGCCATAAGGCAAGGACCTAAGACAACTTATAGGAGCTACAGATACTGTTTGGTTAATACTCATAAGAAAATTAGGATTTCAGCCCTGCATATGCAAGGAACTGAATTTTGTCAACAATGAGTGAGCTTGGAAGAGGACGCCAAGCCTAAGATGAGACTATGGTATCAGGTGGTCTTTTTCAGCCTGTGAGACTTCAGGCAAAGGACCCAGCTAACCTGTACCCACACTTGCAGCCTACAAATACTGTAAGATAATACATGGGTGTTGTCTTGCACTGCTGAGTTTGTGGTAGCTTCTTATACAGCAATAGAAAACTAATACTCTTATGGGATTAGTTTGCTTTCTCAAATTGTCTGCCATTTAAATACATGAACACCTTAATCTGTGAGGATCCTGAGGAACCTCAATTGAGAATGATTCCCAAATCGAATTTGAGTTTGCTTCTGTCTTGCTTTGGGTTGCTATCAATCTGGTATCACTTCAACTGAATTGCTCCACTTTAAATTTCTTGGGCCAAGAAGGTTAACCATGTTAAATCACGTTAGAGTACGACTGATTACATATTCCCAGGTAAACCTCTTTTACCCCCACATCTCTAGCCAAGGTAAGAGAAATGTCCTCATTTTCTTCCTCTCAGGCTGTTAGATTTTATTCCAGCCCACTCTCTGAGGGTAATGAGAAGTTAACGGTTTTATGCAGAGGTCTTAAGCTCAACTGTCAACAAATGGATCCACAGTGTTTTGTCCTAACCATCACACAAAGCTATTCTAATCAAAACTCTAGGTTTCTATATTAGTACACATCACTTAGGCAGTCCTGCCTTCCACATTCATTCAGCACTTGGGTTTTAGTGTCTATGTGTTTTTTCCCAAGAGATTTCCCTACTGTTGAGCAAAGTGGACCTTCGTCTGTTGCAAGCCACTGTTCAGCAATAGGTTCCTGCAAATACTTTCTGCTCCTAGATAAAAAGGCCAACAGAATAAGGCACACGGTCCCCTGTAAAGGCTTTAGATGAAGGTGCAGCTGGAAACACATGGGTTGGACCAAGAAGGAAATTACAACCCTAAATCACATGAGAGCCCTAAAGCAAGAAAGAGCTCCCATTGATACTCCCTCTTTTTAAAGTAAATCTATACCGTCCTTGCAAAAGGAGACAGAGTCTGAGCTTGCTGCCAACTGTTCAGGGAAGCTGCATGTTTAGAATACCAGCTGTTACTATCTAGAAACACTGTAGGAAGTGGAACCCATGTAGTCCTTACCACTGAATGAGGAGGTGCCACCAGCTCTGCTTCAATCTGGAAGAAGCCAGCAATACTATTCATCAAATGTTGTTTGTCTCTACACACTTACTTTCTCGGCAGCTCAGCTAAGTATTTAAAAAGATATTTTTAAAAATATGATTTATAGAGCATCTAGGTATTTTGTAACAGAATTTTCAGAAAAATCCAGTCAGCAACATTACAAAAGTGAATTCAATTGATTATTATTTATTATTAACTTCAAATCATCTCTCTAAACTCATTTACATTAATTTATTGTTCTGAGAAAGTGAAATGTTGTATCTCATTCTAATATTACAGGGTGTTCTTTTATTGAGAAATGTTTCCTTCAAATGAAATGTGAAACTGTGAATGCCAAGGCTACGGAAGTCAAGCTGTATTTTTATATCTGATATAGTTTAGAAATTTATCCTTGCTCAAATATCAGGTTGAGCTGTAATCCCCAATGCTGGAGGTAGGGCCTGATGGAAGGTGTTTGGGTCATGGGGGCAGTTCCCTCATGGCGTGGTGCTGTCTTCACCACAGTGAGTGAGTTCTCGCAAGATCTGGTCATTTCAAAGTGTGTGGCACCTCCCCTAGTGTGTGCTCACACTCACTCTCTCGCTTTCTCTCTTGCACTCTCTCCCAAACCCTCCCCTTCCTTCCTCCCTCTATCTCTCTTAACTCTCACTCTCCTCCAACCCCCCTGCCCCTGCTCACTTAAACTTGCTCCTGTCCTCGCTCCTGTTCTCACCATATGATGTGCCTGTTCCCCATTTGCCTTCTACCATAATTGGAAGCTTCCTGATGCCTCCCCAAAAGCAGATACCCCTATGCTTCCTGTACAGACTGTAGAACAATAAGCCAATTACCCAGTCTCAGGCATTTCTTTATAGCAGTGCAAGAACGACCTAATACAATACCTAAGGTAAAAGTGGGTTTTTTCAGAGTCAGTGTTAACTCATGGGAACATCATGTATTCTTTTATTACCAGAAGTTACCTAATTTTTGGATATTCAAGGTTTTACTATATCTAATATTCAAAGAAACAACAAAAAAACAAAAAACAAACAAACAAAAAACCTATATTTGACACTAAAACCATACAAGATATATTTTAATCATATTCTATGATTTAGAAGATACATATCACAGTATTTTTACATGCAAAAGAGAAACCATTGTGAACATCACTTTTTTTTAAAGCATAAGTTAGATATGTTTTAAATATCTTGCTTATGCACAGCAATTACAGTAGTTACAACTTTATGTCACACCATATAGTTCATTATCACCTGTTTCAGTACCTTAAAGGAAAAGTACCAAAGATTGCTATAAAACATGCAATCTTAAAATCACCTAAAAGAAATATAAAACACTATTTTCTTGCTCCATCTCTCAATGTACATGCTCTAAGTATACATATCTTTGATATAAATAAATAAACATTATAAAAATTAGATATATGAATTTTAATAAAACCCAGTTTAAACTGCTTACCAAGTATCTCTGAATCTCTGGCTGGCAATATAGTTCAGGCCAAACAAAGTCCATTACTACCTGCAGTGTAGTACAATATAATTCTCAGCCAGCATAGTCAGGTATTTTGAGATCATATCCTAAGAACTCTTGTATTTCATTATTTTGTCTGCTCTTTACTTCTTGGGAAATCATAATAGAATATATTAACATTAGAAGCTGATGCCATCAGATAAGGAACAGAGAATGGCTTTTAATATTGAAGTTAAAATGAAGGAACTGAAAAAGGCATTCCATACAATATAAGCTGCACGCTTCCCTTAGTGAAAGTACTTTCAGAATAATAAGTCACAATTTCATCAAATTAAAGAAAGCAACAAGTCTGGAATATCTCTGAGTATAACAAGAACTATGTATATAATGAATGCATTTAAAGCAGAGAAAGATGGAGCATAATACAGCTTGTCAATGTTGGTAAGTCCCCTGATTTTCCTTTATTTTTTGAGAAAAATAATTTCAAAATGAAAATGTTCAATTACTTGATAGTAATTTATCTATAACATCTGTAGAAAAACATGCTTTAAATAATATTTACTATATCAATTTAATAAAAACTCACATAAATAACCTTACTTTGACTTTTTAGGTCCACTTTGGCATTACTCAAAAAATTTTTATCATGAAATTTTGATTTTTCGATTAAGCCCTGAGAAATCAGTTTTCTAATAAAGTTAACAGCTGTGCCCCAAAATGGTATCCAAAATAAAGGATATCATGAGCAAAGACCTGAGGTCCATATCATTTACCAGGTCCATTTTCCCCCCACAATAAAACCCATAAATAGTTCAACACTAATATTGCAATGTCAGAATGAGTATTAAAAAAGACTAATAGGCTATAATACTGAATTAACACTAGTAAGATAAAAACATAAAGAAATAAGCATAAATCCTGAAATTCAGTTGTTTTCTGTTTTGTTTTTTTAAGTCAGCTACACAGGTAAGTATGGGAAAGCCAGGCTAATAATAATTCCTGTCAGAATGGGGTATAGATGGCATGGCTGATAAAAGCACAAATCAAGCTATAGAAACAGAACTATAATACACCAAATAAAGATGGTATTGTATTGCTCATTGTATCTCTTGCACTGGAGGAAGACATCAATATGACTGTGATGAGTTTTAGATGGCACACTTTTAAAAAGGCATTGACAAAGTATGTTCATTTTATATACACTACCCTCAATCTTCAAAATAACTCATAAGGTAGAGAGTAGATCACCCTATGACAGATAAAGTATCTGAGTCTTAGAGAGATTAAGGTATTGTATTAGTCCATTTTCACACTGCTGTAAAGAAATACCCAAGCTGGGTAATTTATAAAGAAAAGAGTTTTAATTGACTCACACTTCCACATGGCTGGGGAGGCCTTAGGAAACTTACGATCATGGCAGAAGGCAAAGGGGAAGCTAGGACCTTCTTCATATGGTGGCAGGAGAGAGAAGTGCAAGCAGAGGAAAGGCCAGACACTTATAAAACCATCAGATCTTATAAGAACCCACTCACTATCACAAGAATAACATGGGGGAAATCACACCCATGACCCAATCACCTCCCTCCTTCTCTCAACACATGGGGATTACAGTTCCAGATGAGATTTGAGTGGGGACACAGAGTTCAAACCATATCTGGTACCCAGAAAAAGCAAAATTTGAATGCAAGTGCATTCAGCTCCGTGCTCTTTCTACTAGATCATGCTGCCTTAAAAGTTTCTTCTAGCACTAGGAGGGGGCAATTTGGCCATACTTCACTTGTAGAATATTTGAAACCCAGGTAGCAAGGCACACCATTATTTCAATAAAAATTGACATTTCTGAAATGGGATTACAGATTTATATATTAATGTAAATGTCTTTTCCCTCTTGTTTTACCTAACAGCTACATTCCTAAAGTGTTATTATATAAATCAGTTTTTAAAATGGAATCCACTTTCCCCAATGATAAGCTAGAAATAAAGATTGCCTTATTACTAATTAGTAATAAATAATCCTCACACACAAACACCCCTTAACTCTTTTTGACCCTTCAATTTCTTGGTCAAGTATTTAATAACATGGAAATTAATATCTAAAAATATGTCATAGGTATCTGATAGATTTACCTATTTCATAGATAAAATTCCATATTGTTAGGTTTTTTAAAAGCAAAACAACTTACATATAGAGAGAAATTTTTACCATCCTTTACAAACTGACAATTCAATATCAAAATTATTTTTCTCTACCAGTTGCCTGAAGAAATAACTATCATAATTTATTTGAAGGCACAAGCTACCTTGATCTCCAGCATTTAAAAAAATTAAGACAGTTCCCTATGTACAAATACATGATACTACTGCCATCTTGTGGTACAACACAATTTCCCAATTCTGTATAGTATTTCTATAAATGAGAATCCTCCAAATATGAAATAACTAGTTTATATCACTGAAACCAGAATTGATAATCAGCTAAATGGCTAAAATGCAGTTTAAATAGAATTCTAGCAATCATTAATTTTTATCAGTGTGTGAGGTAAGTGCTCTCAATAATACTTAACACTTAGTGCTTCACTATATTTGAGGCATAGAATTAAGTGCTTTCTAAGCAAAATAAAAATTACTTTATTAACTATATGAGGTAGAGTTATTATTCTCATTTTACAGATGCAGAAACTGAGAACAGAAGAGGTCCTATAGTTTGCCCAAGGTTGCACAGCTAATAAATGGCAGAGGATCTGAATTTAGGAGCTTATTGATTCCAATGACTTTGCTTTTATTATTATATTGTAATATCCCCTATAATGTCAGATAGCAGACAATAAGTAAGTCTGTTAACTCATTTAGAATGGTAAGATTTAATTTATGGAGTGGAACAATAATATTACAATTAGTGCAAAGATCGGAAGAGTCACATAAATCAAAAAGACATAAATCAAAGAACTAAAAGAAACCTTAAAGGTCACATAATTTATTTTTCTATACAATACAGAACTTTATCCTCTAAAAATCCAAATGGATTTGCCTCTAATAGTTTTATAAATATCATACGATTTGTAGATTTTAGACAATTAAAAATTTTAGGTGCTATCATGCATTTAGTGTTTCAATTAAAATTAACTTTGCTTTGACATACTTAAAAATATTAATAAACATTAGTTGGAAACTACTACTCCTAGTAAACATTTGCCAATTTATATTTAGAGATGTTGTATTAACACAAAAGGATACAGTACTATGTTGTGCTATACTATTTATATATACTGATTTGTTAAAAGTCATAAAGCAACTCAATTGATGTTTTTGTTAATTACAGATAGGACAGTGAAATAAACTGCTAAAAAACAAAAACAAAAAACTACCCATGATATGACCAATCTATTTTGAAACTATAACAATAAGAACTTCATATGTATGCAAAATGACAAAATGAGTAATTTAATTATGTTTTGGTCCCTTTATAAATCAAACGAATCACATCTAATTTCTGAAATTTCATTTTAATGAGCTTTTGAATAACTGAAGTGACAAACAGCTGTAAATAACAATATAAAATAAATGACAAAATAAAATGCTAAGATAATGCGGAATTATACTGATGAGCAAATTACTCACTTTGAAAAATATAGTAACGTAGAAAGGGAGAAATCCTGCCAACTGTTACTTGAGCCATTTTGGTGAATTTTTGGTTCATAAAGTTTTATAATCATAACAATTTACTATGAGAAATTTTAAGCAAATCATGTGATCACAGTTTCATATTCTTCACAATCAATTTTACTCGAATCTCAAAGAGATGTTACTATTGAATATGGAAATTTAACTTTTATTTCCTAGTAAATATTATAAATAGACTAGAATCCATATGTTCAATAATATAATATATACTATAGTAGGTCCTTTACATTTCCATATAAATTTTGGAATCAGCTTGTCAATCTCTACAGAAAAATAAAAAAATAAAAAGTCTGCTGGGGTTTTGATTGGAATTGGGTTGACCCCAAATCAATAAGATCTCAGAAAAACAGTCAATATAAAATCAACCGTAATATTTCTGCATTTGAGCAACAAACAAATGTAATTTTTTAAAAATAACATACAAAATATTTAGGAATAAATTTAATAAAACGTGTAGGAAATATCTACAATAAAACAATATGGAGAAATTACATGAGATCTAAATAACTGTAGAGATATGCTCATGGGTGGTGGGGACTCAATATTGTTAAGCTGTGATACAGCCCAATATAAAGTTAATTCAATCCCAATCAAAATCCCAGTAGGCTTTTATTCTTTTTATTTTTTTACTTTAAGAAACCTACAAGCTGATTCATAAACTTATATGAAAACGCAAAGAACCTAGAACACTGAAAACAACCTTGAAAATGAAAAAATAAATCTGGAGGACTTACATAATTTCAGGAGTTTCTATAAAACTACAATCATCAAGAATGTAATACTGGTATAAAGATAGAAATATTTCAATGCAACAAAATAAAGTCCAGAAATAGACCCCCAAAACATGATTTTTTGACAAAGGGATCAACACAATTCAATGAGGAATAAATACAGATGCTGCTCAACTTATGTAGGAGTTATGTCCCAATAAACTCATTGTAAATAAAAAATACTGTAAATTGAAAATGAATTTAATACCATGATAAATCCATTATGAAGTAAAAAATGATAAGTCAAACCATTGTAAGTAAGTTGGGGACCATCTGCAATTTTTTCAACAAATGTTACTGGAATATTTGGAAGTCCATATGGAAAAAACCTGAACCTTAACCCCTACCTCACACAATACTCAAAAATTAATTCAAAATGGATCACAGACCTACACATAAAAGCTAAAACTATAAAACTTCTAGAAGAAAACAAGAAAATCCTAATGACCCTGGTTAAGCAAAGACTACTTGCATAATAGGTACTAAGCATAAAGAAAAAATAAGTGAATTTCACCAACATTAAAATTTCTACCCTTCAAAAGACATCACTAAGAAAATGAGGCTTGGCACCATAGCTCATGCCTGTAATTCCAGTGCTTTGGGAGACCCAAGCAGGAAGACTGCCTGAGGCCAGGAGTTTTAGATCAGCCTGGGTAACAAAGCAAGACCCTGTCTCTACAAAAAAATGTAAAAGAGGCCTGGTGAGGTGGCTCACACCTGTAATCCCAGCACTTTGGGAGGTAGAGGCAGGTGGATTGCCTGAGCTCAGGAATTTGAGGCCAGTCTGGGCAACAAGGTGAAACCCCGACTCTACTAAAATACAAAAAATTAGCCAGGCATGGTAGTATGCACCTGTAGTCCCAGCTACTCAGGAAGCTAAGGCAGGAGAATTGCTAGAACCCAGGAGGCAGAGGTTGCAGTGAGCCAAGATTGTGCCACTGCACTCCAGCCTGGGCGACACAGCAAGACTCTGTCTTAAAAAAAAAAAAAAGGAAAAGAAATATTAGCCAGGCATGGCAGCATGAGCTTGTAGTCCCAGCTACTTGTGAGGCTGAGGTAGGATGATTACCTAAGCCTGCAAGTTCAAGGGTACAGTGAGCTATGACTCTGCATAGGCAAGAGAGAAAGATCCTGTGAGAGAAGGTGAGGGAAAGAAGGGAAAGACAGGGAGGAAGGGAGGGGAGGTGTATTAGTCTGTTTTCACACTGCTAATAAAGACATACTCGAGACTGGGAAGAAAAATAGGTTTAATGGACTCACAGTTCCACATAGCTGGGGAGGCCTCACAATCATGGCAGAAGGCAAAAGGTGCTTCTTACATGGTGGCAGTAAGACAGAATGAGAGGGGAGTGAAAGCAGAGGCCCCTTATAAAACCATCAGATCTCGTGAGACTTATTCACTACCATGGGAACAGTATGGGGGAAACCACCCTCATGATTCAATTATCTCCTACCGGGTCCCTCCCACAACACATGGGAATTACGGAAGTAAAATTCGAGATTTGGGTGGGGACACAGAACCAAACCATATCAGGAGGGGAAGGGAGAGAAGGGAAGGGGAGGGGAGGGGAGAAAAATTCAGACTAACTAAGTTTCTTCTAACCCATTAAGATAAAAGGTGAGTGTTTAGAGTTCACAATGTCCTAGGTTCTGTTTTTCCTTAGGTAATTCTATAGAATTAAGACTTTTACAAATTTGGTAACACTAAAATGTGCAATATTTTTACAGTCACAAACTGGAGGATATCTTCCTAATACAGAAAAGGTACAAAACTGGTAACCTGAGTAAAAGGTTTGCTAACACAGAATTACCACCAGATTCTAAAAAACACAACTCTTTGAATAGGAAGACCGTTTATCTGTCTGCATAATTATCCAAAGTCAGCCTATGTATACTACGATGAAGCTGTTTAAAATCAAGTTACCTAAGCAAAGCTTATTACAATCAGTCCTTATTTTACCTCATCTGCTCTTGCAAATAAATTACAACACAATTAGTAAGACATAGGCAGAAACAAGGTGTTGTTACTATATAACTTTATCTTAACATGTCTAAGTTTCAGAAGACATATAAAAACAATTCTTATTGCATACAGGTACTCCCAATCAGTTTTATGTACTAAAATTCTCCATCATATCTGATTTTAGTCTAGTGTACTATGCAAAATATAAAATATGAATAACTGAACCAATAGACTCCATTGTTTCCCTAATATGTGTAGAAAGTATTTCTGATTGTCAATTTTATTTTATTT
>NW_012098432.1:6980519-6982462 GCF_000951045.1 Mandrillus leucophaeus
TGAGCTAATACATACCAATAATTTAAGAGCCAAAATTCCATTCTTCCAGAACATATAACAAAACAATTTGTCAAGATAGGCAGTATAAAAAAATGCACATTGTGACATGAAAAATTCAAAATGTGGGGGGAAAGGGAGTTAATATCTACAGGTTTCAGTTTGTTTGTTCCTTATCTCTTTTTTGGTGATTGAAGTCATGTTAGTATCAGTTTTTGGTTTTTTGGTTTTTTTTTTTTTTTTGAGATGGAGTCTCACTCTGTCGCCAGGCTGGAGTGCAGTGGCGCGATCTTGGCTTACTGCAGCCCCTGCCTCCCGGGTTCAAGCAATTCTCCTGCCTCACCCTCTTGAGTAGCTGGGACTCCAGGGGCGCACTGCCATGCCCGGCTAGTTTTTTGTATTTTTAGTAAGGACGGGTTTTACCATGTTGGCCATAATGGTCTTGATCTCCTGACCTAGTGATCCACCCACCTTGGCCTCCCAAAGCGCTGGGATTACAGGCATGTGCCACCACGCCCGGCCATATCAGTTTTAAATAACCTATTAGAACTACAGGATTTTTAATGAACCTAATGGTAACCACAAAGCAAAAACCTATAATAGACACACTAAAAGCAAAAAGCAATGAATTAAAACATACTATCAGGGAAAATCATTTAACCACAAAGGAAAACAGAAAAAAAGGAAGAGAGGAGTTATAAAATAACTAGAAAACAAATAACAAAATGGCTACAGTAAGCCCTTACCTATCAATAATAATATCGAATACAAATTGACTAAATTCTATTAAAAGACATCATAATTAAAAGACATGACTAACTGGATTAAAAAACAAAGACCCACCTATATATTGCCTATAAGAAACTCACTTTGCCTATACAGATACAGACAAAAAAATGAACAAATGGAAAAAGATATTTATGTAAATGAAAACCAAAAACGAGCATAAGTAGCAATGCTTATATCAGATAAAACAGACTTTAAGTCAAAAACCATAAAAAGAAACAAAGAAGGTTATCATATAATGACAAAGGAGTCAATTTAGCAAGAGAACATAGTAATAGTAAATATGTATATACCCACTGCAGTATTACCCAAATATAAAGCAAATATGATTAGATCTAAAGGAAGAGGCAAACTGTAATACAATAATAGTATAGCACTTCAACACCCCACTTTCAACAACAGACAGATCATCCAAGCAGAAAATCTACAAAGAGGTATTGGAGTCTATACTCTAAACCAAATGGACCTAATAGACATTTACAGAACATTTCAGTCAACTGCTGCATATTATACGTTTTCCTCATCAGCACATAAAATATTATCCTGGATAGACCATATGTTAGGTCACAAAAAAAGTCTCAACAAATTCAAAAAAGCTGAAATAATTTCAAGTATCTTTTTCCGACTATAAAAAAAAAAACCTAAAAGTCAGTAACAAGAGGACCTTTGGAAAAGTATACAAATACATGGAAATAACATTCTCCTGAATAACAAATGGGTCAATGGAGAAATTAAGAAGAAACTTTAAAAATTTCTGGAAACAAATGAAAATACAAACACAACATATCAGAATATGGGATACAGCAAAAGTAGTATTAAAAGGAAAGTTTATAGTAATAAACGCCTACAGAAGAGAGAAAGATTTCAAATAAACAACCTAACTATGCAACTTAAAGAACTCAAAAATCAAGAGCAAAACAAATCCAAAATTAGTAGAAGAAAGAAATAAGGATCAGACTGGGTGCAGTGGCTTACACTTGTAACCCCAGCACTTTGGGAGGCCAAGGTGGGAGGATCGTTTGAGCCCAGGAGTTCGAGACCAGCCTAGGCAACATACGGAGACCCCCATCTCTACAAAAAATAAAAACAAATTAGCCTGGTGTGGTGGTGCATGTCTTCAGTCCCAGTTATGTGGGAGGCTGAGGCAAAATGATCGCTTG
>NW_012098432.1:6982512-6984592 GCF_000951045.1 Mandrillus leucophaeus
AGAAGAAACTTTAAAAATTTCTGGAAACAAATGAAAATACAAACACAACATATCAGAATATGGGATACAGCAAAAGTAGTATTAAAAGGAAAGTTTATAGTAATAAACGCCTACAGAAGAGAGAAAGATTTCAAATAAACAACCTAACTATGCAACTTAAAGAACTCAAAAATCAAGAGCAAAACAAATCCAAAATTAGTAGAAGAAAGAAATAAGGATCAGACTGGGTGCAGTGGCTTACACTTGTAACCCCAGCACTTTGGGAGGCCAAGGTGGGAGGATCGTTTGAGCCCAGGAGTTCGAGACCAGCCTAGGCAACATACGGAGACCCCCATCTCTACAAAAAATAAAAACAAATTAGCCTGGTGTGGTGGTGCATGTCTTCAGTCCCAGTTATGTGGGAGGCTGAGGCAAAATGATCGCTTGAGCCCAGGAGTTCCAGACTAGGCTGGGCAACAGAGCAAGATCCAATCTCAAAAAAAAAGAAAAAGAAAAGAAAAGAAAAGAGAAAAGAAAAGAAAGAAAAAGAAATTGAGACTAAAAAATATATAAAAGATCAACAACGCAAACTGTTGGTTTTTTGAAAAGATAAAATTGACAAACCAGTAGTTAGACTAAGAAAAAAGACTAAGAGCCCAAATAAATAAAATCAGAGATAAAAAAGAAAACATTTCAACTGATACCACAGAAATACAAAAGCTCATTTGACAATATTGTGAACAAGCACATGACAAAAAAATTGGAAAATCTAGAAGAAACATATGAAATCCTGGACACATACAACCTACCATCATTGAACCAGAAAGAAATAGAAAATCTAATCAGACCAATAATGAGTAACAAGATCAAAGCAGTAGTAAAGAATCTCCCATCAAAGAAAAGCTCAGGACCTGATGGATTTACTACTGAATTCTGCCAAACATTTAAAGAACTAATACCAAGTCTACTCAAACTATTTCAAAAAATTGAAGGAGGGAATACTTCCAAACTCATCTATGAGGCTAGCATTACCCTGATAACAAAACCAGACAAGAACACAACACACACACATAAAAAATCTAAAGGCCAGTATCTCTGATGAACATAAATGCAGAAATCCTCCACAAAATACTAGCAAACTGAATTCCACAGCACATTAAAAAAAAAAGACCATTCCATCATGATCAAGTGGGATTCATCCCAGACATGCAATAAGGGTTCAATACATGCAAATCAATAAACAAGATACATGATCAACAGAATCAAGGACAAAATCCATATGATAATTTCAATAGATGCTGAAAAAGCATTCAACAAAATTCAGCATCCCTTCATGATAAAAACTTTCAACAAACTGGATTAGAAGGAACATACATCAACATGATAAAGGCCATACATAACAAACCCACAGCTAATATCATACTTAATGGGGAACAACTGAAAAACTTTCCACTAAGATCTAGAACAAGGTAAGAATGTGCACTCTCATCACTTCTATCCAACATAGTACTGGAAGTCCGAGCCAGAGCAATTAGGCAAGAGAGAGAAATGAAGGGTGTCCAAATTGGAAAGGAAGAAGTCAAATTATCTTTGTGTGTAGACAACATGATCTTACACTTTAAAAAACCTAAAGAGTCCACCAAAAAATTCTTAGAACTGATAAACAAATTCAGTAAAGTTTCAGGATATAAAACCAACATACAGAAATCAGTCACATTTTTATCCAACAGTTATCAATCTGAAAAAGCCATCAAGAAAGCAATCTCACTTACAATACCTACCAAAGAAAAAAATAAACTAGGAATAAATTTCACCAAAGTGAAACATCTCTACAGGAAAAACTACACAAAGCTGATGAAATAAATTGAAGAAGACACAAAAAATGGAAAGACATCCCATGCTCATGGACTGTATAAAATAACGTTGTTAAAATGGCCATACTACCCAAAGAAGTATATTTGTTGATCTATACATATGCAATCTCTATCAAAATTCCAATGGCACTTTTCATATAAATAGAAAAATCAACCCTAAAATTTCTATGGAACCACAAGAGACCCAGAATAGCAAAAGCAACCCTGAGCAAGAAGAACAAAGCTGG
>NW_012098432.1:6985182-7005038 GCF_000951045.1 Mandrillus leucophaeus
TATGAAAAAATGCTCAAAATCACTAATCATCAAAGAAATGCAAATCAAAACTACGAGATATCATCTCACCTCACTTAGCTTATAAACAAGACCAAAAAATAACAAATGCTGGCAAGGATGTGGAGAAAGGGAACACTCATACACTGTTGGTGGGAATGCAAAATAGTACAGTCATTATAGAAAACAGTAGAGGTTGCTCAAAAAATTAAAAATAAAACTACCGTATGATCCAGCAATCCCACATCTAGCTACATATTCAGAAGAAAGGATCAGTATACTGAAGAGTTATCTGCACTCCCATGTCTATTGCAGCAGTATTCACAATAGTCAAGATACGGAATCAAGATGTGTCCATCAACAGATGAATGGAAAAGGAAAATGTATAAAATAACACAATAAAATGTTATTCAGCTATAAAAAAGAGTGAAATCTTGTTATTTGTAACAACATGGATGGAGCTGAAAGTTATTGTTAAGTGAAATATGCCAGGCACAGAAAGACAAACATCACATATTCTCATTCACATGTGGGAGCAAAACGAGTGGATGTCAAGGAGGTAGAGGGTAGACCAGAGGCTGGGTAGGGAAAGTGTTTGGGAGGAGAATGAAGAGAAGGTGGTTAAGGAGCATAAAAATACAGTTAGATAGAAGATACAAGTTACAGTATTTGATAGTATAGTAGGGAAATTATTGTTAACTATTTATTGCATATTTCAAAATATCTAGAAAAAAATACTAATGCACCCAACACAAAGAAAAGACAAATGTCTGAGGTGATGGATATCCCAGTTACCCTGATTTAATCATTAAACACTGTACACATGTATCAAAATATCACATGTACCCCCAAAATATGTACAAATATTATATATCAATAAAAAAGAAACTATTGTAACTAGAATCAAAGAAAAGCATCTTGTGCCAGTGTTTGAATTTATTCCTACAACATTCATAAGCTCAATTACAAATCTTCAAAATTTTCAAAATTGTTATAATTGTATATATTGCCCTTTTTCAATCCAAAAAGTTCCCTGTAGTGTGACTTTCTAATAGATAGCAATAGATAATCACAAATAACAAAGTTTCATGGTTAACAACATATGCCATTATATATTTCAAGAAACTAGCTATTGGCTCACTCATTATTTATTTCTAATAAAGTATTTTACCTTTAAAAATGATTAAAGAGAAAATAAAACAAATTATAAGTATTTCTAAAATTCACATACCCAAAGTGAACCAATGTCTCTCAACTTCCTCTCTCTTACAAATGTCCATACTCACTCACATACAATTCACTCCCCAAGGCAGTACCTGGTTTACACTTCTCATTCCTTTCCCTAATGTTACCAGGAGGCCTAACAGAAAATTATGGCTCTCGGATAGCCAGTTATGGGAAAAGTTTTAGGCCTTTGTGGCAAGTCTCAAATTGAACTACTAGCAAGATTGTGTATTTTGGAGTTCCAACATAATCCTAATGATGATCTTAGTTTCCACTAATATTGACAGTTTTTGCCTATAAATCTGAAAAGCATACAGCCTACATAAAGTGAAGACTGCGTGAGCATAAATATGTAATTTTACTTACAAACACCAACTTTTGCCTCTTAATACAACGTTTCAAAAAAATGTACAAATTGTGAGACTAGCCTTCTATTCAAATAATGGTTTAAGATTAATGAATACCTGCTTTCCATGATTTCCGAACCCTGTTGCAAATTAATAGTCTCTGTTGTAATTTCCACTTTCCGTACACTTCCAAAGAAATCAGTTATCAGTACATTTTTAGGATCCCTCTGAAAAAGATCAGTGCGATGTCCGGGAGTAGACACACACAGACTTTTGGGACACACCTGAAACTGAAAAAATATATAATAATAAATTCATGCATCACACATATACAATGTTTATTAAATCCAATGACATAATACACTAAACTATAGTGTATTTTTAAAACTCTCCCAACCCAAAGAAGCTATGCATTCCAAAGAGCTTAAAGATTAAAGTTTCATTCCTATCATAATGCTTGGAATTTTAAGAAAACTATGCAGACATTAGGACAGTAATAAAAAAGTAGCTGGCCACTGTGGGAAAAGGCATACTCACTTTCTTGAATTATATGCTTCAAAGTGTATTGTGAACCCTTAACTCTAAGATCTCACACTCAACATGATGAAAACAGAATTGCTCTTTTTCTTTGTCTGTATCCATCACAGTGGGATGCTCTAGTGGAGTGGTTTTCAAACGTTTTGTAATCATGCCCTTTGATTCAAACTTTAAATTCAAATAAAGTAGTACATGGAGGCCCAATATGTAAAAAACATTTAAGTGGAGTTGCTCTGGATTTCAGAAAACTGAAGCACAGCCTCTCTACTGCATACCCTCTTGCTCTCTATTGTGCTCCTATGTAGCATTTTATATATCAAAGCACTTTCTTAGTTTATCTATGAAAATAAGACCAAGCCACCTCCACAAATACTCCAGTGCTCAGTCTGAAAAACCACAACTTCACTGCAAAACAGACATCACAGTAATTTTTCTGTTAATCTTATCACTGATACTCCATGTCAGTGAATTACCAAGGACAGACATATATTCATTCACTCAGCAAAGCATAAAAAGTGTGTATTACATAGAATTCAGACTTACTTTCCACAGAGGATATGAAGATTGCTAAGACATGATCCTGTCCTCAAGGATTTCAGACTAGTTAGAGATGAATAAACATAACAAGGTAGAAAAAAATGGAAAGTCTCACTTCAGAAAAGGATAAACTTCTTACAGTTTGAGGATGGGAAAAAAACAGACAGTGAAATTCAAGTCTTTTTTTTTTTTTTGAAGGAAAACGAGGACTTGCTGGTGGGAAATAAGAGCATTCCTAATAAAAGAGCAGTTGCAGAGATGTGCAAAGCAAATGATTTAGTTTGGCTGAAACACAAGATATATGAGGAAAAATATTATCGGCCTGACAGGAAAGGTCCAGGCATACAGCACCTATCCACCTGTGAAGATAAGACTGTCTGCACTGGCAATCACCAATATAAAGGCAGCAAGGTAGAGAAGGGTAAAGTAGCTACAATTTATAAAACACAGTGTTCCAAGCACTGTGCTAAGCAGTTTGCGGATATTCTCATTTAAGCCTACCAATAACTCTGAGGTATACAAAAGTTATATCTCCACTTCAAACTAAGGCTCAAAGAGATTAAATAATTTACCTAATACCACACTGCCAGCAATCCTTGTCGTCCCTATTCAGGAAAGCAGTACAAGGAAACACAAAGAAGAACTCAGGATACAAATTAAAAAGGAAAAAAAAGTAAAATGCCAAACAGGAATAACAGATAGAAGACTGGAGGAAAAAAATGACAGATAAAATAAGCAGAGATAAAACTGAAGTCCCAAGAATTCTGAAGATCTCTTGGGTATTCCTGTATGAGCAACTTGATGGGCTTTCTTAGGTACCAGCAAAAGAAAACATTTAAGAGTATAGTCAAATGGGCAGGGAAACACTGAATAATATTATCTTATTCTTTGCTGCCAAAATAAACATACTTCCCCTTATTATGAAGTCACTTCTTTCTTTAAGAATTTTTATCACATCAATCTGATTTCCTTAGCTCAAGTAACACAATGACCCACAGGTCTCATATTACTCAGTTTAATTTTCAATAATCTTCTTCAATTACAGAATGTCCACACTCTAGCCAGGCCATTATCAAAGGTAAGAATCATCTATTATTCCAACTTCTGTGTATCTGCACATATTCTATTTCCTTAGAGTACGCTATACTTTTCTTCCTTCAAACCATACTTCCTTCAAGCCATTATCAAAGACAAGGATCATCTATTATTCCAACTTCCTCGTGTCTGCGGGTATTTTATTTCCCTAGAGTAGGCTATACTTCCCTTCCTTCAAACCTATACTTACCTTTCCAAGAAAAAGTTATTACTAATCTCACTATATTTAAAGGAACCATACAAATGTGCATTGTTGTCATGTCCTTTCATTCATTTAGTAGATATTCAAATGAGCATCTACAAATAAACCAGGTACTGTAATTAAGTTCTGTGGAGTGTAAGATGAATATAATACGGTCCTTACACCTCGTTATTCAAGAAGCTCAAAGCCTTGAGGAAACATCACAAATATAAACAATTATAGTGCAATACTAAAAGTATAATAAAGGTACATGGCAAGACTTGTATGTTCACAAAGGAAAAAAAATTACCTGGAGGATCCAGACATTTCACATAACAAGTAATACTTTATAAATGTGCTCTTCAACTGTTACCAATGACACTATAAATTTTAAAGGGGCTAACACCAGGTCTTCAAATTTTGCTACTGCTAAAGCAACTCACATGGTACTGTGAATACAACTGATACTCAACAAACATTACTATATACATATACTCTAATAGAAAATAGGTATTATTACACAGTTGAGCTAGAGATAGGTTAAGTCACTGCCCTAGTAAACTGCCAGAAAATGAATCATTCTTATTGAATAAGATTACAATAGTCATCATCAAATTTTCAAAATAAAGGTGGTAGGGTAAGATGAGATATTAGTGAGGAATGTTTATTAAAAACTAAATAGCAATTACGAGCAATAAAAAAATCAGTTTCCTTAATCTTTCCTGCATAATCAACAGAAGTATTTTTTAAACAATCATTAGATATTCAATGTGCAAGGTACATATAAACTTTTGAGACAGCATGTCATGCCTTACACAAAATATACAATGTACAATCCAAAAATGAGAACAAACTTTTAAACTGAATTGGAACTTAAGTGACTGTAATTTTTTTACAGTTAAAGTAGCATTATCACAAGTTTTAATATTCAAATTCATATCAATATTTAATAAGCATCAAAATATAAAATCTTCAAAATGAAGTTAGAAAGTAGTTGATATGGTTTGGCTGTGTCCCCACCCAAATCTCATCTTGAATTGCAGCTCCCATAATTCCTACATGTTATGGGACGGACTTGGTGGGAGGCAACTGAATCATGGGGACAAATCTTTCCCACGCTGTTCTCGTGACTGAGTAAGTCTCACAAGATCTGATGGTTTTATAATGGACAGTTCCCCTGCACAAGCTCTCTTGTCTGCCACCATGTAAGACATGCCCTTACACCTCTTTTGCCTTCCACAAGGATTGTGAAGCCTGCCCAGCCATGTGAAACCATAAGTCCATTAAACCTCTTTTTTTGTTGTTGTTGTTTTGTTTGTTCATATTGAGACACAGTCTCACTCTGTCACCCAAGCTGGAATGCAGTGGGACAATTTCAGCTCACTGCAACCTCTGCCTCCCAGGGTGAAGTGATGCTTCTGCCTCAGCCTCCTGAGCAGCTGGGATTACAGGCATGTGCCACTATGCCCAGCTAATTTTTGTATTTTTAGTAGAGACAGGCTTTCACCATGTTGGCCAGGCTGGTCTTGAACTCCTGACCTCAAGTAATCTGCCCACCTCAGCCTCCCAAAGTGCTGGGATTATAGGCGTGAGCCACTGAGCCCAGCCTAAATCTTTTTTTTTTTTTTATAATAATTACCCAGTCTCAGGTATTTCTTCATAGCAGTATGAAAATGGACAAATACAGTAAATTGGTACCAGCAGAGTGGGTTACTGCTATGAAGATACCTGAAAATGTGGAAGCAACTTTGGTACTGGGTAACAGGCAGATGTTGGAACAGTATGGAGGGCTCAGAAGAAAACAGGAAGATGTGAAAAAGTTTAGAGCTTCTTAAGAGACTTGTTGAATGGTTTTAACCAAAAAGCCCAGGCTGAGGTGGTCTCAGATGGAGATGAGGAACTACTGGGAATTGGAGCAAAGGTGATTCTTGCTATGCTTTAGCAAAGAGACTGGCAGCATTTTGCCCCTGCCCTAGAGATCTGTGGAACTTTGAAATTGAGGGAGATGATTTAGGGTATCTGGTGGAAGAAATTTCTAAGCAGCAAAGTGTTCAAGAGGAGACTTGGGTGCTATTAAAATCATTCAAGTTTATGTATTCACGAAGATATGGTTTGGAATTGGATCTTATATTTAAAAGGGAAGCAGACCATAAAAATTCAGAAAATGTGCATCTTGACAATGCAACAAAAAATAAAAACCCATTTTCTGAGGAGAAATTCAAGCCCCCTGCAGAAATTTGCGTCAGTAACGAGGAGCCAAATGTTAATTGCCAAGACAATGGGGAAAATGTCTCCAGGGCATGTCAGAGACCTTCACAGCAGCCCCTCCCATCACAAGCCCTGAGGCCTAGAAGGATAAAATGATTGTGTGGACTGGGCCCAGGACCCCCTGCACTGTGCAGTATAGGGACTTGATGTCCCATGTCCCAGCCACTCCAGCTGTGGCTAAAATGGGCCAAAGTACATCTTGGCCCATAGCTTCAGAGGTTGTAAGCTCCAAGTCTTGGCAGCTTACACATGGTGTTAAGCCTGAAGGTGCACAGAAGTCAAGAACTGAGGTTTAAGAACCTCCACCTAGATTTCAAAGGATGTATGGAAATGCCTGGATGTCCAGGCAGAAGTTTGCTGCAGGGTCAGGGCCCCCATGGGGGGCAGTGCAGAAGGAAAACGTGGGGTTAGAGTCCCCACACAGAGTCCCCAGTGGGGTGCTGCCTAGTGGAGTTGTGAGAAGAGGGCCACCGTCCTCCAGATCCCAGAATGGTAGATCCATCGACAGCTTCCATTGTGTACCTGGAAAAGCCACAGACCCTCAACACCAGCCCGTAAAAGCAAACAGGAGGAAGGCCATACCCTGCAAAGCCACAAGGGCAAAGCTGCCCAAGGCCATGGGAGCCCACCTCTTGCATATGTGACCTGGATATGAGACATGGAGTCAAAGGAGATCATTTTGGAACTTTAAGGTTTAATGACTGCCCTACTGGATTTCTGACTTGCACGGAGCCTGTAGTGCCTTCATTTTGGCCAATTTCTCCCAAGTAGAACAGGTGTATTTAACCAATGCCTGTACCCCCATTGTATATAGGAAGTAACTAACTTGCTTTTGATTTTGCAGGCTCATAGGCAGAAGGGACGTGCCTTGTCTCAGATGAGACTTTGGACTGTGGACTTGGAGATAATGACGAAATGAGTTAAGACTTTAGGGGACTATCGGGAAGGCATGATTGGTTTTGAAACATGAGAATATGAGCTTTGGGAGGGGCCAGAGGCAGAATAAGATAATTTGGCTCTGTCCTCACTCAAATCTCATCTTGAATTGTAGCTCCCATAATTCCCATGTGGCATGGGAGGGACCCGGTGGGAGGTAATTTAATCATGCAGGGCAGTTACTGTCATGCTATTCTCATGATAGTGAGTGAGTTCTCATGAGATCTGATGGTTTTATAAAGTGCATTTCCCCTGCACATGCTTTCTTGCCTGCCATCATGCAATATGTGCCTTTGCTCCTCCTTCACCTTCTGCCATGATTATGAAGCCTCCCAGCCATGTGGAACTGTGAGTCCACTAACCCTCTTTTTCTTTACAAATTACCCAGGCCCGAGTATTTCTTCATAGCAGTATGAAAATGGACTAACACAGTAGTTCTATCAAATTTCACAGCCTATAGCAGTGGGCTTCAGAATCTTTCAGTAAAACCCCCTTAATAAATGAGAACTTACTTAAAAGATTTGTATGTGATTAAAGAGATCAATGCAAAGTTGCCTGGCTGAAGTGCTAGAGGACAGAGCCCTGTCTACTCAGTTTCCCCTTCATTCTAAGTCCCATGAAAGCAGGAACTAAGGAAAGAGGCATCTGCCTCTTTCATTAGGAACAGCCTGTGCTTGGCACTTAGCAAACAAGAAATGTTTGTGAAAGAATAAACAAACTATAAATTAATGGAGAAAAGAATGAAAGTCATTGACACATAGTAAATTATCCAGTCTAGAATTGTTGTTTCAAGCTTTTCATTATGCCTACTTTCAACAGCAACTTCAAAGTGGATTTAATTAAAAGAATCAGCACAAAAAAACTCGAGAAAAAAAACCTAAATTAAGTTCAACAAGCCTTGTCAAATCACTATACTATAAATTGTAGGGACCACAAAAATATGTAAGAAAAGGTCTCTCTTTTCCAGGAGCTTCCCATTCAGTGAGAAAGACTTACATTCAATTAGTAAGGTCAATAAAAGACTGTGGTAAATGTTACTAAGGAGAATTAAAGGTCTATGGAGGCTCTGAAGAAAAAACAAGAAATTCCCACAGGGAAGAATTCGGGGAGATTTCCTGAAGGAGATACAATCTGAGGTGGCCCCTGAAGACTATGTAGAATTTCAAAAGGTGAATCTAAAAAAAGTACGTTTCTGGTAAGGAAAAGAAAATGAGTAAAGGAAAACATCAGGCTTCTTGTAGTAGAGAGACAGAGAAATGCTAATATACAGGTAAAAGGTAGCTATCAAACAGTTTTAAAAGCTATAATTCAACACAAAAAACAGTATCCTCTAGGAGTACAGGGAATAATACACTTCTTTTCACATTAAGGTTAGCATACCTATATGCTATAATCAAATCAAGTGAATACTTACAAGGTCATTCATATTAGTTTGGCTAGCTGGGTTAATTTCTTCCAAAAATTCCAAGACATAAAATGTGTATCTATCCATAAGATGGACTCCAATTGCAGGATCAGGTTGATGCTATGAAAACGTGAAAAAAAGTATTTTTAACAGTGTCATTATAACAAAATGTTTTAAATGTAACCAAAATTTCCTTCTAATGTATTAGTCTAAGAAAGAACAGATACATTCATAAAGCATTTAAAGCATTTAATTGGTTTCAGAAATAGGTGCACATTCCAAAGACACAGTTTACAAATGAGGAAAAGGCACATACCGAGAGTGAATCTTCTCCCACTTGGCTACTAGCTAGAGCCATTATGTTAGGAGAATAAAATCGCTCATACATGGATGCTCCTTGGCAAGTATCAATAATAAACAGTAGCTCATTGTAGCTGAAAGAAAAGTGATAACATCTTTGACAAGGATCATGCTGTAAATCATAGACTAATATTTCTACAATACTTTCATAAGACGTTTAAATCATATGTTAGTCATTTCATTAGCTAAAAGTGTTCAGCAAAAATCCCAACAGAAATTTGACCTTAGAAAACTTAAAGGTATAAATTTGTCCAAGGAAACCACAGCGAGAATTGCTTGTGCCCAAGGTGGTTCTCCCAGCTCTTTTCCCTCTCCCTTGTCTATGCCATATAATTCAGAATCTAAATGAATATTCCATTCAACAAGCACTTATTTGGCATCCATGCTGTCCTAGAAATTGCGCTAGGTTCAGAAAAAGAAGTATGAATTAGTAACTATACTAAAAGAGCATAAACTCTAAGTGAAAGACAAACACATAACTAAATTGGAATGTGACGAGTACTACAAATATATATTGAGTGCCTACAATGTGCCTGATACTATGCTGGAGATACAACAGTCCCTGCCCTCTTACAGCCTAGAGTCTAACAAAATCAAACTATTGAATGAACACTGAGGAAGGACTAAGGAGAACTGCAAAGAAAAGCAGATCAGAGAAAGGTGATGCCCAATATGGGCAATAAAGGGTGTTATTTTGTATTTCAGAGAAAAGAAGATAACATTCCAGCAGAGGGAAAAGCACATAATGTAAAAAAGTATAAGTGCTTGCGAATAGATCTATGTACCTAGGATTTAAAGTAAATTTGGGAGAATGGAGCGAAATTGGTTTCAAAAAGCTAGAGTAGGAACAATTTGTAAAGGATACCATATGAAGTCTGAATCTTATCCTGAAGAGTGGAGAAACCATGAAAGGTTTTTGTTTTTGTTGTTGTTTTAATGAAAGAATAATATAATCAGGTATCTATTGCACAATAAGTTGCCTAGCTGGCAAAAGTTAAAGTAGAGAGGAGATATGTTTTCCGGGAAGTTTTTTCTCAGACACTGGGTCTAGATAAACAGCTAACAAGGAACCTAGAAAACAAAGCATTGAATCTTGAACTACAATATCATCCAAGAAAGTGATAGGAGGCACAATTAACATGACACATTTGTTCTGTGGCAAAATATGTGGAGGCTCCTATGCATTAGAAACATCCAAAGTTAGGAGAGGTTATGGAGTAAATAAGAGAGCAAGCTCTAGGACTGAACCATTTGGGCATGAATCCTAGCTGTGTCAAGTTTGGCAAGTTACTACTAGCTGTGTAAAGTTCGGCAAGTTATTGAATCTTTCTGTGCCTAAGTTCACTCACTTGTAAAAAGGGAATAGTAATAGTATCTAGCCCATAGAGTTGTAAAATTAAATGAGACAATAGATGTAAAATACAGTATGCAGCACCCAGTATGCATTCTCTAACTGTAAGCTATGAATAGGACATAATCAGTGCCCAGTAAAAGCTTCCTCTTCAACACTTCCACACATTGCTTATGCTTTTATTTTAACACTACAGTATTTATTTTGTAGCATCATTGTGTACATATTTCTCTTTTCCATTAGATTGTAAACACTTTGAAGGCATCATATTCCACTTTCTGCCACAGGAATAGAAGATAGCCTGTAAGTATTTATTGAAAGTAATCAAGTTAAAAGTTCTTTCACTTACAGTCATATGTATGACAGCTTCCAACTAAAGAGATGCTTAGTAAGGGTTACTAACAATCATCCTTAATGTGAGTTAAGTTACAAATTTTATGCTAACCATAATTTCAGTAATTTTTTCCCATAGAAGAAATATGGCTATCACATTAGGGGCCAAAGAATGAGCTAGAAAGAACAGGTACAAGTTGAAACATACACAATGTTCATAATCTCCATAATAATAGGTAACTTGGTTGGAGGGGCACTTACTTCCTCTAAAAAAGATGCTAAATAAGAAGAGATGGAATCTTAAAAGGTTAACTATTTCATGTTACAGAATAACTCGTTTTTCTTTTAAAAACAACCCAGTTCAATGGAAATAACAAATGTAAATTTAAAAGAGTCAAAGAAATTGTCAAATTAAGTTAAAAATCTTATAAAATAAAAACAACAAACCTACTAACCATGTGAAAATTAGGTATGAATATAGCTTATGAACTTGTTAATTACCGTCTTTTCTGCCACATTTGTTCAAAAGCATCCGCAAGTTCTATGTTGGTAATTTCTTCAGAATCTTGAAATTTTAAGAAACCATTTCCACCATGTCCTTGTATAAAGAGTAAAAAAGATCAATAGATACATTTTTTAATGCAAACTGCATATATCTAGACATATACACTTACTTCATTACTTTTTGACATCACTTATTTTATACTCTAAAATATATACTATGAAAACAAAAAAATTGAATTTTCTACTACGCCAATTAAAAAGAGAATGATAGACTATATAAAATAGCAGATATAATATCTTTAAGAGGGTTTCTAATATTCAATTCCAGAAACCTGTATTTATGCTCTTCCATTGGCTCCATTATTATATCAGAAATGAGTTTCCATTCATAAAAATGTTTCAAATACCAGGCAAACATTTTTGGTGAGAAAGAAGCTGGAGACACTAGCTAGTCCCACATTTTTACTACAAGAGGTGGACCAGAAGATAGTGCTATTTGTATGCAATCTAGAGGCAGGCTGTCTGGATTCAAATGGTAGCTATGCCATGTTAGTTTAGGAAAATAATTTAATCTTTCTATGCCTCAGCTTCCTCAGCCATAAAGTGAGAAATGTATCTGCAACACTATCATTAGCTTACTTATACAGTTCCTTTGTACAGGTTTTTAAAAGGTACCTTCCACTGGGCATGACAGTAGGAAAAAAAAAAAAAAACCGTCTCCCCACCTTCCTCCTGAATATATGCAGCCCTGCAAGCTTACAAGTGGTTAGTTGACTATGCCTTTGTGGGAGAAACAAGTATTCCTCCCTCCCATTAGAATACAACCCTGTGGTAGAGCAGATTGCTTAGTGTAAGCACATACTAGATTTCAGTTCCCACTTAACCCCCTGGCCAGATTCTTGGGTGCACTATACAACCCACACAACCACATACAGCAACCTTGAATATCGGCACCTAAGTCAATGCACTGCTGTGAGAATGAAATGAGTTAATAGACACAATGATTTAGAATACTGCCTGATGTATACTATGCCTCCATAAATATTATTATCATATTATCATAATTATGAACCCTTTTTTTCTCTTACAGACCCTGGTAACCTTCTACAAAAGAGCAGGTAGTAAATATTTTTGGTTTGTGAGTCATATTGTCTCCAGCACAACTACTGAACTCTGCTGTCGTAGTATGGAAGCAGTCATAGAAACTGTGAAAATCAAATGGATGCAACCATGTTTCTATAAAACTTCCAAAACAGGCAGCCAGTTCACAGGCCATAGTTTATCAAATCCTATCTTAAACTACTAGAATTTGTTCTAAGCCTGCAGTTATTCTGAAATTCCTGAAAGAGTACCAACAGAATCAGGAAACAAACAAAAAATAATAATAATAAATCCTTTAGTTTAATACATCAAATAAAGCTAACCTACAAAAAAACTGCACTTCATCTTGTTTGCCACAAAAGCTTGAAAATTCCTTGTAATTTTCAGAAAAAGTAAAATAAAATTTTTCCTGGCTTCATTAACTCTATTGAGTTAATTTATAAAGTTTATAAATTAAGTCTTGAATGTTATAAATAAATGCAACATGATAGAGAAAAGCCACTAAGTAGGGGTCATTAACTATCTTGTCATGTGATATCTAAGAATTATTCTATACCTGTTTTATCATCAGTTGAATGGAATGCCCTCCAAAAAATTTATAGAACACCTTTTGATTAACATTCATATTTACCGAATACTACTATAAGACAGGCAACTGGTGATTAAAAAAAAAAAAAAAGCAAATATATAATCAATGACATCTTGGAATTCAAAATACAGTGAAGGCAACAGATACCCAAACAATAAAGTAATAATAAGTTAAATGCTATGAAAGAAACTAAAAATTAACATGGAAGTGCATAGAGGAAAGTCCAGACCAGCCAGGGAGAAGAGAAATATCTTTGGATAGGAAAAATATAAGCTGTTATTTCATACCTCTTCTGAAGGAAAAACCAGAAACTATTAATAATAACACTGGGACAACAGGTATAAACTACAACTGTCCCAGGTAATTGGAAACATCAGTCACCCTAGGCTTAGAAAGGAAGTCATGGAAGGAAGTGACTCCTAAGCTAAAACTAAAACGATATGGAATAATCAAGCAGGCAAAGTGGACTGAAAAGACGTCATAAGCAAATGCAAGAGCTTAAACAAATATTTGAAGGACAGAACAGTCAAGCTTGGAAGAGAATTAGAAAAAAGTATTAAGAACTAAGACAAGTTAAAAAATACAGCTAAATCATTATATATATTATTATGTGTAATACACACGATAACTATATTATATTATGGTACACTTTATCTCCAATATTCCTCAAAGTATAATCAAAAGACTACTGTATCTCATATCTGAGGAGTATATCCACAATACAGTTTCATGAATCCCAGCCCAGATGAAAACTAAATAAGAATTCTAAAATAAGGCCTAAGTATCTAAAGTTGGTAATCTTAATGTACAGCAAAATTTGAGATGGAAAATCATTATAAAGTTTTAAGTAGAAGAGGGATAGATTTGCAATTTCTATTAGACACTTTCACAGGATGATTAACAGGAGAACAAAACTGAAGGATGCTATAGCAGGATACCAAGCAAAAGGTGCTAAAGTTTACCAAGTCAATAGTAAAAAAAAATAGAGATAATAAGCAACGGCACAAAACGTTATACTGTTTTCAGATATCATCTCAAATACTTCTGCATCATGGAAAATATAACTACATGAGAAACCATTTTAACCAAAAATCATTTAATGTGTTTAAATTTCTTTCCATGTGCCTTTCTTTTCAAAGAGTTTCAATATATTCTACTATAAAAACTCTAAATTATGAAATTACCTGTCATATAAATTAGAATATTGCTTCTATCATCAGAAAGAAGACGTTTTGACCGAGGAGTACTAGGTGGGATCCTCCCAGTTAATACCCGTAAAAAATTCTCAACAGTTACCTAAGAGGGGAAAAACAAGAAAAATCAGATGAAATAAAACCTGGGAAATCCTGACAAATTACTTTTTACTTTCAAAAATGTTGCTTCTTCTTTCTCCATATATTACTCAGCATCAACTGAAAATAAAACACCCAAAAATTATATAACTTAATTAAAATACATTCATTTAAACATATACCTCCAAGTAACTTTGTTACTATTTTTAAAAGTACTAAAAACTAACAAAGAAGGCAGGCCATGGTGGCTCATGTCTATAAACTCAGCACTTTGTGAGGCCACGGCAAGAGGACTGCTTGTGGGCAGGAGTTCAAGATCAGCCTAAGCAACATAGTGAGACCCCATTTCTATGCACACACAAAAAATGTTTAGAATAGCCAGGTATGGTAACATGTTGCTGTTGTTCTAGCTACTCAGAAGGCTGAGGCAGAAGGCTCATTTGAGCCCAGGAGTTCACCACTGCACTCCAGCCTGGGCAAGAGAGAAAGACTATGTCTCTTAGGAAAAAACAAAAACAAAAACAATCAAAGTAAGACTACCTTGGAGAAAAATAAGTTCTGAATTTAAAACTTTAAATGCTATGTGAAGTGCTGCCTTTAAATACTACCAAAAAGCTGCGCAATTATTAATATGGCTAGGCTGATGGCTCACACCTGTAATTCCAACTACTCAGGAGGCTGAAGTAGGAGGATCACTTGAGGCCAAGTCCTCAAAAACAGCCTGGACAACACAGTAAGACCCCATCTCTGGAAAAATAAAATAAATTAGCCAGGCATGGTGGTGCACACCTGTAGTCCCTGCTACTCAGGAGGCTGAAGTAGGAGGATCACTTGAGCCCAGGAGTTCAAGGCTGCAGTGAGCTATGATATGGCCACTATACTCCTGCCTGGGTGACAGAGCAAGACTCCAGCTCTAAAAAAATAAAAAATAAAAACTATTAATCCCTCTGCATAGGCAATTCTGTGGGAAGATATGAAATATAAAAATTTTTAAATAAATTCAACTACACTATGGCAGCTAATTTGTACAACTACTTAGTCAATTATAGATTAACTATCAAATAAAACAGTTCCATGTTCACTACCTGGGTGACAGGCTCAATCATATCCCAAACCTCAGCATCACACAATATACCTTTGTAACAAATCTGCACTTGTATCCCCTGAATTTAAAATAAAGTTTGAAAAAGAAAAAAAAAGTTCCATATATACTTCCCCAAAATTACATATCTGTAATTTTTGAATGCACTTTGTTTCTTAGATTTTGTTAGTGGTATCTTTAACATGTAAAAAATTCATAACACTTTAAACTAGATTTCCCAATCTAGAATTTCTATCCCTCTGGGATTCTTTGAAGGCATATTTAAAGTTGTAAAGAGTAAAACACTGATTTAAAGCCAACAGCTGAGTCATATATTATGCATATCTACATTTAAAAAGTAGAAAACCTATCCAGTTTTCTTGTTCATCTATTCCCTAGAACATGAGTGTATAAATTGTATGTATACACATTTGTGTGTGTGTAAACTGTTTGATTTACATTTTTCCTTCAAGACAGCAAAATGCTAATTGTTTTAACAGGAATTCTTGTTGGCCAACAAGGAAGGAGGATGTTTGGCCTCTATTTTAAGATGACTACATAAACAAGTAAAAAGTCAAACATACATATTTAATTCAATGAGCCAACATTTTTGAGTGCCTAACACCAGGCTACAGGTACTTGCCAACTATATGATATATAAGATATAGGCCCTCTTAGCTTACAGTCTAGGAGGAGATAGATACGCTTTTAAAATTGCTTCGAAAGTGGTCTGGGAACACACAGGAAATTGTGTCTTACTTTTGGTAGGCTTGGTAAAAGGGGAAGTATTATCTTTTTTTTTTTGAGACGGAGTCTCGCTCTGTCGCCCAGGCTGGAATGCAGTGGCGCGATCTCGGCTCACCGCAAGCTCCGCCTCCCGGGTTCGCATCATTCTCCTGCCTCAGCCTCCCAAGTAGCTGGGACTACAGGCGCCCGCCGCCACGCCCGGCTAATTTTTTGCATTTTTAGTAGAGACAGGGTTTCACCGTGTTAGCCAGGATGGTCTCGATCTCCTGACCTCGTGATCCGCCCGCCCGATTCGCCCACCTCGGCCTCCCAAAGTGCTGGGATTACAGGCGTAAGCCACCACGCCCGGCCAAGGGGAAGTATTATCTAAGAGGACTTCATAAAAGAAGACTTCAAATATTAAGCATATTCACCATCTTTGATATTTAAAATGAAGTTTCAAAGGGAGAAAACACAATGTAATACAATTTTTTTACATTTACATTTTTATTTCTAATCACATAGTCATAAAAAACACTAGAAGCATATTGAAAGTGGTTATTTCTAAGTAGTGGAAATACAGGTGAGTTGTTAGTCACTATAGTTTTTCCATAATTAATACAATTACTGAAACTAATAAGCTTGATAATTTAGGTCAAATAAGAAAAATATATGTTTACTATAAAATATATTTACTGTAAAAGAAAGGTGACACATTAAACCTCTCTATAATACTCTAACATTGAAGCCAATATAAAGTTTTTCTGTCCTAGATAAAAACATAAAATGTTCATGCTTTAATATTTTACTTATATGTCATTGCCTTAATATGACCTCCAGAGACAGTTACATCAAGGCTTCAGTGACAATTAAGTTTAAAGAAAAATAATAAGACAATTTTATTCTGCCATTGTTTTAGAGCTTAAAAGTAACAATGCCATTTCAAAAGTGTGGCTAGATTAAAGAATTTACCTCATAACTTCTATAATCCACTTCCACATCATCTCCATACACATTTAGTTCCATATTCTTATGACTAAACACTGTAGCTGGTTTGGGATTTCTAGGATTACAGGCCATATCATCTGCAAGCATTAGGACAATGTGACTAGGGAAAAAAACAAAAACAAAAACAAAAAACTCCAGTAAATATATAATTCAGATAAAAGGAAAAAGCTAAACACAAATTTATTTATGTCATGTAGCTATTGTGTTCATTTTTCTCCTCCTTCAAAAAAACTATTTTCAACTACATATGTGAAGGCACCTTAATTATTTTTCATATCTTTATGTACTATATATTTTAAAGTAGAGAAATTAGAACAATCTGGCATAAACTTATGAACAGAATTTCAAGTTACTAATGTTTTTCCAAACGATGCATACTTCATGCCATACAGCAAAGGGAAGCTAAAGAAACTGTTTTTCCTCAAGCATCGAAAATATTTTTTAGTAAAATTTTACATTCTCAAAACTTACAGAGTCCACATTAAACTATGATGCCCAAAGAATTAACTTTCAGAATCCCAAATGCTTGAGTATAAAAACATGCAACTGATCAGCAAGTACAATCAGTTTAGCACAAGAGCACACCTCCAAGCCAATCACTTCTGACAAGATCCACAAATCTACTCCATTTCCCTAATACCAGCAACCACCACCTTCTGGCTAGATGTTGGAATAGCTCCCTATCTGGCATCCTGCTTCTTCTCTCACCCTCTTTCAGTTCATTCTTCTAACAGCCCCCAGAGTGATCTTCCTTAAATAAGTCAAATCATTAAATGTTCCCACTTAAAAGTTTCCAAGGACTCCCCATTATATCTGTATTTAATTTTTTGTTGTTGTTGTTCTCCTGCAGTTCCATGCATCCCTATTACATTTAGAGAGAAACTGCAACTCCTTGCATCATCTAAAAGGCTTATTTAATCTGGTCTCTGTCTCTCCAACTTCAGCCTCTAACACCCACATTCTCTATGCTACCTCCACAGTGGCCTTTCTGTTCTTAGAATATGCTAAGCCTTTCCCACTTAAGTGGCTATTGACCAAATTTAGACTTCACTCCTCCCAGATCTTCATATAATTTCAGCCTCAGCTATGGTACTCTATCTTATTATGTTTTATTTTCTTCAGGACATCTATGAATCTGAAATCCCCATCATCTCCTATCACCACCCCCCACCACCACCATTAGAATATAAGCTCTCTGAGGGCAAGGGCTATATCTGTCCTGTTCACCACTGTATCACTCACACTACATACTAGGGCTTGGCATATAGCATGTACTCGGTAAATAATTTTAAGTGAATGAAATATTTTAATTTTTGCTTATAATTTCTTTACAAGGATATAACATCTCTCTTTGATACTTCTCATCTTCACTCTACCATTAAAACTGGTGAATAACAATCAGGAAATTCTCCATTCTACCATATCTTGAGTTTCCCAAGCATAAGGGAAAAATTAATGTGGCATACATAATTAGTTTGGCAGGAGACAGCAAGAAGAAAATGTTCTGCTACATATGTTCCAAATACATTAAAGTTCAAAACTGAAACATTATGATTTTTCTTGAAAATTGGCTAGATTTCTACTCTGAAAGTGTTCCAACCCTGCCACGTTCAAAGATCAGATCTTCAGCTGTTACTGATTCATTTTCACAGCATAGTGAAAGTCATTCCTCTTAAAACAGAAAATGTATCTTCTCTTTTTTAAAACTTAAGGAGATCATTAATATATATTAAATAAATACCAATCATATATTCCTTTGTTAAACAAGACTGAATTGACCTCCAAATGTCAATATAAAAATGAGTATTTCTTTAGGCTATGTTTTCTGTTTAGGGTTAATTTCACTCTAGGAAATGAAGTAATTATTCAATAGCTATACAGTGTCAGTATCAATCAGAAAGAAGTACTAACTTCAACTTAAAATCATAAATTTAATCAACATTTCTCTTAGAGATAATTTTGAGCCTCAATATAAGTACTATGACCTGTTAACATAATGAATATATTGTAAAACACTGTACTTGAAATAATATAGAAAAAGAGAAGTTGGGAAACAGAATGGATTTCAAACGTTTTGAAGTCCAACCACATATTCTAATTCGCTGTTTCTGAAACTCAAGAAGTGTACAGAACTCTTTTCTAGAAAAAAAAAATAATTTTCACTTGGTCGAAGTGTTATTTATACAACAGTATTTAAGTATACACATGCAAACAAACTACTTAGGCTTATAGTTCTTACAAAACTGTAAAATCAAGAGAAAAGTATAAAATTCTAACAAAACGAGCAAACTAATAATACTATAAAAACATTAATCACATTGAAAGATGACATTATTTTCCAAAAACTAAACACCTGCTGCTTTAACAGAAGAGCTTCAAGTCTGGTTCTACATTTAACTTTTTTTGCGTGCGTGTGTGTGTTTTGACATCCATAATTGTTAAAGCGAACTAAAATGGCCTGAGAAGGACTCCATACTTCTATATTTGAGTCCTTGTGGACAAGCTGCAACCTAACTTAAGAGGTAGACAAGATGGAAAACCCAATTTAGGAGTATGCACCTGTAACAATGGCTGAGTCTTGGCCAATGCCAGCAGCCATACTGCAGCCACTCATACATTGCCAAGTGCTCAAACTGTGTTCAAATAAGTAAAATGCCAACCTGTAACCAATCCAGTTGTTTGTGTACCTCACTTTCCAATTTCTGTACCTCACTTCCCTTTGTCTCTAATCTTCTTCTGCCATGTGCTGCACTGGAGTCTCTCTGAATCTGCTGTGATTCTGGGGGCTGGCCAATTAGTGAATCGACAGAAACTGGACCGGGTCCAGGATCAGATCTGTTCCAGTAATTAACTGGCTTGAATCCAGTTAGAGGCTTCTTACATCTGAGTGGGTCAGAAAGAAACTGGTAGTAAGTGGTAATATTGCAGGGGCTATAAAATATGGCTTTTAAAAATTCGCAGGGGACGGGCACGGCGGCTCACAC